>NC_056732.1:1182215764-1182328264 GCF_019279795.1 Protopterus annectens
TATCCCGGCATTATAGACATAGATCAGACGGGCTTCATTGTAAATAGAAATACTTTTGATAATATAAGAAGAACTTTAACATTAATTGATTTTGCAAATAGGAAAAAAAAGATTTAACACTTATTAGTCTTGATATAGGTTCAGCATTTGATTCAGTAAGTTGGGACTATCTGTTTACCTTACTGAAGTGCACAAATTTCTCTGATGCATTTGTAAATTTAATTGAGCATTTATACAAAGGAACGCTGGCTTATATTAAGGTAGGAACATATGTTTCACAAAAATACCCATTCTTAAAGGTACAAAGCAAGGATGTCCACTTTCTCTACTATTATTCACTTTAGTAATGGAGCCTTGGGCTAATTTGATTAGAAACAGTACTGACATAGAGGGTTTTGAAATAGAAGAAAATACAACATCAAAAATTCAACTTTTTGCAGATGATGTTCTAATTACATCAGCAGGATCTAATTCTTCTATGCAGTCTTTATTTGATAAAATGATGAATTTTAAAAGTATTTCTGGTTTAATATTCAATGAAGAAAAAACTAAAATACTACCTATTTATACACTAAAAAATAGTCTCATTAGTGATTTTACTAAATATGTACCCAACTCAGGTCAGATAACTTATTTAGGTATAATACTATCTAAAGATATTAAATCTATTATATATAATAACTATAATACCTGTTTTCTTAATATACAAAATCTTTTTAATACCTGGAATAATATGTTTTTTACTATGGAGGAGAGACTTACAATTATTAAAATGATAATATTCCCCAAGATTTTATACTTAATACAATCAATAATACTTTCACCTACAAAAATAACTATCAAGAAACTGAATACACTAATGTTAAATTTCTTATGGGCACCTAATAGACCTAGGATTGCATTAAAGAAACATACTAATAGCTGGTCTCAAGGGGTATTTCTTTTCCAGACTTTAATTTATATATTATCTCTTCTATTATAAAAGTTATTACTTTATTAATAGATCAGTCATATGTCGCAAAATGGAAAGATTATTGGGAGCTAATTAGTATGCACTTCATGAAAATCTCCTTAACACATAAAAATATGATTATAAATAACTCCATGTTGTGGTTGCTAAAGGAATTTTGTACTTCACCTATTACACCTAAACATATGGTCTGTTACCCATTAAATATTATTATTAGTTATCGTAACTTTATATTCATACACCCTAAGTATAGGGAATGGAATTTTATTGTATTCCCTATAATTTATACTCAGGGTATGCTTATGTTATCTACTTCTGAAGGAGCTCATTTAGCTATAGATAATAATCTAAAGTACTGGTATCAGCTGATATCTGATAATAAAGTTAAAAATCTAGATTTCTTAAAACAAGAATTTGATCTAAGAGAAACTTGCTGGTTAGAGGTTCAGATCTTTAGACAACATCTCATTGATAGAATAGATCTAATGTCTATAACAGTTAAAGAATCTATTCCAAAACTGATTGATTACTTGATAATAAATTTACAGCATAAAGTTTCTGATAAAGGTAAACTTTCATATATACATAAAATTATCAGACAAGAAACATTTACAATGTAGATTCATACTGGAATTATTTCACCTCTATTAATGGGGACCCACCAACTCAACAAGATAAACAATATATATTGGAATCTGCTTATAGAACTACATCTTCCATTGTCTGGAGACTTTATACATGGAAATTTTTACATAGATCTTTTATACACCTTTGATGATGAATAAAATTAATAATAAAGATAATCTATGTAAGAGATGTAATGTAGAAATTAATGCTGACTGGGCTAATATGTTTTATGACTGTATGAAGTTGAAAGAATACTGGAAGTCAATTAATGAATTTTTGCAGGCTCTTTTTACAGATAATTTCATTATTTCTAAGTCTCTTATATTATTCAACACACCTGTACCTCAATGTGTTAAAAGATTAAGCTTCCCTTGTTATGGTCTATCCTAGCAGTGGCTAGGAAAATAATAACTAGAAATTGGATTTCAGATACACCTCCTTCGTTCAATGAATTTAAAAATGTTATGAATATAATGTGTCATATGGAAATAAGCACAATTAGAATGAGAACAACTAGAAAAACATCACATTTTATTGTATGGGATAATTTACAAAATTTGTTAAAACAATTCTAATTTCAATAGCACAGTATTTTAGTTTAATTAATTGATCTGATTGTAGTGGATGTCTTTGTAAATACTTTAGTTGTTTTGTTGAATATTATAATAATACCTATTTTTAATTATTTGTATAAAATTGTTATGATATTTCTCTTATATGTTAAAACAATAAACTTGTTTAAAAAAAAAAAAAAAGAAGAGATAAGTGTATTTAAATGAGCAATGCAGAAAATGCAGAGAATTGGAAAGACAATAGTTCTCCTCAAGAAGACAGAGGCTGGGATTCAATAAAGTGAATTCTGCATGTCAGAATAGTGTAGAAGCTATTGCATGGATTATGGCAGCCAAGTGATCCAGTAAACAAGGCTGGGCATGTGCACGAGCCTCCCAGCATTATTCTGACACGAACACCACTGAATAATGCTATAATGCAATGCAAATGAGGTGAATTACCGATTCAGTAAGCAGACAGGCATCCATGTCAAAGCAGTGTCCTCTGCAGAAATGTATTTGGTTACTAACAGTGTACATTTCTGCAAAAATCTAAACGGGGGCATGACAGCTCAAAGAAACCATATATTATGATTATTAGGTATGCCAATGGCAAATATATGGCCATTTGGGATAAGAAACTAAGAGTAATGCTACTCAACGCCAGAAGTCTAAACCTCAAGATGCATGCACTCAAAACTCTCCTTAGCATGGAGAACATAGATATCTGTGCAGTAACAGAAACCTGGTTCAAGGCTCCCGAGAGCACCCCAGCACTACCAGGTTATACCTCATGAACCACAACAGGAGGGGGAGTATCAATATTCGTCAAAGATACCCACACCTCCAGGTTGGTGGCACAGCACGAAGCATCAGAGACTATCCATGTGCAACTATCAGTGGGTAAAACTGCCTTCCAGTTTATTTCCTGCTACAGACCACCCTCCCAAACCCAGGAACTCCACTCGGCCTTCCTGAGAACACTGGAAAACATGAAGGTCTCTCCAAACACCATTATATTGTGCAACTTCAACTACCCAAACATAGACTGGGAGCATTACTCTAGTTCCAATACCCTAGCCCAAAGGTTCCTAGAATTTATAAACTCAAATGCTATGGAACAACTTGTTACCACTCCCACAAGAGGGGAAAACATACTGGACCTGATCATCACCAACATGGGGGCTCTATGCTCCAGACCAGAAGTGTATCCCTCACTGGTAAGATCAGACCATAAACTAATCTCACTGGATATTCACATCCCGACCCCACCCCCTGCCCAGAAAACCACAGTGAAAAACTTCTCTAAAGCAAATTTCACACTCCTCAAAACCGAGGTGGAATCCTTCAAAGCCCCGGGCCTGTGGAAAATACAGCCCAGACCACAGAATCCTTTATAAACGCATTCTATGAACACCTTCAGGAATGCATGGATCATGCAATCCCAAATAAAACCAAGACCCAATCCTCCAAAGGCAGGCATCCTGTCTGGTGGACCCCAGCCATAAACAAACTATACAATAGAAGGAGGAAGCTACTACATGATAGAGCAAAATCCCAAAAAGGGAAGGCATCTCTGATCAGTATTAGCAAAACACTACAGGCACTCATAAAATCGTCTAAGGCCAGCTTTGAGAGAAAAATTGCACAGGACACTAAGGATAATCACAAGGCTTTATTTAGTTATGTTTGGAACCTGGGTGGGAATTCCCAGATATGCTCAGAATTAGTCCAAAATGACAAAAAATACACCGAACCCACAGACAATGCCAACATCCTAGCTGACAGGTTCAGCGCAAACTCCCCCCCCCACCAAAAGGGCAAATATCTATCCCAGCAGAGTGCTGCCCCCCTGACATCTCAGATGCTCAGGTAAGAGCCGCCCTCACCAAAGCAAAAAACACAGCATCAATGGGACCAGACGGTGTCCCAGGCTGCGTCCTACATGAACTCCAAGAAGAGCTAAACCCAAACATAAAACTACTGTTCAATCTCAGCCTTACTACAGGATATGTACCCAAAGAGTGGCGTACAGCAACAGTGGTCCCTCTCCACAAAGGTGGTGCCTCAACAGATCCTGGAAACTATTGCCCCATAAGCCTGACTAGCTTGGTCTGCAAAGCTATGGAAAGGATCATCATGGACCTCATAAATAAAGATATTGGGGACCTACAGACATTGGATCCTACCCAGTTCGGCTTTGTTAAGGGCAGATCCTGCCTCTTAAACCTGGCCGATTTCTTTGAAACAGTCACCAAGGCCATTGACGAGGGGAAGGTGGTCCACACAGCCTACCTGGCCCTCGCAAAAGCCTTCAATACAGTACCCCACTCGGGCATTATAGATAAGCTCACCAGCTTAAATATAAACCCCTATGTCACTAGATGGGTTGCAAACTGGCTCAAGGACAGAACCCACATGGTTAGAATTGCTGGAGCCATGTCAGACTCCAAACCAGTTACAAGTGGCATCCCACAAGGCTCAGTCCTGGGACCTCTCTTGTTCGGTATATATTTCTCGGAGGTACAGGCCAACATGGAAGGACTGTGGCTGACCAAGTTCACAGATGACGGCAAACTAGGTGCCATAATCGACTCTCCAGCTGACACAAGCATCCTACAAAAGGGCCTCATAGAAACAGACAACTGGTGCCAGAGCCATGGCCTCAAGCTAAACACCAAAAAGTGTATAGTCATCCCTTTGGCAAAAACAAAGTGCCCACAAATTACCACATAGGTGGTAATCCATTAAGTATGGAAGAAGTAATTAGGGACCTGAGGACCCAAGTTGATAGCAATCTCTCATTTGAAAACCACATGGCCAAAGTGGTTAGAAAAACATTTTATATAGCCCACCTAATCATGAAGGGATTCACATCTAGATCAGGGGAGGTCATTGTGCCTCTTTACTCATCCCTCATCAGGCCCATAATTGAGTACAATGCCCCTTTTGGGATGTACCTTACCAGACACCTGCAACAACTGGAAAGGCCCCAAAAGTACCTCACCAAGAGGATCAAATGGCTCAAACAGATGCCATATGCTGCCCAGTTAAATAAACTCCAGCTCTACTCAGTGGCATACCACCTGCTCAGACGTGATCTGTGCCTGACGTATAAAGCCATGTCCAACCCGGAATTAATGGACATGCTGCACCTCAGAAAATCCAAATCCCATTGAGCTACACGCTCGAGAGACTTGAATCTCAGCACTGAAATAAATAGGACATGCTGGAGGGACAGATTCATAACCCAGAGGCTCCCTTCACTCTGGAATAAAATACCAGTCCAGATTAGGCAGAGTCCCTCATTGACTGTCTTCAAGAAGAATCTTGATGAGTGGATGGGAGATCGTAGGTTTACCCCGGGTATCACTTCTGTGTCACTGTTAGACAGAGGCACAGTATACTAACCTCAAAAAAGGGCATAGCAAAATTCATTTAAAATGGGTGGCGAAAGCCAAACACACTCTGGCTAGGCTTATAAATGCCCTAGGGCAGATAGCCTAGTATGAACCTATGAACCTATAAACCTATTAGCATGGAAAACTGTTTTAAAATTATAAGCGCAGCGGCTCACAAACAAGATTGTTCAGAAAATTAAAAAAAAAAAAAAAAAAAAAAAAGGAAAGTTGCCATTATAGTGGGTAGATAACAGGTAACACTGGTAGCTAAAGAAATAGACTCCAGTGTAGTAGTGTAACAAGGGACTAAGGCAATGGGGTATGCAAATGAGCTAAATTTATTGAATAGCAAAATGGGAAACTGTGTCCACCTGCACCTAACCGTGTAAGAGCTATAATACTGTAGTGTAAGCAGGAGAAGCAGCTGACATAAAAAGATGGTGTGTCATGCTTTGTCTAAGCACATTGGAGCTCTGCAGCCTCTATTTACACTCAGCTAAGCACAGCTAAGCAAGGGAGTGTGTCTGAGTTAGTTCAAGAAATGGTGAGCATGTTCACGTCACTGGGAGGGCCCTTTCTGCTCAGTACTGTTTACTATAGCTTCAGGGGTTAGAGTCGCCTGCCACAGGTCTTAAACACATCAGAAATAAAAAAAAAAAAAAAAAAAAAAAAACAACAGGAACTAACAGATGTGCTTACATTTGAGCAGCAGGTTTGCAAGGCATGCTGCCGGGCTTAGAAGGGTCATAAATGGGAAGAAAAAAAATGGGAAATAGGAGAATAAAGACACTCAATTATAAATAATATAGCTAGCAGGTGGAATGTATCATAGCCAGCCAATCACACAGGCAGCATCCGCAGCACACCAGTATAAAGTATGCAAACAACTTTCAGTCTGTTTTTTTTTCCCATAAACTCTGCCCAAATGGTGTACACACTCAGGGGAATTTTAACTGACAAAATAATAATGTTAGGGGCAGCTGTCACTTTGATACATCAGTATGTGCTAGAGACTGAGGACAATGAGGAGAATAATGCTGATAACTGTCCCAGACTGAGAAGGAGGAGAAGAAGAGTGTTCAGACCCAGGGTAATCTACTAGGGGCTACATGATCTGGAAATACTAAAGCATTACAGGGTGGACAGGGACTTACTTCAGCAACTCAGTGAGCTGTGCCTTCCTCTAGTCAGACCCAGATCCAAAAGAGGGGAACCCATTCCAGTTGAAACCAAGGTATGTGTAGCCTTAAGAATACTAGCTACAGCTATCTTCCAAAGACCTACTGGGGACATCATGGGGGTCACACAGGCATCTGCATCTAGGGTACTCCACCAGTTCCTGGATGTCATGAGAACACATGCTGGTGAGCACATATATTTCCCCAACACCTGTGAGGACAGGACAAGCAATATGCATCTCTTCCACCATGTAGCAGACTACCCAGAGGTACTGGGTGCCATAGACTGCATTCACATCCACATCAAGGCACCACCTGCTGAAGAGGGTAGAGTCTATGTCAACTGCAAGGGCTATCACTCCATCAACTTCCAGGTCATGTGCAATACCCAGGGCATTATCATGAATGTGTGTGCTGGCATCCCTGTTAGTTATCATGAGTCCCACATCTGGCATGCCTCACAGTTGTACCAGGCATTTGCCGGGGGGGGGGGGCATCCCATATGGCCATCTTGTGGGAGATACTAGCTATGCACTGGAGCCGTGGATGATGACACCCATCAGAAATGCACGCATACACACTGAAAAACAACATAATGAGGCACACTCGCAAACCAGGAGCATTACAGAGTGTGTGTTTGGGATGCTCAAGTCACGGTTTTGCTACCTTGACATATCTGGTGGAGCCCTGCAGTACTCTCCAGCCACATGTGCACACATGTTCATAGTATTTGCCATGCTACACAATATGAACCTGTTGAAACAGCTGCAGCAGGAACAAAACGGGGAAGGGCCACACAGCCCCCCACCATTGCCAAGCTCTCCACAGGCACAGAGGGACTCGGATGAGGAACATCCCGCCTGTAGCTAGACATAGGTGTGCCCAATATGCCCTGTACTTGGCAAAGAGCAAAGTATAGCACATACACTGAAACTATAGGGCCCGAGGGATTGATCTCTCTCTCTCTCTCTCTCGCACACACAGTTAAATGGATGCCAAACATCACACCACCTATACCTTACCATGTATAGACAGTGGAATGCGTGCATCACACATAGTCAGCCCTCAAGCACCATACTCACAATAGCCTCCAGCACAATGTAAGTCACTCTCCTTAACAAAGTAAATGAGTAGAGTGGAATGTTCTGATAACATATCTATGGTATTGATTCAAGCATGCAAGGGAATGGGGTAGCTTATTGGGATAGCAGCAGTCAACTAACAGCTCTGTGGGACAGTAGGAAGTGTATTCCCCATACTGGCCTACCCACACTATGCAGTACCACCCTAGTTGACAAATACCACTGCAGTATATGTGGCGAGCCAAATATCTGGGGGAGGGTCATAGGTCACATGCATGGATGTCCTAGTAGGGGTCCCATACCCACCCCCAGCCTCACTCAGCAGATCAGCTATAGAAAACCCTACAGAAATGTCTAGCAAAGGCCCCCACATGGAGACAACTATGAAATCCCCACATACAGACTTTTACACAGTGATATCACAGCAGGTCTGACAGTGGCAGTATGGCTTTGAAACGTAAGAAGACTGAAACTGCAAATGTTTATGCCAGAACAATCTAACCTGTGGTCAATACTGTTATGCTTGTAGTCTCAAAGATAGGGCACACCACTATGCTAAATGGGACCAAAATGTTAAGCAAATATCAGCACAGTCTCTGAAAATGTGTATTGTGTACAGATGTGTCACCCCCCCCCTCCATAGTCCCACAGTAATGCAGTAACATGTCCCTAGCCTTAAGTAGCATCCAGCCATCAACTAGAGTGATGGCTCAACACAAACAGAAAGCAATTGTCAGTAACACCCACAGTCAACTTACTGGTGCCATCCCAGAGTTGTCTACTGCCGGCAACCTGGCAACATATGATCATCAGAATGCACTGCCTTGCTACCGATGGCCTGCATCTGTCACACCTGGCCTACAGGCCTGTGGCAAATGCCCATGTGTCACCCATACTGCCCTGCTAGGGAGTGCCATGGGGTCCATAACACCAACATAACACAGTCTACAAAATACAAAGAAAGGTCATGCTGCTGACTGCAAGGAGGAAATCTGCCAGTGTCAGAGTCCCAGAAATCTGGACAAAGCCATGAATAATGGGGTGAAAGAGGTCCAAAGAGAAGGACAAATTTAAAATACTGCTCTAATAATGTTATAAAGTTGATGGAATGATTGTAGTAGAAGTCTGAAACTGCAATGTCAACTGTTAGTAATATCTGAATTCAACCCTGAGTGATTTGCAAAACACTTTTCTTGAAAATCACACTCTTTTGGGTAACCAGCAAGATATATGAGAAATGAATGTGGACATTCTGTGATACTCTGTACAGTCGACAGGCAGGGCTAGGGGTCTAAACATGGGAATGCACTCATTGTAGGCAGTCCTAACCCAGGAAGATGGTAACATATCTGCACCCACAGAATGCTGGCCCGCAGCCATGGGGAGTAACACACCCTTCCCTGATAACACATCTTATGCAACATCCTGACCCCATAATGTGGCCATCAAAGAAAAATGAGATGAGCCATACATATATGTGAGACACACACCTCCAGGCTGTTCAAACAGTCTGACACACACAATATCCTCAAAGTGCAGTCAACCTTTGAGAAGACCGCTATGCAAAGTACTGGTAGCTATAGGCAAACATATCTAACCCAGGAGAGCCTCCCACATATCTTATCCCCTACAAATCTATCCAGAGTCTGCCTGACACCCTAATCCTGTCTGACTTATATTACCCAACATTGGACTGGAAATCAGACCAGGCCAGAATGGAAATGTACAGAGATTCCACCATTGTAATATATCACCAAGGTGCTTGACCATTTCCACAGTTCCAGCAGTCAATTGCACATTGGCACACCTCTCAACAGGCTGGATTGTGCAAGAATGCATAGCATTTGGCCCATAATTTTGGTGTGTGCATCATCCATCCTGTATTCCTCTGGTACATCACTGTGATGATCTGAGGATGTATGTCACGAGGTACTGAAACAATACATGACTGTCAAATGACATATATGTCAGATGCCTGCTAAAACAAGCCTTGTAACCCTAGCAACCCATACATTACTGAGAGAAATAGTCACAATCACAGTATGGCCCATTGCCTCCCCATTGTGATAGGCTATCTCCAGATATCCTGCACCAACAGGTTGATAGGTATGGCTGTAGCACAAAACAAACCCAACTGGAGTACAACAATCCCTGAAATGGAGTCACACGTACTATAGAAGGTCACACTGGGCATGCTCATACACTTAGAGAAATGTCAGTAGGATCTAGGAATGAACAGGCCTTCCCCACTCAGTGCACTTCCCATTGCCCTACTTTAGCAGTCCTGAAGTTGTCTGTTGCTATAGAAGTCCCTTTCATCAAACTTCAGTCTGATAAGCTCTGTGGCATGTGCAATAACTGTGTAACACTATAGTACAAATAACTAGTTAGGCAGAAGTTCTAATCTCAGTCCTGGCAAATGTAAAAGTGTGTGTGTGTCTATAAGTTAAAGCTTTTGGTTCCATTCAAACCCAGTACACTTCCCATTTCCCTACTTTAGCAGTCCTGCAGATATCAGTCACCTTAGAAGCCTCTTTCATCATGCCTCAGCCCTAGAAGCTCTCTGATGCATGCAATAACTGTGTAACACTGTAGTACAAATAACTAGTTAGGTAGGAGTCTAATCTCAGTCCTAGCAAATGTAAAAGTGCATTTGTGTTTAGGAGTTAAAGCTTTTGGGTCCATTCAAACCCAATATACTTCCCCTTTTCCTACTTTAGCAGTCCTGCAGATATCAGTCACTTTAGAAGTTCCTTTCATCAGGCCTGTGCTCCATAAGCTCTGTGGTGTGAACAATAACTGCGTAACACTGTAGTACAAATAACTAGTTATATAGGTGTTCTAATCTCAGTGCTAGTAAATATAAAAGTGTTTGTGTGTGTATTTAAAAATTAAAGGTTTTGGGTACATTCAAACCCAGTACATGTCCCCTTTCCCTACTTTATCAGTTATGCAGATATCAGTAACCTTAGAAGTCCTTTTTGTCAGGCTGTAGCCCCATAAGCTCTGTGATGTATGTGGTAACTGCATAACACTATAATACAAATAACTAGTTAGGCAGGAGTTCTAATTTCAGTTCTGGCTAATGTGAAATTGTGTGTGTGTGTGTTTAGAAGTTAAAACTTTTGGTTCCATTCAAACCCAGTATACTTCCCCTTTCCCTAATTTAGCAGTCCTGCAGATATCAGTCACCTTAAAGATCCCTTTCAACCAACCTCAGCCCATAAGCTCTGTGGTGTGTACGATAATTGAGTAACACTATAATGCAAATAACTAGTTAGGTAGGAGTTTTAATCTCAATCCTGGCAAATGTAAAAGTGTGTGTTTAGAGATAAAACCTTTGTGTCCATTCAAACCCAGTACATTTCCCCTTTCCCTGCTTTAGTAGTCCTGCAGATATCAGTCACCTTAGAAGTCCCTTTTGTCAGGCCTCAGCCCCATAAGCTCTGTGGCACGTGTGATAACTGTGTAACACTATAATACAAATACACTTGGTAGAAGGTCTAGTCCCAGATCTTGCAAATGTGTGTGTGTAAGTGTGTATATGCATAGTTTAAAGTATTTTGTGGCCTCTGTCACTCAGTACATCACCAATTGCCATACTTTACAAGGGCTGGTGATGTTCCTCACCTTAGAAGTACCTTTGGATAACCTTCCCCGTATAAGCTCTGTGGCCTGTGCAATAAATGCATAACACAGTAATAGCAATAAATAGATAGGTAAGGGTTATAATCTCAGTCTAGACAAGTGTGTCTGTGTGTGTGTGCGTGTGTGTGTGTGTCTGTGTGTGTGTGTGTGTGTGTGTGTGTGTGTGTGTGTGTGTGTGTGTGTGTGTGTGTGTGTGTGTGTGTGTGTGTGTGTGTGTGTGTGTGTGTGTGTGTGTGTGTGTGTGTGTGTGTGTGTGTGTGAACACTATCCTGTCTGTGGAGGTGTTATTGTGTTTGTGTGAGAACCATATCCATTGGGGTGGGTTTTGCTCCTTTTTGCTGTAGCCCACCCAGTTCACGTCCCAGTGTCCACATTACAAGGCCCATAGTTGTCATCCACTGTAGAGGGACATGTAGACACCCTGCAGCCCTATAAGCATTGTGCCATGTGCAATAACTATGTGACAGTATGGAACAGATAACAAAGCAGGCTACCAATATAATCCTTGGATATCACTCCCCACACAGGAATTATACGCAAACACACTTAGGTAGGCAACCACCCCTACATCAGTAGATGGCCTGCTAACTGGCTAACAGATAGAACCCAGAGTATGAAAGCAGCAGACTCCATTTCCAACTGCTGAACTATCATGAGTGGAGTTCCACAGGTTGTGGACCTGGCTCCCTCATGTCTGGGATCCACACCTCTGAGGACCAGCCCAATACAAAGGCGCCCTGGCTGACAATGTTTGCAGATGACTACAAGGTGGGTGCTATTATTACCCCCCATGTGAGGTTGACATCCTTTACAAAGGCCTCTCTGAGACCTATTACTGTTGTCAGAACCCTGGACATAAGCTCAATGCCAGATGATGTATCACCATCCCCTTTGGGTACGACATAGTTCCCATAAAGTAATACATTGATGGCAGTCCACTGAACACTGATGTTGGTATAATGGAACTGGGAACACAGGTTGACAGTGAGCTCTATGGTGACCACCGCAGTGCCACTGTCTTCCAAAAGTCCTTCCATGTGTCACTTCTCCTGACTCAGGTTGTTGAATCCGGGAAATAAAAGGACAGTGTTTCCCTGTACACTCCCCTCTGTAGGCCAATTGATGTGTACTATTGCCCATTTGCCATGTACTCCACTGGACACCAGCAACAACAGGAGATACCTCAACCCCATTGTAACAATCAACAGGACATGGTGGAGGGAAAGGTTCACAACCCAGAGACTGGCCATGCTATGGAACAGATGCAACATATGTGTCAAGCCGAGCACATCACTGGCCCTCTTCAAGAGATATCAGGAGGAGTGGATGGGGAATATAATACCCACCATTGGGAACATTTCCAATGACTATACTCAGTAAACACACTGGGGAGTATTGTCAGGTGGCATGATGCCAGTGTATTCCCATTGGCTAACCTTGTAAAGCCTACATGGTCATTTGCCATGTACACACCTATGACTCTTTGAACCTATGGATCTCAGTACTGTCAAATGTGTATGCGTGTGCATTAGTGTGTCTGAAAGTGTTTGTGAGTGTTTAAACATGTGGGTGAAAGTAGTTTGTGCCCTGTCTCACCCAGTACAACTACCACTGTGATATCTTACAAGTGCTGTAGATGTTATTCACTATATAGGTACCTTGGGACACTCCCCCATCTATATGCTCTGTGGTGTGTGTAGTAACTGCATAACACTAAAATGCCAATAATCACAGAGCTAGGGGTTCTAATATGACTCCTAGCAAATGTGTGTGTGTATTATTGTGTGTAAGTGTGAATATGTGTAGGATACAGTATTTTGTGGCCTCTCTCATCCAGTACATCACCCATTGTCATAATTTGCAAGGCCAGTCCCCAATCTATATGCTATGTGGTGTGTGTAGTAAATGCATAACACTAAAATGCCAATAACCACAGAGCTAGGGGTTCTAATATGAGTCCTAGCAAATGTGTGTGTGTATTATTGTGTGTAAGTGTGAATATGTGTAGGTTACAGTATTTTGTGGTCTCTCTCGTCCAGTACATCACCCATTGTCATAATTTGCAAGGCCATATAATGTACCTCACCTTAGACATACCTTTGGACAAGTGTCACCCCATAACCTCCGTGGCATGTGCGATAAATGCATAACAATGTAGTAACAATAAATAGATAGATAGGGGTTCTAATCTCAGTACTGGCAAATGTGTGCGAGAGAAGAGTATCTTGTATTTGCGTGCGAAAGACATCCATTGGATGGGCATGGATTCATATTTTATGCCATGGTACACACAGTACACATTCCTAAGTCTACTGTATGAGGTCTGCTGATCACATCAACCATAGTGGTATCTTTAGACACACTTCAGCCTTATAAGTCCTGTGTAACAGTATGGAATAGTATGGTACAAATAACAAAATAGGTTGGTCTGCTAATGTCAGTACTGGCAAGTGTGTGTGTGTGTGTGTGTGTGTGTGTGTGTGTGTGTGTGTGTGTGTGTGTGTGTGTGTGTGTGTGTGTGTGTGTGTGTGTGTGTGTGTGTGTGTGTCTGTGTGTGTGTGTGTGTGTGTGTGTGTGTGTGTGTGTGTGTGCGTGTGTGTGTGTGTGTGTGCATGTGTGCTTTGGTGTGTATAGCAGTGGTTGTGAGTGTGTAGACTTGCATGTGACACTATTATGAGTACTCTTACACCTAGTACAGCCAACATTGCCATACCCCACAAGGCCACATAATGTTATTCACCTTACAGGTACCTTGTAACACTCATCACACTAGTAGCCCTTTGCCACCTGCAATAACCGCATAATAGTGTGGTACCACAAATTGATGGGTAGGGGTTCCAAACACAACACTGGCAACTGTGATCCTGTACATGTGTGTGTGTGTGTGTGTGTGTGTGTGTGTGTGTGTGTGTGTGTGTGCATGTGGTGTGTGTGTGCATGTGGTGTGTGTGTGTGTGCGTGTGTGTCTGTGTGTGTGTGTGTGTGTGTGTGTGTGTGTGTGTGTGTGTGTGTGTGTGTGTGTGTGTGTGTGTGTGTGTGTGTGTGTGTGTGTGTGTGTGTGCGTGTGTGTGTGTGTATGTGCATGTGTGCTTTGGTGTGTATAGCAGTGGTTGTGAGTGTGTAGACTTGCATGTGACACTATTATGAGTACTCTTACACCTAGTACAGCCACCATTGCCATACCCCACAAGGCCACATAATGTTATTCACCTTACAGGTACCTTGTAACACTCATCACACTAGTAGCCCTTTGCCACCTGCAATAACCGCATAATAGTGTGGTACCACAAATTGATGGGTAGGGGTTCCAAACACAACACTGGCAACTGTGATCCTGTACATGCATATGTGTGTGTCTGTGTGTGTGTGTGTGTGTGTGTGTGTGTGTGTGTGTGTGTGTGTGTGTGTGTGTGTGTGCGAGTGTGAGTCTGTGTGTGTGTGCGTGTGTGTGTGTGTGTGTGTGCGTGTGTGTGTGTGTGAACAGTATTCTCTGTATGTTTGATGGACACAATACCCTTTGGGGTTGAGGGTGATTAATCTGAGGTGTGTTCCACCACCACACATACCATTGTCCACTATACTAGAGCTGATGTCAACCACCATAGAAAGAGATACAACCTCTCAGCCCTATAAGCTGTAAGGCACATGCAAGAACTGTTACACAGACCTGGGAAATGTGTGCAGATACAGCTGGACCCTGACAGTGATGTGGTCGATGTGTTACTACACTGCCATACCCTTTGTTGGTGATGTCTGCTCGGCTACATCCTGCTGACACATAGACACCAGGAACACAAACAGAATACAGCATGTGAGAACACATTCCCTTAGTGTTACTAACACCAGTAATGCATCATGGCTGAAAAGGTACACACACACTCTGATGCGTATCCATTACAAATGTCAGATAACAGCACCTTACACAGCATTAAACAGCTATACTCTGCTAAAGTCACCCTGTGCATCAGACCCATATAAACATGTCCCTGCATCAATGGTATGGATGGCATGGATGTGACACAGGTATCCTCATATGCACAGGGTGTTGTGTGGGTTTGCCAGAAGCCCAGGCTGAGCCACATGGTTGACATCACGTGTGTGTGTTTGGGGGTTGTTCATTAAATTGGCAGTGCAGGGTTGGTACGTGTGTGTGTGTGTGTGTGTGTGTGTGTGTGTGTGTGTGTGTGTGTGTGTGTGTGTGTGTGTGTGTGTGTGTGTGTGTGTGTGTGGAGGTGTCTTTTCTGATGGTGATGTATGTATGTTTGTATGCAGACTGTCACGCCATGTGGGCATCCTACACAGGGGTATTTTGAACAGCTGTGGGCCGTACATGGCAGGGTGTACAGTTCACCATCTCTGCCCATGGACATGGGAACTGGGCCTGCCGAGAGTATCACAGGCACCACCAGGGCCGAGTCCAGATGCAGTACTACTCCCCACTGGTGACTGCTGCCTGCTGGATCCGCATCCCTGTTGGGATCATGTGCCCATGGCCTGCTGTGTCATGGCATGGACAGCACACCCCTTCAGTAGTGCTGGTGGTACTGCCAGCATGGGAACATGATGATGCACAGCCACATAGTCCCTCAGCGGATCGTGGTGCTGCCCTACAGCCACATGACTGCTGGCCAGTGTCCATCAAATGCTCAACCATAGATATTCCATGGTCTAGGAGTGCCAGGGTCTCCTCCCCACCATCTATCCATGACCCCAGTATGCGCACAGATGGCTGCAGTGAGTTCATATTGCCATGGACACCAGGGATGTGCTCATCCATGACCCTGCGTATATGTCTGGTATTATGTTTGTTATGTGCCTGTGCCTCCATGACAGCCTGAAACATGCGTCTGGTGACAGCTGCCGAGGCACTTGCAGTAGGAGCATGACATGCTGCATTCCTCCTCTGAGCATTCCTGCCCATCTTCCTGTGTGGGACCTCACCAGCATTCTGGCTATGGCTGGTGCCTTCACTCTCACTTGCCATAGTCACCACAGTAGCCTGTTCCATGCCACCACCCACCAACTGCTGATTATCTGTGGCCACTGGTGACAGGGTATGTGTTGGCATTATGACTTTGTGCGGGGATGGGGTTGACAATAGTGGGATGCCCACCCAATGGCGCAGGATCAGCTCCTGACAACCAAACCTGTGCCTCAATATGAGTATCATCATGGTCAGATTCTGCAGAGACACTGTCATCAGTATCAGAGTGGGAGGGACTGTAGCCACCATGTTGACCTGTGAGGGAAAAACAACATATGTAAATTACTACTGGCACTATAAGGTTTGCTAGTACACACACACACACACACACACACACACACACACACACACACACACACACACACACACACACACACACACAGGTGAGGTGCCTCAAAGGCATTACACAGACCTCACATTAGCCGACTGGGGACATTCATGCCACACAGTCAGACAATAACATACACACACGCTGGACGAACCCTCAGCATCATGTAGTGCAGTCCTTTCTAATTACCGTTGTTACTAATATACACCTCTGGGATATGTGAGTGGTGTTAGTAGGTGATGGCCCTTCACCTAGCACACACTGCACCCTTGTAAATTATTGCTGTTCACTTGTATAGCACTGTGGCAACTCCTACAGAACATGCCCCCCAACTGTAGAGGGGTTTACTGAATGTCTACATGTGTGGATCATATGTTTGGTCTGTTCCTCATAACTCCTGTGTTTGTCTGATACATTACTGGGATGGCCTGTGGATTGGTGCCACTAAGTAATGTCCTAATTGGAGGTGCAGCCTTCATAAGCTGCAGTACATGTATTTTAAAACAAAGCCAGTTACTCAAACAACTTCCCAAGCTTATATTGGATATAGTAAGTGTACACACACCTGTTAACATGCTAGGTTTTTGTGATAAATCACATGAGACCTCAGAAATCAGGTCATAACATTGCCATAATTTCATATGACATATAACCTGTGCAATCCAACTGAAGAACACACACATCAGTTACAGGTAATATCTGGTAACTGAAATAGGTACAATAGGCTGGTTGGATGAGTGTGCACACCCTTAATGTAATACTCTGTTAAAGCAACTTTTGATTTAGTCACAGCATGCTGTCCTCTTGAGAAGGTGTCTATCAGCATGGCACATCTTGGCTTGCCAATGTTTGTACACTCTCCCTTGCAAAGCACCTCCAACTATGTCAGATTGCAAGAGCATCCCCTGTGCACTGCCCTCTTCAGGTAGCCCTGCATGTATCCTATTGGACATAGGTGTGGGCTCTGACTCTGCCAGTGCAGAACATTGCATGTGTTCTGGTGAAGCCATCCTTTTGTTAATATGGATATATGGTTTGGACCATTGTTGTGTGGAATGGTGGAATTCCTCACCATCTACAGCTATATGGCAGACACCAGAATGTTTTGGAGCTACAAGGGACCAGTGTTTAGAACTGTTCATAATCCCCTCTAACTTGGCTACAGCCCCAGTTCCAGCTTGTGTACAGCAACCTCAATGCAGGACACTGTCATCACCATGCTTCACCGTGGGGGTGTTGTTCTGGTGATGTGCAGTGGTGATATTGCGCCAAACACACCTGTCAGAATTGTGGCCAAAGAGTACAACCATAGGTTCATAGGTTCATAGGTTCATAGGTTTATACTAGGCTATCTGCCCTAAGGCATTTATAAGCCTAGCCCAAATTATTGTGGCTTACGCCACCCCTTATATGAAAAAATACTGTGCCCATTAGTTTGTTGTGCCTCTGTCCAGCAGTGACACAGAGATGATTCCTGGGGTAAACCTACGATCTCCCATCCACAGGTCTAGATTTCTCTTGAACAGAGTCAGCGAGGTGCTCTGCCTCACATGGACCGGGATTTTATTCCACAGCATAGGGAGTCTCTGAGTGATAAATCTATCCCTCCAGCACGTCCTATTTATATCCGTGCTAAGGTTTAAGTCGCTTGCTCTAGTGGTTTTGGTGGATTTGGATTTTTGAGGTGGAGCATGTCCATTAATTCGGGTTGGACATGGCCTTGTATGTCAGGCACATGTCACCTCTGAGCAGACGGTATGCGACTGAATAGAGCTGGAGTTTCTTCAATCTGGCAGCATATGACAGATTTTGGAGTCCCTTTATCCTTTTGGTGAGGAACTTTTGGGGTCTCTCCAATTGCTGCAGATGTCGGGTGAGATACATCCCGAATGGGGCATTGTACTCGATCATTGGTCTGATAAGTGAAGAGTACAGGGAACAATGACCTCACTAGATCTGGATGTGAATCCTTCATGATCAGGTGGGCAATGTAGAAGGTCTTTCTAACCACTTTAGCAATGTGAGTGTCAAAAGAAAGGCCACTGTCAACCTGGGTCCCCAGGTCCCTGATAACCTCTTCTGTGCTTAGTGGATTGCCACCTATATGGTAGCTTGGGGTTACCTTGTTTTTCCCAAGGGTATGACTATACATTTTTGGCGTTTAACTTCAGGCCATGGCTCTGGCACCAGCTATCTGTTTCCATGAGTCCCTTCTGAAGGATATCCGTGTCCGATGCACTTTCCACTATGGCCCAGTTTGCAGTCATCTGCAAACTTTGTCAGCCAAAGTCCTCCCATGTTGGCCTGTACTTCTGAGAAGTAGATGCCAAACAATAGGGGCCAAGGACCGAGCCCTGTGGGACACCACTTGTGACCAGCTTGGAGTCTGACACAGCGCCAGCAACTCTAACCCTGTGGGTTCTGTTCTTAAGCCAGTTTGCAACCCATCTTGTGACATATGGGTTTACATTTAAGCTGGTAAGTTTTTCTACAATACCCGAGTGGGGTATTGTGTCGAAAGCCTTTGCAAGGTCAAGGTAGGCTGTATGGACTGCCTTTCCTCATCAATGGCCTTGGTGACTGTTTCGAAGAAGTCAACCAAGTTCAAAAGGCATGATCTTCCCTTGACAAAGCCAAACTGGGTCGGGTCCAATGTCTGCAAGTCCCCTATATCTTTGTTTATGAGCTCCATTATGATCCTCTCCATAGCTTTGCAGACTAGACTTGTTAAGCTTATGGGGCGGTAATTACCAGGGTCCAGAGGCACCGCCTTTGTGGAGTGGGACCACAGTTGCCGACGCCACTCCTTGGGCACGTATCCTGTGGTAAGGCTGAGATTAAACAGCTGCCTTATGTGCGGGTTTAATTCCTCATTTAGCTCGTGTAGCACACAGCCGGGGACACCATCCGGTCCCATTGATGCTGTGTTTTTAGCTTTAGAGAGAGCAGCTTTCACCTGCGCATTTGAGATGTCCGGGAGGCTACACTCGGCTGGGATAGTTATCTCTCCTTTAGGGGAGAGGGGTGAAGTTTGCACTGAACCTGTCTGCCAGTATGTTGGCAATGTCTGTGGGTTCAGTGATTTTTGTATCATTTTGGACTAATTCTGAGCATATCTGGGAGTTTCCACCCAGGTTCCTAACATAGCTGAAAAAGGCCTTATGATTGTCCTTTGAATCCATGGCAATTTTTCTCTCAAAATTGGCCTTAGTTGATTTTATGAGTGCTCGTATTTTTTTACTAATAATGATCAGGGGTGACTTCCCTTTTATGGATTTTGTTCTATCATGTAATAGCTTTCTCCTCTTATTGTAAAGTTTGTTAATGGCTGGGGTCCACCAGACTGGACGTTTGCCCTTTGTGGAAAGAGTCTTGGTTTTATTTGGGATTGCCTGATCCATATAGTCCTGGAGGTGTTCATAGAAGGCATTTGTAAGGGCTTCCGCAGCTTGGGTTGTGGTTTCCTCTGGCTCAGGGGCCTTGAAGGATACCACACCAGTCTTGAGTAGTGTGAAGTTTGCTTTAGAGAAGTTCTTCACTATGGTCTTTTGCTTGGGGTGGGGGCGGGATGTGGATTTCCAGTGAGATTAGTTTATGATCAGATCTCACCAATGAGGGATATACTTCCGGTGTGGAGCATTTTGTCCCCATGTTTGTGACAATGAGATCTAGTATATTTTCTCCTGTCGTGGAACAGTGACTAGCTGTTCCATGGCATTTGAATTTATGAACTCCAGGAACCGTTGGGCTAGAAAGTTAGGGCTTGAGTAATGTTCCCAGTCTATATTCGGGTAGTTGAAGTCACCCAGTATGATGGTGTTTGGAGATACATTTATACCCTCCAGTGTCTTCAGGAAGGCTGTGTGGGGTTCCTGAGTTTGAGAGGGTGGCCTGTAGCATGCTACAATTTGTAGAGCAGTTTTGCCTATGGTTAGTTGCACCTTGATGGTTTCGAAGCTTATGTGTTGCCACCAACCTGGAGGTGTGAGTATCCTTTATGAATATGGATACACCTCCTTTGTGGTGTGGTCCGGGTTTTGGGGCCGGAGCATGATATGAGGTAAAACCTAATAGTGCCGGGTGCTCTCAGGAGCCTTGAACCAGGTTTCAGTTACAGCACAGACATCGATGTTCTCCATACTGAGAAGGGCCTCGAGTGCGTGCATTTTGAGATTTAGACTTCTGGCATTGAGCAGCATTACCCTCAGTTTCTTCCCATTTTTGTTTTCTAGGGTGGTAGGTTTAGAATTTGAGCCTTGCCTAAAAAGGCACTATGGGGTGGCAAGAGCCTTAGCCAATATCCGGAATCCCAGGGTGACAGGTGCAAGCCGTCCCTTGCGAAGCAGCGTGGCTTGTCAAGCATGTCATCCCAGGCAGACAGACACTGGATCCCCTTTGAATGACACCAGACATTAAGCCAATTGTTAAAGCTGATCATCTTGTCTCTATATTGTGGCATCATTCTTGGTGAAGGAAGGATACTGCTCAGGGTTAGGGTCATACCTGCCTGGGCTACATAATCAGAGAGCTCCTCTATGTCTCTTTTCATGTAGTCCAGGGAGGTACGTCTCAGGTCGTTCACACCAGCATGGACAATGACTGTGTCATATTTGTACTTGCCATGGAGTGACCAGTGCTTGTGTTATGTGGCGGATTCTAGCCCGATAGGCAGCTTACTGTGACCCTCTCCTTGTTCAGCCTGGTGAGTGGGACGTCAGTGTGTCTGACTATGGAGTCACCTATGACAAGTATGTTTGGTGTTGTATTTGGCCTTAAGGGCTGTGACTGCTTTGCACACTGCTTTTGTGGTTTATGTGTTGCTTGTGGGGTGTCTTGAGGTAGCAGTTGTTTGGGTGTCTGCTTTGGAGGCCTCTGCTGTTTAGGTAAATTTTACTCAGAGCCTCCGAGTATGTCTTTGTGTGTTTATGTGTTTGATTCAGTGGAGTGGTAGCATTATGTGAGGCTGGTTTTGTGGTGTGTGTAGTTGCCTTCTCCTCCTGTCTGGTCTTGCCAGTCCTGAGTTGAGAGAGCTCAGCCTCCAGTTTGGCTAAATAGCTGCATCTCTCGCAAGTATTTGTGTTATGTGGGAGGAGGAGAGGGTTGTCTGTGTACATGAGGCAGTTATAACATTGCCTCAAGATTCCCAGATTCACCAGCTGGACCGGAGAGGAGATTGACAACTGACCTTTGGACATGCTAGAATAATATTGGGAAATCCTTAATTGAAAACAAGGGCCAGTGCATTTTAACACTTGCTTTTTGGAGACCTGATGTATTGTTTTCAGACTTTGAGCAGGCCTAGATATTGTTTGGTGTGAGGAGCTTCTGCCATCTTCCAATCCTACCATATAGGTTGGACATATGGAGACCATGGAAGGTTGTTGTGACATGTAGTATACACCCAGTACTTGCTGGAGATTCCTGCTACTCCTTCACTGCTGCTGTAGGGCTCTTGGCAGCCTCTCTAGCCAGTTTTGGTCTTGTATTCTCATAGACTTTGGTGGGATGGCCTCTCCTGCACAATGTCACTGTAGTCCCATATTTTCCCTACCTTTTGATGACTGCCATGGTATGTGCAATGCTGTGGAAATATTTTGGCACCCTTCTCCAGGCTGATACATCTCAAACATGTGGTCCCTTAGAAGCTTCATCAGCTATATGTGAACCATTGCTGTTGCTGCAGCAAGCAATTGAGCATATATTAAGATATTCCTGGTAGGACAGCTGATCGTTAGTTACTGTTAATTAAAGAGTCTCTGTAATTGATGGCTGTTGTGTACTCTATAAGATGTACTGCTGTAGTTATATTGAAAGATGCCTCAACACAGTACTAGCTTCAGCCTGTGCACACATATGCATCTAGGTTGTTGCACTATTGGTATGTGTCATTATTGCTCCCTTAACAGGTTTGTTTGCTTTACAATTGAATTGTACAGGTTATAGGTCACATGAAAGATTTGCAGTATTTTGAACTTGTCTATTATGCTCTCATTTTTGTATATCACACATACCTGGCATTCTAACAGGTGTGTACACCATTTATATGCACTGTACACCACTAATTTCTACAATATGACCCTAGTTTTGAGCCTTTGTCCCCCTATTTTGTCAGTCATTGTCCAGGTGTCCTGCAATGACAGGTTGTGAGGTATGCTACAGAAATGTGACATCTCCTGCAAATAGGCCCCTGTCATGACCACCGTGATGCAATGTAGTAAACACCACCACAGGTGAACATGCAGATATTGCCAAATGGCTGAGTGTAACAGTTGTATGCATGGTCACATACTTTAACTTTAGCATGCCTGAGGTACTGGTGAGCCACAGCAGGGAAACCCCATACTTACTGGGTTCAGGCTGCTGTCCCATATGCAGACCAGAGGGACCTATGAAGTTGTGAGGGAGAGGTATTGTCAGCAGATTCATACTAGGCATTGGTACAAGATGAACTCTATGTTTCTACACAGGTACAGTACACACTATGATATTACACAATTTGCTGTCTTTCACCATAGATGTGCACTTCTGTGCATTACTACACCCCACCCACTAATCCATTTTGCACTGACATATGCCTCTAGAGACTCTGTAGAAGACAGTTTAAATGCTACCTCATTATATTGATGTACACTTTGGCCTTACCTGGATGCTCCTCGCCTGTTGCCTGGGTGCCACCCACCTATACAACTGCTGTTTCCCGTGTTTGTGTTTGTGTGGGGGCTTCACCAAGGTTGGCAAGGAGCTCCTCTGCCGTCGTAAGTGGGGCCTGTGCAGCTGGCTCCCCACGGGTAGCAGTACAGTCTCTCGCTACAGTAGCAGCCCTTTGCCGGGCACAACATATCAGTTCAGTTGGTCTATGTCTGACCTGATTGTATGTGCATCCATGGTGGCTCAACATGTTCACTCTGTGGATGACCTCATCAGACAGGGCAGTATGCTCCTGCAGATTTTGCCATCCACAGCCAGAAAGGATGGCATAGTTTAAGATTACAGCTTCTGTGATGGCTGCTGTCTCCATATCGGTGTAAGGTGGTTGCCCCTGCATGGCACCTAGAAGACATACACAGGGAAGCACATCATAGGACCTCAGACATTGCCCGGAATTCTTTACAGAGCCAGCACATGCATATGGACTATAATTAGCCACCACTTACAAACACATCATACCCCTGTACCTGGCAGCACTGTATGAACATGTATTGTACTCCTGGTCCTGATGTGTCACATTCCCCCCAATGAGAGCCAGTACATTGCATAAACCACCATTAATCATTCATGTTTGTGTATTGGGATGACATTGGCCGTGTTCCTTGCAGATGGGATGTCAATGGTGCTCAGGCTTTGCTTACATACAGTGTGTAATGGAGCTGGAAGCATATGCCTGGGTTCATGTAGGATGCAGACAGGGATATTATCAGGGCCCAGGGGATGTTGCTTTTGTTAACTTTGATTAGGCAATTTGAACCTGATTCATGACGATTAGGGGAGGGGTGCGTGTGCTGTGCATATCCACATATACTGATGGTGATCCCGTGGGGTGATGTTTGCCCTAAACCTGTCTGCAGCAGGTTGGCTGTAGCTATGGTGTGTGTGTATGTGCTGTGATTGACCACCATTCAGGGTGGGTTAGGTTGGTGCATCTGAGACTGCAGACATACGTGAAGATGGCCTTGTGATTGCCCTTAGTGGATGTGTCCAATTTGTACTCATAGTTAGCCTTACAGTAATCCACCTGGGACCTAATATGCTAATTTCGACAAAGGTTGACATGCCACCCAGTCGGTGCCTGCTCCTACTTTGCACTGTACAGCCAATATAGCATCACATTATATGCTTTGTGCATTACTGCTGTCCAGCAAAGGGGTTTACTCTACTTTCGTGGAGACAGGTTTTACAAATATAGTATTGCTGAGGCCATACAACTATCTGGGTGGTCATATATCTGTTTGTAGTAGGCATGGACACAGGGTCAGAGCACAGTTGGCCACCTCGACAGTTTCAACATGATACTCATGCTTATTATACTACCCATGTCTGTGTCAGGGCAATGACACCACCAGTAGCTGTAGAGGTGTAACTCTGTTGGATGCACAGAAACTAAGGTTACACACATGTACAATGTGTACAGATTATTCACCTGACATTTTGCATCCCATGTCAGTTGTTAAGAGGTAGCCAACTACACCTACCCATACATACATATGCACAGGTAATTCTTGCTATACATTTCTGTTCTATGTCAGTACGGTACAGGGTAATGACAGTCTTGCTGCTCAGTCAGTCATGTCAACCTGTTAGGGCAGGACATCTGTAGGACAACATACACACATGGTGGACAATGGGCCACAATTACTGACACTTTCTTCATATTGCTGTAACACACATGTCATTTGATAGTGCAGTAGCCTTTGCATTAACAGAAATATCCTGCAGGATGTCTGATGCTCATATGGCAGGCAGAGAGGTGAAAGGCTAGGTGTGTGGTAGTGAGGGTAGGAACTGTTAATGTTGTAAGTATGACTGGTATAGGGACAGCGCTAGCTGATATGCTGGACAGAGGTAAGGTGGATATATTGTGTGTGCCAGAGACCATATGGAAGGGGTGTAAAACTGTGTGTATCTGAGTCGGGTACAAATAGTTCTATCATGGTGTGTATGGGAGGGGAAATGGTGTAGTGGGTTAACCTAAAAGAAAATTATGCCAAGAGTGTTTGTGGAGGTGATAAGAGTGTTGGGTAGAGTGATGTTCAGGAGGCTGGGAATTGATGGTTTCATGTTAACTGTTGTTAGTGCATATGCTCCACTAATTGCGTGTGTGATGGATGAGACAGATATACTTTGGTGTGGTTGGATGAAGTGGTGATGTGTGTACTCAAAGGTGAGTGAATGGTGATTCGAGCAGATTTCAATGGGCATATTGGTGAAGGGGACAGTGGGGTGCAGAAGTGATGTGTAAGATATGATGCTAAGCAAAGAAATGCAGAAGTTGAGATGGTGGTGGAGTCTGCAACAGAGGTTCAAAATGGGTGTGGTGAATACCTAGTTTTTCAAGCCTGAGTGGCATAGGGTGAAATACAAGAGTGGAGGAAGATGCACACAGATGGATTATCTCCTATGCAGGTGGCCCTGTTTGAAGGGGATTGGTAACTGTAAAGTGGTGACAGGGGAAAGTGTAGTTAGGCAGCATGGTAGGTTGGTCTGTGAGATGATGGTGATCAAGAAGAGGAAGAGGAGTGTGAGGGAAGTACCATGGATCAAATGGTGAATACTGAGAAAGGGTGATTGTGAGGTTGAGTTCAGGGAAGAGTTAAGACAGGCAGTGGGTGACAGCGAAGAGTTAGTAAATATCTGGGTAACTACATCTGAGCTAGTAAATGAGATGAGTAGAACAAGACTTGGTGTGATATCTGCACAGAGGAAGGAGGACAAGGAGACCTGGTGCTGGCATGAGGAAGTACAGGAGAGTATACAGAGAAAGAGGTTGGCCAAGGAGAAGAGGGATTGTCAGGCAGATGAAGAAAGTAGACAGGTGTATAGGGAGATGGGGAGTGGTGGCAAAGGCTGAGGATGGGGCATATGTAGGGTTGTATGTAAGGTTGGACGACAAGGATGGAGAATAGGACCTGTACCAATTGGCTTGACAGAGGCATGTAGCTAGGAAGGATGTGTGGCAGATAAGGCTGAGAAAGGATAATGTTGGAAGTGAACTCACTAGCGAGGAGTGTGTGTCGAGCAGGTTTAAACAGTACTTTGATGGGCTGTTGAATGAAGAAAATGAGAGAGTGAGAAGGTTGGATAATGTGGATATGGTGAATCAGGATGTGCAAAAGATTATCAATGGGGAAGTAAGGATAGCTATGAAGAGTTTTAAGAATGGAAAGGCTATTGGTCCAAATGACATATCTGTGGAAGCATGGATGTGTTTAGGACAAATGGCAGTGTTCTTTTTAACCAAATTGTTTACTGTAATCTAGGAAAGTGTGAGGATGCATGAGGAGTGGATAAAATGTGTTTGGGTACTGATTATGAAAATAAGGGTGGTGTGCAGAGCTGTAGTAACAACAGAGGGATAACATTGATCATTCACAGCATGAGGGAATGGTAAAGGATGGTGGAAGCTAGGCTAAGAAGGGAGGTGAGGATTACTGATCAGCAGTATGGTTTCATGCAAGAAAAGTGCAGTACAGATGCAATGTTTGCTCTGAGAGTGTTGATGGGGACATACAGAGAAGGTTAGACGTAGGTGCATTGTGTCTTTGTTGACTTAGAGACAACATATGACAGGATGCCGAGAGAGGAGTTGTGGTATTGTATGAGGTGGTCGGGAGTGACGGAGGAATCCATAAGAATGCTACAGGATATGTACAAGGCTAGTGTGACTGCAGTGAGTTCTGCACTGGGAGTGACAGGTGTGTTTAAGGTGGAGGTGAGACTACATCAGGGATCAGCTATGAGCCTTTTCTTATTTGTAGTGCTGATGGCCAGGTTGACAGACATGATCAGACAGGAGTTCCCCTAGATTGTGCTGTTTGCAGATGACATTGTGGTCTGTAGTGAGAGTAGGGAACAGGTTGAGGAGACCCTGGAGAGGTATGGTCTAGAGAGGGGAGTAATGATGGTCAGCTGGGCTAAGATGGAATATATGTGAGTAAATGGGAGGGAGGATGGAGGAATGGCAAGGATGCAGGGAGTACAGTTTTCAAAGGTGGATAAGTGTAAACATTTGGGAACAACAGTTTAGAGTACTGGCAAGTGTGGGGAAGAAGTGAAGACTTGAGTACAGGCAGGATGTGGGTGGTGGAGAAGAGTGTCAGGTGTGATTAGTGACAGACAAGTACCATTAAGAGTGATAGGGAAGGTCTACAAGAGCGTAGTGAGACCAGCTATGTTATATGGGTTGGAGACATTGGCATTGAAAAAAGAGGCACAAATTAGAGCTGGAGTAGCAGAGTTACTGATGGTATGATTTGCACTGGGTGTGGCCTAGCAGTGTCACAGTCAGTATTGTGCAACACACACTCCAATAGTGGTCATATGTGACCCGTCCTTTCCTGAGGTGACTCGGGGCCCTGAGCTGTGTACTATGTCACTGCAGACAGACACATTTTCTATGGCCATAGGTGCTGCTCAGCAATATGTCAGTACAGCATGTGTTATTGAGACATAATATTGTTTGCACTTCCTATTTTCCACGTTTACATGCCCCCTACTAAATTCCATTACAGGCTTAATAGTTTGACATAGTGTGTTTTTTTTTGTTTTCAGTTCAGTTGTTATACTCCATCATTTCAGTGTGTGTGTGTGTGTGTGTGTGTGTGTGTGTGTGTGTGTGTGTGTGTGTGTGTGTGTGTCTGTCTGATTGTTTGTGTGTGTGTGTGTGTGTGTGTGTGTGTGTGTGTGTGTGTGTGTGTGTGTGTTTGTGTGTGTATGTGCCTGTGTGTGTGTCTCTCTCTCTCTCTCTCTGAGACAGATGTAGGATATACACCTGTTTTGTATATGCAGCATCTTACCATTAGTGGGTAATGCTTATGAGCAGCTCATGGTCTGTGCACAAGTTGTAGTCCCCCACTTGCTAATTGCATGTGGAACAGGTGTGGTATCATTCCCATACCCAATAGTATGGAAACACATTCCTATAGCTGAGTACCTCATGTGGGTGTTGCCCCTTTTCCTTGCCTGGGAGGAGTACTTCATGGAGGTGTGTGACACACATTATCACAGTGTGTAGTTGGGAATGCCTCTTACAACAAACACTGTGGAGACAGCCCAACAAGCTGAGGGAAACTGTTCCAGACATAGGGACAGAATGTAAGTATTGTAGTTATACAGTTGAAGTAATGCTAGTTTGACAGGGTTTGTGTGGATATGGCTGCTCTGCATGAATTTAAGTCTGATAGTGTTATGTGGTTGACATAACTCTCAACTGTAGGGCTATCCGCAGACTGGTCAAAGTTTTGACTCTTATATTTGGTGTGTTACTCACACATTTTTTGGCCTTGGAAATTCAGTAGCATACTCTGAGGATTGCAATCAGTAAATGGTAACACCATGTGTGTTTCTGACTTCATATCCATCAGAACAGATATCTTACAACAACCCTGTTACACCAACAACTTTCTCAGTTTATGACAGCAATATGTCAATAATGCCCTTGTTTTTGGGCTTCTGCCCCCCGAGTATGTCAGGCTTTGTCCAGATGTCATGTTGTAAGAGGTGTATAGGTATAGTATATCATTATATAGTGACTTCATTCCAGATACCATCCCAGTGATGTATCAGACTACCAGACATGTTATGTGTAGAAGGCCTTATATGTGAGGACGAAGCCTGGATGTTGTGTGGGATTCTATAAGTTGAGAGGACTGTGTGTTTCTGGCAACTGTTGGCAGACTGTCAGGATTGTGTAGCAGTGTATTGTGAATGTGTTATTTGGCGTGTGTATGGAGGGGGGTAGATGTAAGTGTTGAGGGCCCTTTTCTATCTGACTTTGCATGCTGCTCCAGCTTCTGGTGCTGTATCAGCTCTATATGTTTGTAGGGGCAGACTGAGACATGTCCCATACCACAGTCAGGCGTCAGACTAAACTGTGAATTGGGCCAGTATATATAGGGGTAGTGTGTGAGTGGCAAACATGCTGATGATTTTGTTCACACAGTCCATATACTCTATTGTTCATGTGGCTTACCAGTATGCCACTTTGAATGTGGTGAGACTGGTTCTGGGTATGCACTTTCATACTGGTGTCTGTTTGTCAGTGCTGTTACATCCCTGTAGTGCCTGATATACTTGCAATTACATGTGTATTCCCCCATAGCAAAACTGAGTTTGTGTTATGTCAGTCTGGCTGTAGTTTAGACAATACTTGGTGACATGCCTAGCAGCTCAGTGTAGTTTCCCAACTGTGATGTTATGTCCCGATATTTATCAGATGTACTGTTGCCTAGCCCCCATACATATTGTGTATGTCTGTCACATCAGTGGAATTATGTGAAGATTTATGTCAATGAGTAGTGGGGAGTACTTACAACAAACCTAGTAAAGAAACAACACTTGAAAATAAACACCAAATGGAGAAGAAACCACACTGGAATCCAAGATAAAAGTTAAAAGTTAGCGCTTTCATTTACTGTATTAAGCAAACTTCATCAGACAAAACTGAATAAAAATACAGCCATATTTATATATAAAAAAGTTAATTAATATGACATCATTTCCTTCTGTTAGCAAAATGTGTATTTGAATATATGATAAATGCTAGTTTAAAAGCAAAGTAGTATATAATGCATTTTATTCCATTAATCATATAGTAGAGAGGATTAATTCATGTTTAAATGTAAAGTAGTTTTGAAACTGCAGTGTGGCTTGAAGCAAAGCTGACCTTCGACCCTGGCAGATGCTAGCTTAGCAAGTTTTAATGTTTATGCTTTTCACAAGTGATTATCTGCTGGGTCAGGAAATTAAATGTGTGAAATAATGAAATCTTCTGCTCTTTCCTGCTGGGATGATTTGGCCTTGTATATGTATTACTGAGATAGCACGCAGATGTGTGAGAAAGTGTAACAGAGAACAAAGATGTGTATTAAAAGATTGAATCTGCTATTGTATTCAAACTGATATGAAACCTTGAAGAAGTAACTTTACAGAGAGACATTATGTCTGACCAGGTGGATAGCAAGGCCGTATTGTAACCAGAGGAAAAGTTTTTTAAAATATACAGCATCAGCAGATTTAATGAATAGAGGACTGTAAGCTAAAGTGATGTAGATGCCCTGTGACATACCACGTCAGTAAGGTGGGCACAGCTTCAATGTTAAACCTATATAAAATTGTGTGCTTCTTGTTTCATGTCAGACAAAATTCTGTACTTGTACGTTTTTTGCCTCCTGGTGTACACTAGTAAACTTTTGAATCTGAACCTCCTGTGTATTGAATTCTTGATTTTATTTAACAGTTTGGTCCTTCTTAGCTGGAAATTCCCTCGGACAGATGCAGATCAGAGTCTACCGGTGGTCGAATACTGCACAGGAGAAGTTACCAAAACGGTTCTTCTTGGGTGAAAAGACCTCCGACTCAATTGTCGTTTAAAGAGGCTGGCCACTTTCTGATCTGTGGCCAAAGAGCAGACATTGGACAGTTCAATACCGGAGGCTCAGGTAGGAAGAATTTACCTTTTTTCTGTTTTAGATCAGGGACTAGGTTACAGTATATTGTTGCTAAGATTTGTTTTTTCAGATCAGGGACAAAAGGAAGTACTGTATATTTGGTCATAGATCAGGGTAACAGAGTAAGGTAGGCAGTTATTCTAGATACACTGCGAACAGGAACTGAGAATTTGATATCACGTGATAAAAAAAAAGGGTTACGTAACATTTTCTTTGCCATGGGTAAACAGTGCACTAAAACATCAAGAGATCCGCCCCTAAACGAAGACGCAAAATACATGCAATCACAACGTTCCGATAACGTTAGGTATTATACGAAATGGGTTAACAAATATGAATTTGATGGTAAACTAGATAAAACTTCACTAATTAAACTCCTTAAACAGCTTAAATCTGATGCGGGAGGTCAGGCAAAAAAGCAACGCCAATTAGGCATTCCTCAGGCACACAGGTGGATTGAGGAAGTAAATCGTAGAGAACAGAAGTTAAAAATTTCAAAAACATTGTTTTTAGACAAAGAAGATAATAACTTGGTAATAGCGACAGCTCCTCCTCCTCCTCCCTTGCCCCCTCCCTTACCCTTTTCAGGATATGAAGCGAGTGGACAAGCTGGTCTGCCTCCGCGTTATCCTGAAGTTTCGGCAAGACCACAACCATTTGTTAGAGACCCTATTGAAACTAGGTCCTGAACACGTAAAACACATAGGGACACAGAATCATATCAAATAGAGAGAAACCTACAGGATGAGAGTGAGGAAGAAATATGCCCACTTATAGAAGTTCCAAATCCTCAGGCAGGACAGGAAGGGCAAAACCCAACACTCTTAGTATATAGACCATGGACACCGGAGGATATCCGGAAGGCTACTGAGGGAATCCCCCATCAGAAAGTAAATTTTATGAAATTTTTAGAAGATTTACAAGGCATAAGGTTGAGTTACCACTTGAATGGGGAAGAAGTAGAAAAAGTAGTAAGACAAATTATAGGTCCAGATTGGCACATGATTTGTGGCACCTGGAATCCTCGGAATGCAGAGCTTAGACCACTCCCACATAGTGATGCAGAGTTAGACAACAGAGTGAAAGGTCTAACAGACCGAATCTCTGAGAAATGGAAACCTAGAGCAGACTGGACTTGCATTAATCAATGCATACAACAAGAAAATGAGACAATAGATGGGTACTATGCTAGATTATTAGAATGTTTTAATAATCATAGCGGTATGTCGGTTCCTGAGAACCAAACGAATGATTCCCCGTATGAACAACAATTGAAAAATGCATTTTTGAAAGGTTGCATTGCACCTATTAGTAGCTTCATTACGAAGTATATGATAGACCATCGAACAGGCTACAAGCCTTACTTGAATACGCTAGACATGCTGAAAGACATTTTAATAGTAAAAAGAAAAAGAAGGCTCAAGTCTTCACTGCTGAAGACGGAGCTGAAGTATTTGTATTACGGTCAGGTAAAAAGGGCAAGAAGAATGCCCAGGGAAACAAACAGTCTGGCAAACGATCAGAAGATTTTGAAGAGAGAAAAAAGAGAGGTGAATGCTTCAAGTGCGGGAAAAAGGGACATCTAGCAAGGGATTGTAAGCAAAACAAAAAGGTAATTACAGAAGATAAGGGAGATGAGGACTGACTATATGATAGTGAAGATACATCATGTGAAAGTCAGAAATCATCAGGAAAAGTCAATAAACAGAAAACAAATGTAAATGTGATAGAAGGAGTAGAGGAAGTGCAAGTAGATATGGAGGATGAAGAAAGTGAAATTTTGGACTTAGCATTATTGAGTTTAGAGCTCTACTTAGCAGATACGAAACTGGAAGTTACACTTCTGGTGGAGGGAAGGGAAGTCAAATTCCTGTGTGACTCAGTTGCGTCACGGACTTTGATACACCCCTCCAAGTTACCAGAACATTCCGAATCACCTGATTATATACTAGTGAAAGCAGCAAACGGACAGCTATATAGGGAACCACTTTCCCATGATATAGCAATAACTGACCCTGTTTCAGGTATGACCCAGAGAAGTAAAATTGTTGTTTCTGCGAAGTGTCCAGTGAACCTATTGGACAGGGACGTTATGCAGATATTTGGCATAGCAGTAGTTTCAACTGTACAAGGTATGGAGGCACAGAGATAAATGGATACCTTTGTAGTGTGATCGGAGGGTGAAACTTTTTACTGGTACAGCCAGGACCTAGTCACGACTGGTCCAGGGGCAGTAACCGAGGAACTGATGAACGTAGCCATCAGTAAAGCCCCCTCCCTTGACACTGACCAACAGCATTTGTTACACTGTACTCTATACTACTGTACTACACCAGGACCTGATAGAGAGTATGAGCAAGAATTGTTCCAAAATCGAGCAACTAGATTAGTATTGCGTACTTTGTACTAGGATACTGAGGGGAACAGTGTAGTTAGCTGTTCATTACCTCAAGAATTCCTTGCATTGTATAGATCAAATCGATTATCACATGTCAGCTTGACAAAGAACAAAAGTGTAAAATGGGCAGACTTAGGAGAAAAAGTAACAAGATGGGTGAAACAGACTGATTTAGAACTATCAGAACAAGGGATACAAAAACAAAAACTGAATTGGTTGACACAGACACATCCAGCTGTACACTTGCAATCTAGCGAGGACAGCTGATTAGCGTTCTTATTAGAAGAAGAAGAAAAGGCCTTATGTGAAATTCCAACAACTCTTTGGTCAACAGGCAAGTCAGATGTAGGACTTATTTGAACAGCAGGACCAGTTACAATAACCCCAAAGTCAGCTTTTAGACCACAGAAAAGGCAATACCCTTTGAGAAAGGATGCAGAAATAGGAATTAAGCCTATAATAGCAGCATTACTCAAAGAAGGAGTACTGGTAGAATCTCCTGATTCACCATGTAATACACCCCTATTTCCTGTTAAAAAAGCAAATGGGGAATGGCAGATGGTACTAGATTTACAAGCTGTAAATAATGCAATAATACCTAGAGCACCTACGGTGCCAGACCCACATACTTTGTTAAACGATTTAGAACTGCAACAGAAGTATTTCTCTGTGGTAGATATTAGCAATGCTTTCTTTTCAATACCTATACATCCTGATAGTCAATATTGGTTTGCATTTAAATTTCAGGGTAAAAGGTATACGTATACTCGACTACCACAGGGATATTGTGAGAGCCCAACAATATTTGCACAAGAAATGGCTAGCAATCTGGCAGGGTTTACCCCACCGGGAGGTAGTCAAATTCTACTTTATGTAGATGACATCTTGCTAGCAGCCCCCACCCAGCAACAGTGCAGGGAGGATACTGTAGCATTACTGAAATTTTTAGCAACACAAGGACACAAAGTAAACAAAAGTAAGTTACAACTTTGGAGAAAACAAGTTAGATACTTGGGATATGTAATATCCAATGAAGGTAGAATATTAGACGAGGAAAGAAAAACAGCAATCTTGCAAGCACCCAAACCAACAACCAAGAAGGAAATTATGTCTTTCTTGGGTACAACTAATTTTTGTCGGAGCTGGATATCAAATTATGCTTTGGAATCTGCTCCACTGACTGACTTGATATATAAGACACCAATGGCAGCACAAGATATCTTACAATGGACACCCAAAGCAGAAACGGTTTTCTGCAGGTTGAAGCAGTTGATAGCTTCTTCATTAGTTTTAGGACTTCCAAATTATCATAAACTATTCTTTCAGACCGTGGATTGTAAGCAAGGATATATGACGTCAGTATTGATGCAACAACATGGGGATAAGCAACGCCCCATAGCCTATTATTCATCACAGTTAGATCCAGTGGCACGATCTTTGCCTCACTGTGTACAAGCAGTAGTTGCAGCTGCAATGGCAGTACAGGCTTCGGCCTCAGTGGTGTTATTCCACCCTCTCACATTGAAAGTGCCTCATGTAGTTGCAATAATTTTACTGCAAGAAAAAGTGGCATACCTTTCTCCTGCTAGACACCTTTCATGTATGACTATACTGCTGAGCCAACCTCATATGACAATTGAATGATGTACGACTTTAAATCCATCAACATTACTTCCAACTCCTGCGGAGGGCACACCACACAGCTGCCTGCAGGAAATTGAACAGTTAGCTTTACCTAGACAAGATCTCACAGATATGCCCTTGGATAATGCTGAGGTGACATATTACGTGGACTGCTCATGCAGAAGGGGTCCTACAGGAAAGAATCTGGTAGGGTATGCAGTAGTTACAGACACTGAAATTTTAGAAGCTCAATCCTTACCGCACAACTTATCTGCACAAGCAGCAGAATTGATAGCTTTGACAAGGGCATGTACTTTAGCAAAAAACAAGTGTGTAAACATATATACTGATAGTCAGTATGCTTTTTCTACAGTACATGTATTTGCACAACAATGGAAAAATAGAGGAATGATAACATCTAGTGGAAAACCTATTAATCATGCACAATTTATTTTGGAGTTATTAGAATCTATTCAGTTACCTACCAAAGTAGCTATTTGTAAATGTGTAGCTCATACGAAACAGCAGGATAAGATTTCAAAAGGCAATGCACGAGCTGATGCAGCTGCAAAGCAAGCAGCCTCAGACTCAGAAACTTTACTTTTGAATGAGGAATTACAACCCTCTGAGATTTTAGATTTAGACATGTTAAAAACAATGCAGATGCTTACTACAAAAGCAGAAAAACAAAAATGGGTAAAACGAGGCGCAATTCTTGAGAATGGACTGTACATTTCCAAAGAGAGAAAACCGACATTGCTGTCTAATTTATTTAGATAAGCAGCTTTGTTGAGCCATGGGCAGTGCCATGTCTCAAAAGGGGGGATGGTACAGTTAGTAAACCAAATATTCCAAACATACGGATTCACAAATTACACACAAAAATTTTGTGCAGCTTGTCATACTTGTAACAAGCACCATGCACAAGGGGCATTTAAAACCAACCAAGGAAGTTTTCCTATACCACCATACCCGTTCCATACTATTTGTATGGATTTCAAAGAATTGAATAAGTGTGAAGAGAAAAAAGTTTTGTTTAGTTATTGTAGACATGTTTTCTAAATGGGTAGAAGCTTTTCCAACCAAAAATCCGGATGCAGCAACAGTGGCGAAAGCCCTGATAAAAGAGATAATCCCTAGATTTGGCATTCCGGAAAGGATTTATAGTGACAACGGCACTCATTTCGTGAATCAGACAATCCAGCAACTTGGGAGATTTTTTGGTATCTCCTTAAAGAACCATTGTGCCTACCACCCACAGTCAACAGGACTGGTGGAAAAGTACACTGGTACCCTCAAAAATAAGCTTAGGAAGCTAGTAGAGGAGACCCAAAAGAACTAGATATACTGTCTGCCTTTGGCACTGCTGAGTATGAGAACGGTTCCAAATGTAAAGGGTTTGACTCCCTTTGAAATGTTTTTTGGGAGAGCATATTATGTGCCTCAGTGGAAAGCTCTCATGCCTGCAGAGCAAGAGGCTGACAGTTCATTAGCTAGTTATATGAGGAAACTGTTAACAAATAAATCTGTTTTGCAGTTTAACTCTTTTTCAGATAAGGAACAGACCAGAGCGGTGGAAGCAGTCTTGGCCCCTGGGACGTTTGTGTGGCTGAAAGCGACTAAAAGAAAGAATTGGGCGAGTCCAAAGTGGGAGGGACCATACCAGGTTCTGTTGGCAATGCCTACTGCAGTTAGAGTGGCCGAGAGGACGTCCTGGGTTGATTTGACACATTGTAAACCGGTAAATAACTTTCAACTTGATGAAAACCTTGTGACTGATATACAACCAGACCGAGATGGCCAAAAACAAAGCGAAGAGAAATTTAGATCAACCCCAGAGATGTTGCATAATCATTTTGTTGAGTGTACATTTATTGACTGTAATTGTGACAATTTTCCTCTTGTTGCGGTTTATCCTACACACAACCACACAAGTGAAAGTGGGAAGGCGTGATGAAACGTCTATAGACTGGCATCCAAATTTTAACACATACCTAGCCATGAAACGTGTATATGCAGAGACTATGAACATTTCAAATTGCTGGGTTTGTACAGCTATACCAACAGCATATGGAGGACTGATAATGTCCGCTATCCCTTTGGGGATAAATGAGACTTGGGAGAATTTACTCTTCGATACGGGAACTGTGAGATCACAGGACAAAATAGCTTTATTTTTACCTGTCACACAAAAAGGAGTTGTATGTTTTTATAAAAATGATACCCTCCAGGTGGGCTGGAGCAATTGTAATATAACCATATCTTACCGATGTTATATTAAGAATAGTAATGGCAATACTTTTTGCAATACTAATTATGACTCATATTTGAACTCATTGAAAACAACCATGAATGACATTCGCAAGAATCCAGTTTTGTTTAAACAATTGTCAGTTATAGATGAGAAAATGTTTCATGCAGGACTGATGCGTATTAGTACTAAAGTAGAAAACTGTTATTTTATTTGTGGGAAAAAGGCATATAAATGGTTACCTGAGAATTGGTCCGGCAGTTGTTTTTTGGGTTATTTGGTTCCAGCAATAAGACATACTGCAGAATTACCTTTGGGTAAGATACGAAATGTGAGAGAAGCAGCTCGAAAACCTGAAGGTCCAGTTGAAAAACCTGTGAATCCAGTCGGAAAGATCGAAGCTGGCTGGAAAGATCATAATGCCGTGAAAGACAAAAGCAAATTGACTCATATGGACTTGAGTGACAGTGTTATATCCTGGGCAGGAATATTCCCAGCCTATGGAGCAGTCAAATCGATCTGGGAACTGAGGAAGTTGTCGAAACTTCTCGAAGTAATGAGTAATGCAACTTTTTCTGCCCTAGAACTGGTGACTGATGAACTGAATGCAATGAGAACTGTTGTGCTACAAAATCAAATGGCTCTTGACTTCACCCTAGCGGTGAGAGGTGGTACGTGCATGCTTATCAAAGAAGAATGCTGTGCATACATACCAGATAACAGGCATGAAATTAATAACCACCTAGAGGTAATTCAGCAAGTATCAGCCATGACTAAACCAGGCCCAAACTCACTGACGAACTTTTTCCAGAATCTATTTGGGGGGTGGGGTTCCATCCTAATAAATATTCTGATTGCCATTTGTGTGGGTATACTCCTAATAGGAGCATGTGTTTGCTGTGGAATTCCCTGCATGAAAAGATTAATCAAAGATTTTATTGATGTATCTGTTACTGAAACTTTGTACCAAGATATTGAGATTGAAAGATTGATCTCAGATGACATTTTTTCTGAAGTATAGATTGAATGACTCACCTAGCTAAAAATCCTAAGTGGAAGAAGTTGGGAGATGAAATGACACTATGCATACTTCAAAATAGAATAAAAAGTATTAATAGGGGGGAAAATGTTAGAAAAATGTGTATTTGAATATATGATAAATGCTAGTTTAAAAGCAAAGTAGTATATAATGCATTTTATTCTATTAATCATATAGTAGAGGGGATTAATTCATGTTTAAATGTAAGGTAGTTTTGAAACTGGAGTGTGGCTTGAAGCAAAGCTGACCTTCGACCCTGGCAAATGCTAGCTTAGCAAGTCTTAATGTTTATGCTTTTCACAAGTGATTATCTGCAGGGTCAGGAAATTAAATGTGTGAAATAATGAAATCTTCTGCTCTTTCCTGCTGGGATGATTTGGCCTTGTATATGTATTACTGAGATAGCACGCAGATGTGTGAGAAAGTGTAACAGAGAACAAAGATGTGTATTAAAAGATTGAATCTGCTATTGTATTCGAACTGATATGAAACCTTGAAGAAGTAACTTTACAGAGAAACATTATGTCTGACCAGGTGGATAGCAAAGCCGTATTGTAACCAGAGGAAAAGTTTTTTAAAATATACAGTATCAGCAGATTTAATGAATAGAGGACTGTAAGCTAAAGTGATGTAGATGCCCTGTGACATACCACGTCAGTAAGGTGGGCACAGCTTGAATGTTAAACCTATATAAAATTGTGTGCTTCCTGTTTCATGTCAGACAAAATTCTGTACTTGTACGTTTTTTGCCTCCTGGTGTACACTAGTAAACTTTTGAATCTGAACCTCCTGTGTATTGAATTCTTGATTTTATTTAACACCTTCATACCAAGACCAAGCCTCCAATTAAAGTAGCAAACCACAAGAAAAATAATACATCCATAAGGTATTCAAATAATACATGAAATGTATGAAGAACATTAAATACATATATCAAAAAACAGGTAAATAACCATATTAAACATATAAAAATATAAGTGTATATATTATCTCATTAGTGCCCTCAGTTTCAACATACTTTTAATGGAAACTGAGTCATTCAAACCTGGGGCAGATAAGGCATTCAGCCTTAGCTGCCAAATGAATTCCCTCTCCTCAATTTTCAAATCTATAGGACCCCCTCTCACATTTTTATAGATTTTTTTCAATAACCAAAAATCTAAATTCATGTTCAGGAAAGGTGTTAATATGCCTGGCTAACACATTGTTCAAATTCAATTTCTTGACAACGTAAATATGCTCATAAATCCTGCTTTTAAGTGGCCTCCCAGTTTTGCCGACATAAAAAGCTGGACATTTCAAGCATACAGTCAGGTACACCAATCCTTTAGTATTACAATTGAATTTATCTTTGATGTCAAAGTTCTTTCCTTTAATACTAAATTTGTTACCCACTTGTATGTATCGACACCAACGACATGCCTGGCATTTATACATACCACAGTGAGGCGAATGACATCTTTCACTATTCCCCTCAACGATGTTTTTCAAATTCAGTCCTTTTCTAAACACTAAACTGGGTGAATCACCCACTTGGTGTCTAACATTGACATCATCCAAAAGGAAACACCAATTCTTAGTCAAAATAGGTCTTAATAGGGGGGCATCAATAGAAAAGGTGGTAATAAAACTCAGACTAGCCATATCTATATCAGGGAATTTTTCAATTCTAGCTAAGTCTGAGGTAATCACTTCATCCACAATATTATCCTCTTTCATAAGATTTCCCCCCATAGAAATACAAAGGGCTGAATAACTACTTACTGTTTGAGGCCCAGGACTTATCATTTTTGCCATTCAACAAAGGTATAAAATGCCCATTAAACCTTTTAACAGAGACCTCGCAAATCAATTCATCAATTAATTTGCCAGGGTAACCCCGTTTGGTGAACAAATTTCTCAAAAAATGCATTCATCATTAAAGTCACATTCCAAGGAAACCATCCTTGCAGCCCGAACAAGTTGACCTTTGACGACACCTCTCTTCTGAAAAAAGGGATGGCAGCTCGAAAAATGTAAAAAAGAATTAGAATATGTTGGTTTCCTGAATATTTTGGAATTAAAACTATGGGTATTGTAGTTCTTAATTAAATCCACATCCAAAAAGGAAATCCTGTCAGTATTAAATTCCCATGTAAAGTCCAAAAAATCAGTATATTTTGTGATGTGTTTCACAAAACATTCAGCTGAAGCCACGTCCCCACGCCATAAAATAAAGATGTCGTCCAGGTACCGTGTGTACCACACTGCTCTCTCCCAGAAGACAGTATCCTCAAAAAGGAATTTCGTCTCCCAAAATGCCATAACAGTGTTAGCAAATGTAGCTCCACAAGGAGAGCCCATAGCTACACCCGTTTTCTGTAAATATAGTTCCTTGTTAAACATAAAGAAATTGTTGTTTAATACTAATTCTAGTAAATATATAACTAACTCAATACATGGGCCGTCAAACGATTTCCCCACCATAAATTCTCTAACCCATTCACACCCGGTATCTTGTGGAATTACGGTGTATAAATCCCATATATCAATGGTGAGAAAGTTCAGATTTTCTGAAAAAGGAAAGTTGTTCATGGCTGTTAAAAAGGCCCACGAGTCTCTGCAAATTTGAGTCCGATCCTTCAAAACTAGTTTAAGCTTTGCAACGACCAATTTGGCACACCCATAAGTTATAATTTGCCTTCCATCAATAATAGGACGGAAGGGAGGATTATTAAGATCCTTATGTAATTTGGGTAATCCAAATAACATAGGGGTCACGGGGTGCTCCATTGATAAAAAATGGAATAAATCAACATCGATGCGTCCCTCAATAAATAAATAATTTATGAAGCCTTTCAAACGTTGATATGCTCCATTCATTTCATTGAGGGAAACCTTAACGTAAGAATCAGATGCCAATAAAGAACAAATCTTATTGTCATAAAATTCCTTGTCCATGAAAACCAACCCACCTCCCTTGTCAGGCTTCATAACCCGAATGTTGGCAAATTTAAGACCTGCCAAAATGTTCCTTTCAGTTTTAGATAGATTAAAATGTTGATTATTGGTATACTTTCCTAATTAATTCCTGAAATCGTTCTCACAAATCTTCTCATATAATAAGATTGAAGGGTGTAATGGTGGATTAAATACACTAGCCATCTTAAAATCTCTAATCAGGCTTGAGTTGTTACCAAAAAGTACACTTAAATTCAACTTCCTTGTATACATTTTTAAATCTATCAATAGTCTAGCTAGGTCACTATTAACTGAGGGAACAAAAGACAGTCCCTTAGCAAGTACTTCTATTAAAAGTGGGTAAGGAACAAAATTAGAGTAGTTATAAATTCGAAAATCACCGGTACTATTAGTTAAAATTTGTACTGGTTTTGAAACATTTAACAAATTAACAGGTTCCCCTAAATAATAAAAGGAGACTACCTCCTCCTCCTGTTCCTTTTCTTCCAGGAATGTCTTTGTTGTGGGTGGTTTTTTGTTCTTCTCGTGCCCCCTCTCTAGTTCCCCTGAAAACCTGGTTAGAATCAAGGTTAACATTAGTGTTATTGGTCCTATTTGTTAATCTCTCACTTCTTTTCACTGGAGATAAGTGGTCAGCAGTCATGTCATTAGTTGAATCGTTGTCATTTTCAACACAAACAGACTCACTATCGTTAGCATCAACATTACCAATCAACTTCTGTTCAACATTAACATTTCTATTCAAAGGTGGCGACAGATAGGCCAAACACTATATGCTGTAAAGTCTCTATTTAATTTTCTAACTTTATTTTCTTTTATTTTAATTAGAGTGTTGTCAATGCTTGAAAAAATATGCAAAAATCATATTTGTATCATGCAAAGTCCTTGTCGCTACGTATATTAGAGTCCAGATCAGCTAAATCCAGTTTTAAAATGTTAATTTGTGCAACGTAGTTCTGTACAAGTAATTGCATAAATTCCACACCCTGTTGATCAAAGAGCTTTAGTAAGTCTTTGTGAAACTCTGAGCTATTAATCAGGCCTGTGGGGAATCGTCATTGTCTTAACCCCTTCGGCACTTGTTGTCTATTGATGCACTCAGTGAGGTATTGTACCTCGATTTGTAATTTTTTAAATTTAAACAACTTAGCATCATAAATTTTCAGTCTGTTAATCAAATTACTTTCATTGTCATTGTCATTAACATTTTTCAAAGTATCAGTCCAAGAGGACTCCTTAAAAAACAAAGTCGGGTCCTTAAGCCAATCATCGAGAGAAGGTAAAGTAGAAGAAGTACTTACTGCAGAAGCAGTTCTGGTCTCATTAGAATGATGAGGATGAAGCAGGATTTATGAGCATATTTACGCTATCAACAAATTGAATTTGAACAATGTGTTAGCCAGGCGTATTAACACCTTTCCTGAACATGAATTTAGAATTTTGGTTATTGAAAAAATCTATGAAAATGTGAGAGGGGGTCCCATAGATTTGAAAATTGAGGAGACGGAATTAATTTGGCAGCTAAGGCTGAATGCCTTATCTGCCCCAGGTTTGAATGACTCAGTTTCCATTAAAAGTATGTTGAAACTGAGGGCATTAATGAGATAATATATACACTTATATTTTTATATGTTTAATATGGTTATTTACCTGTTTTTTGATATATGTATTTAATGTTCTTCATACATTTCATGTATTATTTGAATACCTTATGGATGTATTATTTTTCTTGTGGTTTGGTACTTTAATTGGAGGCTTGGTCTTGGTTTGAAGGAAATGATGTCATATTAATTAACTTTTTTATATATAAATATGGCTGTATTTTTATTCAATTTTGTCTGATGAATTTTGCTTAATACAGTAAACAAAAACGCTAACGTTTAACTTTTATCTTGGATTCCAGTGTTGTTTTTTCTCCATTTGGTGTTTATTTTCAAGTGTTGTTTCTTTACTAGGTTTGTTGTAAGTGTTCGTGTTTTGGATGGAGGATTCTACCACACCGCAGTCTCAATTACTTTTTAATTCTATGGATTCATCGCTTGACAACAGCAATCCATCTACTGGCAAACTGACTGCTTTAATCGAACTTTTGACGCAGTGTGTGGATGCTTTGGCTTACCAAGTTGCATCTGGCTTGTCTCGTGAAACTGGAAATCCTGTTTTGGGTGCCACACATAATGTACCAAACCTACCAGCTCCTGGCGTACATAGAACTGCCTTAGGATCGCATGATCGGGGTGACCAGACTCCGGGAACTACAGCGTCTTGTGCTCCTCCTTGTTGTGGGTTTCGAAAGTCACTCATGGATTTGGATAGAGCGAATATGAACAATTCTAATGAGAACAGAACTGCTTCTGCAGTAAGTACTTTTTCTACTTTACCTTCTCTCGATGATTGACTTAAGGACCCGACTTTGTTTTTTAATGGGTCCTCTCGGACTGATACTTTGAAAAATATTAATGACAATGACAATGAAAGTAATTTGATTAACAGACTGAAAATTTATGATGCTTAGTTGTTTAAATTTAAAAAATTACAAATCGAGGTACAATACCTCACTGAGTGCATCAATAGACAACAAGTGCCGAAGGGGTTAAGACAATGACGATTCTCCACAGGCCTGATTAATATCTCAGCATTTCACAAAGACTTACTAAAGCTCTTTGATTGACAGGGTGTGGAATATATGCAATTACTTGTACAGAACTACGTTGCACAAATGATCACTTTAAAATTGGATTTAGCTGATCTGGACTCTAATACACGTAGCGACAAGGACTTTGCACGATACAAATATGATTTTTTACATATTTTTTCAAGCATTGACAACACACTAATTAAAATAAAAGAGAATAAAGTTAGAAAATTAAATAGAGACTTTACAGCATATAGTAATTGTTTGGCCTATCTATCGTCACCTTTGAATAGAAATGTTAATGTTGAACAGAAGTTGATTGGTAATGTTAATGCTAACGATAGTGATTCTGTTTGTGTTGAAAATGACAACAATTCAACTAATGACATGACTGCTGACCACTTATCTCCAGTGAGGAGAAGTGAGAGATTAGCAAATAGGACCACTAACACTAATGTTAACCTTGATTCTAACCAGGGTTTTCAGGGGAACCAGAGAGGTGGCACGAGAAGAACACAAAACCACCCACAACAAAGACAATCCTGGAAGAAAAGAAACAGGAGGAGGAGGGAGTCTCCTTTTATTATTTAGGGGAACCTGTTAATTTGTTAAATGTTTCGAAACCAGTACAAATGTTAACTAATAGTACTGGTGATTTTCGAATTTATAACTACTCTAATTTTGTTTCTGACCCACTTTTAATAGAAGTACTTGCTAAGGGATTGTCTTTTGTTCCCTCAGTTAATAGTGACCTAGCTAGACTATTGATAGATTTACAAATGTATACAAAGAAGTTGAATTTAAGTGTACTTTTTGGTAACAACTCAAGCCTGATTAGAGATTTTAAGGTGGCTAGTGTATTTAATCCACCATTACACACTTCAATCTTATTATATGAGAAGATTTGTGAGAACAATTTCAGGAATTTATTAGGAAAGTATACCAATAATCAACATTTTAATCTATCTAAAACTGAAAGGAACATTTTGGCAGGTCTTAAATTTGCCAACATTAGTGTTATGAAGCCTGACAAGGGAGGTGGGTTGGTTTACATTGACAAGGAATTTTACGATAATAAGATTTGTTCTTTATTGGCATCTGATTCTTATGTTAAGGTTTCCCTTGGTGAAATGAATGGAGCATATCAGCATTTGAAAGGCTTCATAAATGATCTATTTATTGAGGGATGCATCGATGTTGATTTATACCATTTTTTATCAATGGAGCACCCCGTGACCCCTATGTTATTTGGATTACCCAAAATACACAAGGATCTTAATAATCCTCCCTTCCATCCTATTATTGACGGAAGGCAATCTATAACTTATGGGTGTGCCAAATTTGTCGATGCAAAGCTTAAACTAGTTTTGAAGGATAAGACTCAAATTTGCAGAGACTCGTGGGCCTTTTTAACAGCCATGAACAACTTTCCATTTTCAGAAAATCTGAACTTTCTCACCATTGATATATGGGATTTATACACCATAATTCAACAAGATACCAGGTGTGAATGGGTTAGAGAATTTATGGTGGGGAAATCGTTTGATGGCCCATGTATTGAGTTAGTTATATATTTACTGGAATTAGTATTAAACAACAATTTCTTTATGTTTAACAAGAAACTATATTTGCAGAAAACGGGTGTAGCTATGGGCTCTCCTTGTGGAGCTACATTTGCTAACACTGTTATGGCATTTTGGGAGACGAAATTCCTTTTTGAGGATACCGTCTTCTGGGAGAGAGCAGTGTGGTACACCCGTTACCTGGATGACATCTTTATTTTATGGTGTGGGGACGTGGCTTTAGCTGAATGTTTTGTGAAACACATCACAAAATATACTGATTTTTTGGAATTTACATGGGAATTTAATACTGACAGGATTTCCTTTTTGGATGTGGATTTAATTAAGAACTACAATACCCATAGTTTTAATTCCAAAATATTCAGGAAACCAACATATTCTAATTCTTTTTTACATTTTTCAAGCTGCCATCCATTTTTTTCAGAAGAGAGGTGTCGTCAAAGGTCAACTTGTTTGGGCTGCAAGGATGGTTTCCTTGGAATGTGACTTTAATGATGAATGCATTTTTTGAGAAATTTGTTCACCAAACGGGGTTACCCTGGCAAATTAATTGATGAATTGATTTGCGAGGTCTCTGTTAAAAGGTTTAATGGGCATTTTACACCTTTGTTGAATGGCAAAAATGATAGTCCTGGGCCTTAAACAGTAAATAGTTATTCAGCCCTTTGTATTTCTATGGGGGGGAAATCTTATGAAAGAGGATAATATTATGGATGAAGTGATTACCTCAGACCTAGCTAGAATTGAAAAATTCCCTGATATAGATATGGCTAGTCTGAGTTTTATTACCACCTTCTCTATTGATGCCCCTCTATTAAGATCTATTTTGACTAAGAATTGGTGTTTCCTTTTGGATGATGCCAATGTCAGACACCAAGTGGGTGATTCACCCAGTTTAGTGTTTAGAAAAGGACTGAATTTGAAAAAGCATTGTTGAGGGGAATAGTGCAAGATGTCATTTGCCTCACTGTGGTATGTATAAATTCCAGGCATGTCGTTAGTGTCGATACATACAAGTGGGTAACAAAGTTAGTATTAAAGGAAAGAACTTTGACATCAAAGATAAATTCAATTGTAATACTAGATTGGTGTACCTGGCTGTATGCTTGAAATGTCCAGCTTTTTATGTTGGCAAAACTGGGAGGCCACTTAAAAGCAGGATTTATGAGCATATTTACGCTATCAACAAATTGAATTTGAACAATGTGTTAGCCAGGCATATTAACACCTCTCCTGAACATGAATTTAGATTTTTGGTTATTGAAAAAAATCTATGAAAATGTGAGAGGTGGTCCTATAGATTTGAAAATTGAGGAGAGGGAATTAATTTGGCAGCTAAGGCTGAATGCCTTATCTGCCCCAGGTTTGAATGACTCAGTTTCCATTAAAAGTATGTTGAAACTGAGGGCATTAATGAGATAATATATACACTTATATTTTTATATGTTTAATATGGTTATTTACCTGTTTTTTGATATATGTATTTAATGTTCTTCATACATTTCATGTATTATTTGAATACCTTATGGATGTATTATTTTTCTTGTGGTTTGGTACTTTAATTGGAGGCTTGGTCTTGGTTTGAAGGAAATTATGTCATATTAATTAACTTTTTTATATATATAAATATGGCTGTATTTTTATTCAATTTTGTCTGATGAAGTTTGCTTAATGCAGTAAACGAAAGCGCTAACTTTTAACTTTTATCTTAGATTCTAGTGTGTTTTTTTTTCTCCATTTGGTGTTTATTTTCAAGTAGTGGGGAGTAATTTGGTTTTGGACTTGGGCTATTCCATTCAATATATGGTACAACAGAAAGGACGTTGTTACTGCATCAGCTGTGTCATCTTATCTACTCCAGTATTTGGGATATGTTCTCAGTTTCATGGCTTTATCCCCCCCCCCCCCGGTCAGGCTTGGTCCAGATTTGTTACACTAAGGGGTTCTGAGCATACATCTCAACTGGCCAGATTATTTTAGACTGTCAAGGATTATTGCTCATATATATGTTCTGTTTCACAGAATCATTATTTTCATGTCCATGGTAAATCACTGTGATGATGTGAGGATTTTTTGTCTGTAAATGATGACATACATTTCAGTTTCAGAACTTACATCCTTCTGAACGTGTATGCTGACAACCCCTGTTACTGTAGCAACATTGTACATTTATAACTGCAGTCTGCACATTATGCCCCTGTTCTTGGACCATTGTCCCCCTATTTTGACAGCCTTTGTCCAGAATTATTGCAGTAAGAGGTACAGAGGTATGGTGTTGGATATGACTCCACTACAAGTTATGTGCATACATATATATATATATATATATATATATATATATATATATATATATATATATATTCCTTTTTTGGATATCTATACATATGTTCTTATGACAATATATATGCATATATTCTATATGTATTTGCTTTATATGTATAGCTCCATATAGCCGATGTATATACTTTTTAATATTTATCTATCACCATACACATCTATATGTGTATATATATCTATACTAAACATGACTGATTCCACAGTGTTTGTTCCTACTATTCTATACTTTTACTGAATGATATATTTGAAAAAACAGCATTCGTTATTACAGCTCAGATGGTGTAGTGGTAAATTGCTCTGAGTGTGGTGTACAGGGTCCTGGTTCCAAGACTTGACAGGGCTTATTATTTTGTTGCTGGGTAGAACAATGGCTGATGGATACGGGGTGATTAAGGCAGTTTTAAGCAGTTGTAAGTGGGTTTGCATGGGATTGCATGATGGTAAGTGATGCCAATAGACAGTTAAAAGGGAAACTGCTTAATCTCTGTAGGCATCGCTTAGCATCGCACAAATTCACTTGCTGCTAATTACTGCAGCTTACTCCTGCTTACCCCACATTAATTTATTTAAAAGAAAAAAAAAGCGGTGATAGAAAGTGGTGAAAAAGGAGGCACACAGAGGGAAAAACAATAGGAAAGATAGCTAGGGATGTGCAGGATGGGTGTAGGGAAGTTCCATAGCTGTTCATTTCTGATACAGCAACAGCTGTGCATTTGTACAAAATTCTGAGGTGAATTTTGACACTCAAACCCCTGAGAGAGGGGTGAGGACAACAGTAGCATGTTGTTAAGCCAATTAGACCAGATTACATGTGTCCAGTGGACACATGTGAAATGGATAGCAATGTATGGGGCGACATTTTTTGTGGGAACATATTGCCCTTTTTTTATAAGATGAGAGTGGGATGTTGGAGAACGATAGTAGGTATATTTTGGGGAGGTAGATTGGGAAGGAAGACAGACAAGACAGACAAGACAGCAGACAGGGGTGGTATATGACAGCTTCGACGGGGAGAGTGGTTGGGAATCGGATGCCCACGAGCCCCCAAATGGATACAATGGGACTGAGGTCCCCACCCATGGGCAGTCACCACTGCATCTTCACAGCCCCAAAGGTGGCTATGCTGGGGGCTGAGCAGAAGGGGCAGGCTGACCCTCAAGATGCACCATGCAGCCCTCAAGCTGGCATAGCTGATCTCCAAACTCCTTTTGAAGCTTGCTATGCACCAATCCCTGGACCTGACAACAGGTGACTGTGTCCTAGCCTCGCCTGCTCCCGGGGGTGATGGGCCCCATCCTCTGAGGTGGTTCCATGCAAAGGTGGTGCAGGACCAGCAGATGAGGAGGTCCCAAGTTGGGTCCCAGATGTGCTGGGGCCTGGTGCCACAGCCAGTTGAGGCGGGACAAACAGATCCGCTGGGATCGGCCTTCCCACACGTGTTATGGTGTTAAAGTTTTGCAACATATGTTGGTTAGTCATGAACAACACATTCCAGGACTAGTTATAACAGCATGCATGGGTGTTCCCATTAACCCAAACCAACAAATTTGAAACAGTTGCATAGCAAACAGAAACCACGCATATATGGAACCACAGTGGACATTATAACGGCATGCAGGTTACATTGTGAGCAACAGGCCACCAATGATAGTATTTGAACAGGGAACATTAATAATCAAACATTTAAATATTTGTAGAGCTATAGGACACATGTCCAAACAAAAGGTTTTATGAAAAACATACCCGTTGATTTATGTGTTTAGATTATTGGTGCAGATAGGGTGGGAGAGAGAGAGAAATGTCAGTTAACAACTATATATGCTTCAATTGCTCACAACTTTAATGATCATTGCTCTAACCGTTACTATTCAGGTATTACCTCACTTTACATTGACCTATGGCCTTGGGTTTGGCAGTGGTAGGTTTGTACACAGTATATAATTACAGCCTTCTTATAGCTCATTTATACTTTTTCTTACCTGGCAGACCTGTGGAGGAAATCGCTGTTAATGCTACCTGACTGTGTCTACCCATATTCACATAGTCATGGTTACATATGTGCACTCATACTGTGTGTGTGTGTGTGTGTGTGTGTGTGTGTGTGTGTGTGTGTGTGTGTGTGTGTGTGTGTGTGTGTGTGTGTGTGTGTGTGTGTGTGTGTGCGTTTGTGTGTTTGTGCTACTGCCATACTCCATCTTGATTTCTATCGGTCACCCTGGGTATTGGCAGCAGTGACAGCATGACACTAGAGGGACATTTCTTGGAGGAGACTACTTGGTTGGACAATGGGTGTTGTACACAGTGTATAAATACAGTCTTCTTACAGCTCATTTATACATTTTCTTACCTGGCAGACCTATGGAGGAAATTACTCTTAACACTACCTGACTGTTTCTACCCATATTCACATAGTCAAGGTTATATATGTGCACTCATACTGTGTGTGTGCTACTGCCATGCTCCACCTTGATTTCTATTTGTCACCCTGTGTGCTGGCAGCAGTGACCACTAGCTGTGGCAGTATGACACTAGAGGGACATTTCTTGGAGGAGACTACTTGGTGTATGTAATTATCTTGCTGCCATTTGCAGCCTTGGGGTTGGACAGTGGGTTTTGTACACACTGTATATTTACAGCCTTCTTACAACTCATTTATACCTTTTCTTACCTGGCAGACCTGTGGAGAAAATTACTGTTAATGCTACCTAACTGTTTCTACCCATATTCACATAGCCAAGGTTACATAAGTGCACTCATACTGTGTGTGTGTGTGTGTGTGTGTGTGTGTGTGTGTACATGTGTACATGTGTGTGTGTGTGTGTGTGTGTGTGTGTGTGTGTGTGTGTGTGTGTGTGTGTGTGTGTGTGTGTGTGTGTGTGTGTGTTTGTGTGTGTGTGTGTGTGCTACTGCCATACTCCACCTTGATTTCTTTCAGTCACCCTGAGTGTTGGCAGCAGTGACCACTAGGAGCAGACTACTTGGTGTATGTAATTATCTTGCTGTCATTTGCAGCCTTGGGGTTGGACAGTGGATGTTGTAGACAGTGTATAATTGCAACCTTCTTACGGCACATTTATAGGTTCATAGGTTCATAGGTAGGTACTAGGCTATCGGCCCAAGGGCCTATGCAAGCCTAGTCAACAAGGTTCCCTGGCTTATGCCACCCAAGAAAGTTATTTTCCTGTGCCACTGATGAGCAGAGACACAGAAGTGATCCCTGGGGTGTATTTCCTATTTCCCATCCACTCATCAAGATTTTTCTTGAAGAGTGCTAATGAAGAACTTTGCTTGACATAGATGGGTAGCCTGTTCCAGAGTATGGGAAGTCTCTGGGATAGGAATCTATCCCTCCAGCATGTCCTGTTTATTGTGGTGACAAGGTTTAGGTCCCTAGAGCATGTAGCTCGGAGGGATTGGGATTTCTTTAGGTGTAGCATGTCCAACAGCTCTGGGTTTGACATAGCTTTATATGTTAGGCAGAGATCACCTCTGAGTAGGCGATATGCTACTGAGTAAAGCTGAAGTTTTTTGAGGCGGTCAGTATAGGGCATTTGTTTGAGTCCAGTAATCCTCTTTGTGAGGTACTTCTATGGCCTTTCCAGCTGCTGCAGATGTCTTGTGAGGTACATTCCAAAAGGGGCATTGTACTCTATAATGGGTCTAATGAGTGATGAGTAGAGGGTAACGATGACCTCTTTTTTCCTGGATGAGAACCCTTTTATGATGAGGTGTGCCATGTAGAAGGACTTCCTGACTACTGTGGCGATGTGACTATCAGAGGAGAGACTACTCTCCACCTGGGTCCCAAGGTCTCTTATCATGCATTCGGTGTTAAGTAGATTGCTGCCTATGTGGTAGTTCATGGGTACAGAGTTTTTACCAAAGGGGATGACACTGCACTTTTTGGCATTGAGCTTGAGGCCATGGCTCTGACACCAGGCATCTGTCTCAGAGAGGCCCTTCTGTAGGATGTTCACATCATTTGGGGACTTGACTATGGCTCCTAGTTTGCAGTCATCTGCGAACTTCGTTAGCCAGAGACATTCTGTGTACTTCAGAGAAGTAGATACCAAACAGGACCGGTCCCAGGACGGAACCCTGCGGTACTCTACTTGTCACTGGTTTGAGGTCAGATTTGGAGTCTGCAACTTTTACAGTGTGGGTTCTGTCAGTGAGCCAGTTGGCAACCCATCTTATGACGTAGGGATTTATGCCTAGTTTATTGAGTTTAGCTATAATTCCAGAATGGGGGATGGTGTCAAAAGCCTTGGCGAGGTCAAGATAGGCTGTGTGAACCACTTTACCCTCATCTACGGTTTTGGTGACTGCCTCACAGAAGTCGATCAGGTTCAGGAGGCATGATCTGCCTTTCACAAACCCGAACTGGGTGGGATCCAGAGTTTGGAGGGTACCAATGTCTTTGTTTATGAGTTCCATGATGATATGTTCCATGGCTTTGAAGACCAGGCTCGTCAGGCTAATAGGTCTATAGTTCCCAGGATCAGTGGTGGCTCCCCCTTTGTGGAGTGGGATAACTGTTGCTGTGCACCATTGAGTGGGCACAAAGCCTGATGCGAGGCTATTATTGAACATGGTGCTTAAGTGGGGAGCCAGTTCATTCTGAAGTTCGTGTAAAATGCAGCCTGGGATGTTGTCCAGTCCCATGGATGCTGTGTTTTTGGCTTTAGAGAGTGCAGCTTTCACCTGCGCAGTTGTGATTACAGGGACTCTGCATTCTTCCTGTATAGATATGGGCCCTTTAGGGGGTGGGGGGGGGTAAAGTTAGCACTGAACCTATCTGCCAGGATGTTGGCAATATCAGTTGGTTCTGTAATTTTCATGCCTTTGTTCTGTAACTCAGAACAGATCTGGATGTTGCCATTAAGATTCTTGACATAGCTATAGAATGCTTTGTGGTAGTCCTTGGAATTAGTGGCAATTTTATTTTCATAGCTAGCTTTGGAGGATCTTATAAGGGATCTCAGCTTCTTACTGAGGCTGACCAGGGAGCTCCTCCACTCATGGGATTTTACTCTCTTTTGCAGCAGTTTCTTCCTTCTGTTGTACAGTTTGTTTATGGCAGGGGACCACCAGACTGGCTTCCTTTTTTGGAGGATAGCGTCTTGGTTCTGTTTAAAGTATATGTAAAAAACACCCGATAGCTAAAGAGAGAGCCTGTAAAAACGGAACAAACAAGGTAATGAATACCAGGTTCTCTCACCACGAAAATGCAAGGTTTCAGTAACAGATCACAAACAGCTACTAAGGTTCAGTTGTATGTCCCAACAAAATCAGCAAAAACAGGCTAGTAAAGATTCGGCAATAGTCCAATAATAGTGCAAAAAAGGAAATTTATTGAGTGAGCGCTTTCGCGTAGCACCTACTACGTTTCATCAGACATTGTTTCAGTGTGCTGCTCTCATTTTGATGAAGTCCTGTGATTAGAGGGAAAAAAGTGCATTGGATATTAAAAAGTATTTTACTACTTGCTTGTGCCACTTGTGGTTTCGGTGATGGCTTCTGTATGTCATCACTGCATGTGTAATAGACAAACTAATAAGTATAGGGAATTTATGTATACCGTGAGAGCTTTGTTGAGAAGATTAAGGTACTTGGAAAGAAGATTCATAGAGCTGCACAGTTCTATATGCAACTGTATATAAAAATTAAGAAAATGTACAACATGTGTATAGTAGTGGTAAGCAAGGAAACGTGAATTGCTGAAATAATGTATAAATATAGAAAATGAGCAATTAGATTTATTCTGTGATAGGTAGAAAATGATTAGAGGATGTTCAATGAAATATGAAGCACATACTCATTAGATAGGGCAATAAATGTGGGTCTACCCCAGGGGTGGGTATTGGGCCTAATATTGCTTAACATATTTACGTCAAGGTTTCCTGGAGGTCCTAGGATTTGGGCTACCAGCTTTCCTAATGAACCAAGGTAGTGTTATTGGCACCAAAATTAGTGATCAGGCTGATCTGCAAAAGTACGTGGGTAGTTTGCATTGCTGGGCTGAGACCATAGGAGTGGAGCTCAATACTAAGAAAAATAAGGTTATTTATTTTGGGGGAAGGAACTACTATTATTGCTGGGTAATAGACTAATACCAAAGGATATAACACTAGAGGTCAGTGGATTACTACTTATGGTCACGTGTCTTTTGATGAGAACCTGAATTTATTAATTAGGAAATGTTAATCACTGATAAAGGATATTTAGCATGGGTAAGAAAATGTTAGTACCTATATAAAGGTATAATTATACCAAATGTTGACTACTGTGCGGCAGCCTTATGTACAATATCTCATACATTCAAGAGCTGGGAATGGTTCAGAGAGCTTTCATAAGGCAAATAACCACAGTGAAACAGCTTGATTATAGAAACAGACTTTTTGAAATGTCTCTGTTCTCTGGAAGCTGTAGGCTTATTACAGGGACCTGCTGCTAGTTTATAAATGCTGCATAAATTAAGTTATGCCTTCCTAACTAGGGATGGATTTTTCACTGAACTCAATTCTGCATGATGAATGATCACACGTTGGTTGCATTCTCAGTATGTAACTCAAGCCTAAAAATGAAACTTTTTCCATTACAGGGCTGGGAAGTTATGGAATTTATTAGCAGTACATACTAGGAAAACAGAATTTAGCCAGCTTTAAGAACCATTTAATCATGTGGTTTGGCAACAGGGTGTTAACCCCAAATTTATATGATAGCAGACTCTTTAATAATCACTTATGTAGTGTTGATTTTTAAACCATCTATACCGAATATTGAACATTAGCCAAAGAAAAGTCATGACTGAATGCTGGCTCATGAAATCGTGAGACAGAAACATAATAAATGAATGCATTGCCCTTCACTAAATCATATGTAGCAAATATTCTACTCACACCTTCTGGAATCTTGATAGCTAAACTTTTATTAAGGGAAGAATTGCAAGATCAAAGTTTTTGTTTCAGTATCTTCATAGGTTTCATGTAATGTTTGTTAGCTAGGTTCTGTTTTCTACTAAATACATTGTTTATTCTGCTATAGCCTATGTTTATCTCCTTGTGTGTGCTGACATAATGCAAGCATGTTCAATATTTCTCAGAGTATACTTGTTTTTTGCTAATATATGTAGTATTTAGCTATTGTGGCAGTCATGCCATATCCAATGTCAGATCATGGACTGCATGTCTGTGCCCTTCATAATGCACATTATGTTGTCTTATTTTGCCTTCCAGCTATAGTATGTGTTAGGCTTTTGCTAGTAGAAGGCTCTTCCTTCCTTGGTGGCTCATTATTGTGTCAGTACATGCTCTCCTTCCTGCCTAATCAGTAATTAGCAAATATATGTGTAACTAATAATGTATATTATTTAATGTATGTTCAGGCGTACTTTGAAACATTGAAGGACAGAATCCTCAAATAGCTAACAATCGATCCTAAAACACTGAAAGCTAAAACAATGAAAAAATATATATTTTTCAAGGGGCAAGCCACCTGCCCCCATGTGAGGGGCTGTGCCCTCATCCCCCCAATTATATATACCAACTCCAAGATTGCTTTACAGTAGGGAAAGTGCACATTTCCCAATTCTCACTGTGCACAATCTTGCACAGACTTAACATTGGTAGAAGTGATGAAATTACTTTTGATCACTTCTGTCAGTGTTAAACACGTTTGGAATTATGGACATTTGGTTAGATGGTGTGCTCACATCTGTTCATATGTAATATTGAATGTCTGTTTAAATATGTTTGCAATATGTTGAAGCTTTCCTTCCCAGTCCCCACCTGAAAATGATTTTTTTGACTAAACTCAGTTGTTGGACAAAACCAGTAAACAAAATCAAAACAAATAAAATAACTTGGGAAAATAAATAGCTTTTTCAAATATTTAAGGGAATTTGCAGTAATACATTTACAGGGTAAAATCATATAGTTCTTGCAGGTAGCCTGGTGTTTGGAATATATAGGTTTTAAAATCCATAGAATTACCAGCTCCAGTACCATCAAAGGATGAAGCCCTATGACCCAGGTGATCTGAGTTCATTTAGTGGCTTAGGCACTTCACTTGGGGGGGGGGGGCAGGTGCCCATCTTTTGAGTAAGGGAGAGTGGAGTAGGATATACACTGTTTCAGTTCTCTCAGAATAGTGTTAGTGCTAGAAATGTGCATTTCAGTAATAGGCTTTTGGCTCACCATGCCAATGCCTGGTTACAGCCCTACAGGAGTACGCATTCACAAGGAAAAGGTACTGTGAGCCTCACTTGTGATGTGGTTAGCCTGTTGTCCCACTCAGTTTGTAGGACTAGGGGTGGTAGCCAAAAGATCCTTTCTTCTTACAGGTGGGATGCTGGCCAGGATAGAAGAGCACTATTCATGGATGCCTGAATATTGCCCCCCAAACTGATCTCCTTCTTGGGATGAAAGAAAACACCTGGAAGAAATAAAATAATAAAATCCAAAGCATGGTGCAGGCATGGCTGCAGTGGCTATCGCAAATGTGACTTTTTTTTCACAGTGTGTAATTGCCAGACTGTATAATGTTCCAGAGGGTTTACTATGAAAACCTGAAAACTGCATCGGTCGACTGGCATGTGGTCAAAAAGCAGTTTTCACTTCAGCAGAATATCTAACCAAAATACATTGACTATACTACAGTAAATGGGTAGTGTAGTTTGAGTATCTGAGTTAGACGTTGTGCAGAGAGATCGCGGTTCAATGAGAAACAGGGAATTAGCCCATTTCCTCACTGAAGTGCGATCTTGGAATTGGTATATTTCATGTGCAGGGGGTATCCCCCTGCAAAATAGTACAGTTAACATACCATTGACTGTAGAGTGTAAGAGTATGTTAATGTGCATAGCATGGGTGACTGACGTCACCTTCTGCTATGTCGAATACATCGAACTACGGGTGTCGATGTATTCAGTTTCACCTTCTATGGACTTTCACCATTATGCATTCTGGATTTTGGGTCGACTATTTGACTGGTCAACTGATGCAGTTTCCAGGTTTTGATAGTAAACCATTCAGAGATATGTATGCTGGTGCTCTATTAGTAAAAATGTACTGATACATACAGGTAAGAAAGTGTTATTAAGAAATATCATTATGGTCTAGTAATATGATCAAATCTACCCACTTGAAACCTCAGGCAGAAGTCTTGTTATGGTATAGCATGCTGTAACAAAATGCTGAAACCAAATTTGTTAATTCTGCATGACTTGAATTTCTACAATAATTTGGAACCTTAAGCATATTGACCATGCAGTTAATGCTATTACAGACTCCTCTAAGAGTCAGAGTTCAAAGCTTAGTACCAGGAACAGAATTTTGTAAGGGGAATTAATAATCTGTATTGATATCAAAATCTGCTTTATCTCCTTTAATTTACATGATGTAAAACAAGCAATTAGTTGAGCTAGCAGTATTGATTGTATTGTATTTTTTATGTCTAATATGAATCAAGTTAGTTATGAAAGAATAATCCAAAGTACTTAAGTGAACTTTATATTAAAATTCTAAATTTAAGTGTCTAATATTAATAAAAAGGTGATATGTTGTTTTATAACTGCACCCTTCCTAATGGCATCATTTGGCAGACTTGGTTTTATTTTTATTACATTGCACTTGGGTAACCTACACATTCCAAATATAGACCTATAAAGAATAGCAGCATAAAATAGCATCTAAAAGATCAGTGTCATTGGGACATTCAAAATTCATTTGTGCACACACATGAATGAACAAACAAGCAAAGGCTATGATTCTGGCCAATCTGTGATAATGTACAATAGAAGTATTAACTTCCGAGATGTGGCTATTCATTAATCAGTAGATATATTGCTAACCCTTAAGGGATCATTATTCCTTACTGCAAATTGTGCATCTGCAGTTCTAATCAGGTGCAGTTTAACAAGCTGTCACTGATAAAGGAAACTAGAAGATAAGAGTCTAGATTATGCTCCCCAGTGAGCCTGGCTAAAGAATTCAAGTTCACAGCATGTATTATCAGCTATATACCCAGTAGGCACTATTTTTTGTGTGTTTCTTTATACACATTATAAACTAAATTACTTTAGCCCCACTAGCCTTTAGGAAAAAATCATTGCAGATCTGTTTCCTTTTCTTATCCATCTCCTGGGGTGTGCAGTTCAAAACGAAACTGTAGGTAATTAGGATTCAAGATTTTTGTCTGCAGAAGGTGATAGCTTGAAGCATTGAGTGTAATTGTAATTCTTATGTATAAATTATGCTAAACAATGTTCATTTTCCCCTGTGCACTTCTGTCAGTTATCAGTTTACAACATAATTTAATGTTTAAGGAATAGCAAAATTAACTGGTCCATGTATTAAGTATGTTTTAGCTAAGGGAAAGTCAGCAAATACAAACTCATATATAAATAGCCCTTCAGGAAAATTAAAAAAGTGTCTTTTTGTAATTAATGTGTATTAATACAAATCTTGACAATATTTACAAATGTTATCAATTTGAATGCTAGTTCTATTTTTAAGAATGGTATATAAATGCAGATAGTAAAACTGAGGTAATCTAACCTTATGATTTATGCAGAAAATTCTGAAACTTTAAGACAACTGCAGAACCTACGTATTGTTTAATCAAGTTTTCCCTTGAGCAATGTGTTTTATATTTCAGGATTTTTTTTATCTAATGTAACTTACTGACACTTCAATTCAATATTTGCAAATAAACTAAAACAGAATTTTACAACTTCTCTAGCTATAAGGTGCTTACAAATTCATTTTAATGGATTTTTTTCCACATAAACCTGGACTACTTTATTTTTGTGTACCACTGTCTCCAAATTCTTTCTTACCTAACTAGATTACATAAAAGGTATGAACATGAATCAGCTTTATATTCCTTCATATACATTTTTAAAGTGCCATATACTTAAAAATAAGAAGCTTTAAAATGTTTTTTTTTTTAATTATTTAAAAAAAATTCCCATAAGATTTTAGACTAAAGTCCTGCTGTAAATTTAATTCTATATATTTCTGTTTTGCCAAATATCTCCTGATCAGCAAATACTACCTAGTTCATTAATGCTATGTCAGTAGATACTGTATTATATATGGCTCTACAAGACTCTCAATGACAAACAATGTTAACATTAAAATGTATGAGTGATACACATCTAGTACACAAATTAGATTGCTTAAAATAATGTGCTAGCTATGGCATTATAGCCACTCAGCCCCTTCTTAGGTTATAATAAATGCAAAATCACCATTGTACAGTTTGTACACTAGACAAACATAGAGGAAAATAAATGACTGCCATGTTGTTCTTCTTGTAAGCTTACGGCAATTTAAAGAAATAGGAATTAAAACTTAATATGTACTAATGACTGGATACATCTGTTTATGAATCTTAATATATTGTATACTGTCAAACAAAATTCTAAACAAATAAACAAAAATAATGGCATATTTTAGTTAATGCAAAATAATTCCATCATAAAAACGTATTTAATCATTTATTGTTTTATTTATTGCATTTGTTTACCAGGAAAGTCCACTGGGCCAGAGAAGGGCCCATTTTCAGTGAAGGCCCAGGGAGAAAAGCTCCACATATAGTTACATAGATATATAGTTATAGACAGATAAAGTATTAACACATTGTATGCAGTATATAAAGCAGTAGTATTGCATACTTAAACCATAATTATACAAAAAATTCTTAGAATAGATGGATGCCGATGGAAAATGATCCTACGTATCTCTTCTTCAGTTATTGGTGAGCTTACCTCTCAACTACCCAGATTTTCATAGACTGTCCAGACTTTTGTTTCATATTTCTGTTTTTTTTCCTCATAAAATGTGTGGTTTTCTAGCAAATCATTGAAGATTAAAGTAATTAAATAATGGCAGGTGTTTGAGATTCAGACTTCATATCCTACAGAAAATGTATGCTAATGCAAAACGTATTATTCTAGCAATTTTCTAAGTTTATACGAGCAATATTTAAAATTTGTCCCTTATTTTACTCCTTTGTCCCCCCATTATTTCTAGATTTGTTCCGATTTATTGTGCTAAGAGGTTAAGAGGTATGTTGGTGAGTTAATTCCAGATGAATTCCGGTTTCTGTTTATTTTAACAATGAAGAAAGGAAATTATGTGACAGCTTTAACAACACATTTCCTGCAATTTTGCAGGGATTAGTGAACTGTTATATGTAAGATTGCATGACTATTGCATTAAAGATCGACAAAATTCCAGATTAGTCTAAACATTCAGTTCTAATTAGGGTGTTGGATTAATAAGTGATATACTCACTTTGCTGGAACTTCATCCTCAGGACTAAACCCCTGCAGTCATGAGTACAGCACATCACAGCCCATAACATAATTACATTTTAATGTTATAATTTCCTACTTGGATCACTATGATTGATAAAAAAAAACATTTAGTGCAGCAGGAGATTTCCTGAAAAATCTTTTTTTGCAATTAGATTTTTTTTTTTTACTGTAGGCCATTCTTTCACCTTTTGCACTTATTAAAAATTATCTGTGCCTATGATTTAGTTAATATAAATCAGAGAAGAATGCACAGCACATACAATTTTTTCCACAGTACTGGGTACCCCCCTGATTAATTGGCCGTTCTTGAACTCTCAGCTTAGAATTATGATCACAAAGTGGTAGCAGCACAGCTGAGTAATTAACTCCTATTCTCAGGAAGAAAAGCAATGTTCTGAGCTCCACAGTAAACATAGATTTGCTCTTATGTGGCCTATGACTTCTTTACAAAGATGTTCAGATGTCTTTAGAGGACCAGCTGCAGAACTGAAAATGTATTATTGTTCCTTAGACCAGACAAGTGTTATATTAAAATGTATGCATGAAAATGATTTGTGTTGAGACACAAGATAAAACCAAATAATTCTGAAAGCTTTGGAATATTAAAGGTTTTTTTTTCTGGAATATATTGTTGGATGATTAGGCAGAGATGAATATATATATTTACACCAGTCCCACAGTTTATGCATTTTGTTACAAATCAAATATTTAATGTGAATAACTGCAGTTACTGTGTGTGCATGTGTGTGTGTGTGTGTGTGTGTGTGTGTGTGTGTGTGTGTGTGTGTGTGTGTGTGTGTGTGTGTTTCTATAGACAGAGAAAGAGACAGGCAGATATATATTTTAAATATATATATATATATATATATATATATATATATATATATAGATGGATAGATAGATATACACACATGCAGACACACACACACACACACACACACACACACACACACACACACACACACACACACACACACACACACACACACACACACACACACACACACACACACACACACACGCAAACACATATATGCACACACTCACACACACCCACACACATATATGCACACACACACACACACACACACACACACACACATACACACACACACACTCACACGTAAACAGGGTCTATATTATGATATCAAAAGCTCAGGCCAGCGAACACCTGTTCGTCGAGCAATAAACAGCAAAATGTCAGTACCGTGAACAGCCACTACAGCAATTTTTTTCCTAGGGGAAAAAAACTGCTTGGCTATCGTCATGGATTTGCCCTTTTCCCCACTTTAGTGCAATCTTGGAGTTGGTATATTTACTTAGGGGGGTCTGGGGGTGTACCCCCCACATTGGAGTGGGGGGGCAAACCCCCCCATTATGTTAGGTTTGTAATGCTGTGTCATTTTTGCTTGGCCAAGCAATTTTTTCCCCTAGGAAAAAAGTTCACTGTAGTAGCCATTCACAGAAATGACATTTTGCTGCATATTGGTCCGCCAATAGATGTTCGCTGACCTGAACTTTTGATGTCGTAATATAGACCCATGTAAATATAAGTGCTTTCACATTTGGATATATGTGTGTACAAAAATGTTATGTTTAGAACATCAGTTGCTATTTTCTACCTGGAATATGTCTACTCTGTGTGTAGACATCCACTGCTCAGCAGTTTTAAGCAGCTATAACCTGTCTAGGTACACTGTGCTCCCTTGTAGGAGTGTGAGGTGTGGTAATGGGAATAACATGAACAATCTGAACAGCAATAATGGAGTTACAAAAGTACTAGGTGATGGAATCATTAAACCTGGTCATTTCTGGAGCAGTATAAAATAGCTACAAATATCATATCTGTTGATGAAGAAGGTATTGCGGTGAGCACTATAAAGTAGCCCAGTTATGTATTATATTAGGATATGGTGGTTCTGAGTAATAAACCAGTCATTGACAACATGGTTAGGAGAACAAATCACTGTAAAATTATATCTGACTTAACTTTCTATCTACGGACTTTTTTTACCTGTGGAAAACAATGCACTCATTTTAAATGTGGCAAAATGAAGAAGGAAAATAAAAAAAGTGCAAGGCTGTCTACAAATAAATGGATGTATTCAATCATAAAGACATGTCTAATCTTCCATTTATGTAGGTTTCATGGGAAGTATTCAATTCCCCCCATTAAAATGGCAATTCAGCACACTGGCAAAATAAAGTACAACAGGGCACAAGTCCTTACTAATGCCCACGGGTGACAAAACGTATCTTTACTAGCTCCAAACATATTTTAGCCTTGTTAATAATCATAACTACTGCAATATTGGAAAATATAATTATTTAATGAAATATGCAGCTAATCAAGAAGTTTATCTAAGGGGTGTTTCCAAATAAGGTAGAAATAAAGCAAAAGTTCTACAACAGATGCACATACAAAAAGTTAAGCCTGTGGAAAGCACAATAAAATGTGCACAAATATATCTGCAAAACGTATTTTGTCAGTCATCGTGAACATTTACAAAATTTCCTGAAAAATAATGTTTCGGGATACTAACTTGTGAAAGTCCATAAAATCAGAATTGCTTAATAATGCACTCATGCTTAACAAGTCGGATTCCACAGGGTATAGAAATGTCTCAGTCTTATGAGCTATCATGACCTAAAAAATGTATTGGGAATCATAATCCAAAACTGCCTCTTAATGCAGACACTTAGGTATGTTTCATAGCTGAAATATTTAAAAATGGTACACATTCCTGCACAATCAATCAAGTGGGGCAGATATCAGAATATGATTCTACTTATATACGCAATATGGCTTTAGGTGTGCTTTGGAAACTATTATCTGTTCCCTCCCACTAAGTGTTCCACAAAAATGATGACCTTGGAATACAATAGTTCACAGCCCAATTAACATGAAGAATCTTTACTGCTATGCAAGGAAACAGTGTTTTTGAAATTTGTATATTTACTCCTGAATGTCCACAACATTCATTTCTGGGAATCTCATAATTTCCCTTATAACTCATAGGGAATCACTTGCACAACCTCCATTCATGGTATTATTATCTTCACTTCTAACTCTGTTGTCTCTAATCTTCATACCAATATGCAAAATGAATTCAACCACATGAGGAACTACTTGAAAGATAAGGACCTAGTTACTATCTGTATCAAATCTAGACTAATGCTTCTTGGTGCACAACAAACACTGCATTCTCTGTGATAGAAGGCTTACTACCACCAACCATCCCCAGTGTAAACCAACCATAAATAACCAGGACTTACATTTGATTAGCAAGTAAATGCCACCCCCCACCCACACACACACACACACACACAGGCAGAACTCATAATTCAGTAAGTCATAAACATACTTTGACAGGCCTACAAGTATATTTACTTCTTAACACTAGTAGCCAGAACAGCCATTAGTAACAATATGTCAATGTGGGAGATAGACTACTACCTATCAGTTCAGCTCATACTACATGCATACTGAAAACCACTGCCACAGACTCTATAATTTTATCACCACATTCACATTCAGGAGTAACCATTGGTTAATATTACAAAAGACACTGGCTCCCGGTCACAGCAAGGACCTCCCAGATACAACAAGGCCCCCTTCTATCTGAACCTGTGAACTTTTCAGCTGTTACAATGAGGATACTGTCTTCCTCCCACCACAGATCTAAGAACATGAGCAACAGGTTATCCTTCTTTAATCACCAAACGGCAACCCCCCCCAACTCAGACCACTCTTCAACAAGCCTTCATTACAGAAATCATTCTGCAACATCACACATGCATCTTAGAACCCCCTTTTAGTCCACTAGGGGGCATGTATTTACTATATTGTATATTTGATTGTAACATCACTATCTATCAAGTTTTTACTTGGGTATATATTTAAAGTATTTTTTAAAAAATGTGCATGTTAGTTTTTTGTATTCTGCAATTAATTAATTTATTTTCTATTTTAAAATAGATGTTTTTGGACTTCTAAATATGTTTTAAATATATTTTACAAGTTTTCAGTTTTAAATTTGCATATTCATGAGGACAGATATGCATATTCATGTTTTGATGTCATTAATTGACAGTTTGATTCGATTGGTCTTTTTCCAAGCCACTAGTTCAAATGTTGTATAAAATCAGTTCTTTGTAATTTGTTCTGCTTTTTACATCTGACGAAGTGTGGAACGAAAATGCATTTGTGACAATTGCAATGTTCGTGTATTTGGGTGTTTCTGTGCAGGATCTGTAAAATAAACTTCTTTTCCTCTATCTCTCTCCCTTTATTGGACTTCCACAGTGATTTTTGTGGTTACCAGTTTGGATTTTCGCCGTCATCTCCCTTTTTTGTTTTTTGTTCTAATTCTGATATGTCAGAAGATCCGAGGGTTGAGACAGATGAGGAGAACAGAGAATATGAAAGGGGTGAGATTCGCAAAATGATTGGGCAGCTATCTCAATTGGTCGAGCTGCTGACGCCCGCCTGCCAATCTATTGTTACGCTTTTCTCAGGTGTCCAGGGAACCAGGGCTTGTTACAAACCCAACCAGGACAGGATTTACCGAATGCGTTGAAGGCTATATAACGTTCTTCTTCCCAACTTAAACAAGTGTTGCCTAGTGATTCTATTGGACTTCCGAACATTTGTTTTACACAGCAACAAGTTAGTGATTCACAGGAGAATGCACCTTTTACATCAGCTCATATTTTAAATGGAAAACCAGGTGACTTTCACAATATTACCACTCTTTTGGCTTTCAATGACATTATTAAGAAGAGTTATGATTTTCAAAATAAATCTTTTTCTAATAAAGCGTAACGAAAAGCCCTAACATATAGGGAGAATTTGGACAAACTGTATTATTTGATGGATAGATATAAAAACATAGAATGTGACAATGCTTATCTCAATAAATGTTTAAAGCACAACATAGTCCCTAAGGGACTGAGAGTTTGCAAGTACCCGAACAGGGTACAAGAAGGTTCTCTGTTTCACACAGATTTAATTAATGCTTTTGACAAATGTGGCTTGGAAATTATTAAAGCTAAGGTTGATGAAAACGAAAGAGAAAGAGCTCTTTTGTTGACAGAAATGGAATCAACAAATGGTAATATTTTGAATGATTTATTATTTACTGTGGATAGTGAGAAAGATAGATATCATAATATTTTTAAATCTATTGATAAGAATTGTATTAATAATATTCAGAGAAAGGAAAGTAAATTACAAAGGGATGTCAAGGAGTACCAGGATGGTACAGCTTACCCCAAATCAAGGCCCTTCCAGAGAATCAAAGAATTTATTCACAGGGATGTCAACAACAGTTTCGCCTTTGACAATGGTGAACATAACGAAGGTCAGGACAGTAATGTTAGGGATATCCCTTTAGATCAACCACCTCCCCGAAGATCGGACAGAATCAGGAACAAACAGCAGGTTTACTGCAATTACAGCAATTACAGAGGGAACCGGTGGGGGCAACCCGGGAATTGAGAAATTTTCAATTTGCATGTGATTCATCTCAGTCTTTAGAATTTTTGAACCCAGTTGACTATGTATTAGGAACCTCAACCGAGTCCTTACAAAATATTGATGGTATTACACGAGAAGGCAGGGTTTCTTCTTACAAAGGTTATAAAATTTATAATTATAGTAGTTTGCCTATTTATAAACAACATTTTAATTTATTTTCTAAAGGATTTAAATTTTTCCTTTAAGGAAGGTGAATATTCCCAGTGCTATTATTGATTTAAAGCTCTTTCTTAGAAAAAATAATTTAGCCTTATATTTCAGCAGTACTTCAGATAATTATTTTTCTTTTACCCCCTTGAAGGAAAAAAATATTTTTAATCCAACGTTACATCCGCAACTAAAAAAAATTTAAATTTTAGCTGAGAGAGAAATTAGGAAAGGAATAAATACACATAAAGTTTACCCTAATTTATCTAAGGAAGAGACTTGCCTTCTTGAGTCACTTAGGAATGACCGTTCTATTAGAATTATGCAACCTGACAAAGGAGGCGGAACAATTTTGATGGACAGTATTGTTTATGAGTCCAAAGTAAAAGAACAATTAGATGATGTTAGCAAGTATTCCAGAGCTTCCATTAATGAGGTTAAAATAGCTCATTCTAGAATTCACTTGATGTTAAATGATTTACTTTTGGAAGACTCCATTAGTTTGGATACTTTCAACTTTTTATATAATAAAAACCCCAGAGTTTCTTCTGTGTTTGGGATTCCCAAGGTCCACAAAAATTCTATGGATTCACCACTTTGTTTAATTGTTTCATCTGAAGGTTCCATTATGGCCCCTTTGGCCAAGTTTGTAGACGTAAAGTTAAAATATTTGTCCTTATTGGGTCCTGCAGTGCTCAAGGATTCCTGGGATTTTCTTAGACAGTTGAAACTGGATCTGTACAAAGACAACTTAATATTTGTTACTTTAGATATAGTGGATTTGTTTGTGAGTATTCCTCATGATATAGGGCTCCAATGGTTGGAAAAAGCAATGATTTCTGATGGTCATTTTTCTAATAATGATTTTAATACTTGTTTAATGTTAATGGAGCTTGTTTTAAAAAACAATTATATGTTTTATGAAGGTGAATTTTACAAAAAATTAAAGGTGTGGCCATGGGGGCCAAATGTGCCCCCACTTACGCTAACATTATTTTAACCTGGTGGGAAAACACGTATGTGTTGAACAGCAAATTCAATAGTTGTTGGTCCCTTTACAAGCATTTCTTGGACAACATTGTCATTTTTTGGAACGATAGCATGGATAGATTTTAAGATTGTTTGGAATACTTAAAAGATACATCACAATTTTTGGAATTTACTCACAATTTTAATTTATATGAGCTTATTTATTTGGATGTGCATATTACACTGGAAAATGGTATGCTTGTTTCAAAAGTACATAGAAAAAATACTTTTTCAAATTCATACTTACATTTTACTAGTGGTCATCCTGTTTTTCAAAAAAAGAATCTTATAAAAGGACAACTTGTCAGAATTAATCATATGGTGTCTACTGACATAGATTTTTATAATGAGCATGAGTTTGTGTGTCAAATGTTCCTAGAGAGAGGCTACCCTACTCATATAATTGAGCAAGTTATAACAGAGGTCAAAAACGGCAGATCAGGTAAATTTGCACCTATTTTGGGAGTAGATGTTCCTGGGGAGGACCTCCCTAGTCAGTCCAATATCCTTAGTAAATGTCAGGCAGCTTATGTTTTAGATTTTAATGGTGATGCGGGTATTGTTAGGAATATAATTAGTAAAGAGTGGGAGAAATTTAAGGAAATTTCTGATTTGCGACCCCTTTTTAAGAATCCATTAACTTTTACATATAGAAAAGAATGGAATTTTAAAAATCTTTTTGAATATGGTTGTTCTTCTACAAAATCTGTTAATACTAAAAGGTTAGGGACTTTTAAATGTGGTACATGTTTTCAGTGCCCCTACCACATCAATACTACTTCGTTAGAAATAACTAGTAGGAACAAAACTATTACAAGTAAATGTTTTGCCAATTGTAATATGATTGGAATAGTGTATCTTGCATTGTGCAAGACATGTAATTCATTTTACATTGGCAAGCCAGAGATAAAATTAAAAACACGCATTTGTGACCACATGCTGGTGGGTGCACCACTGATCCTCTACCCTAGGACAGGTCACATACCTATTGGTATGATTATAGGGTGTGATACCCACATTATACTTGGGTGGTGTGTCTGTTTCCTGATGCAACACATCCCTCCATGTATCTCATTAATGTAGATGTTGTCATGGCTGTGGCAGCAGTCTCTGGTATGCATTGATACTGTGTGTATTATACTAATATCATAGTTGGAGTCAATGATTGCCCACAAGCTGTAGTCCTTCAGGCAGCTGTTTGGATGCAGCATGTGTATGTCATCTGTGATGTCCATCACTTAACTAAAAGGTAAGCAAGGGCCTTGCAGACACCCCTGATGTACTGACCTGATCACTGCACCTGAGATATATGGCATGTCACACATTTCAACATAGTGAGATATTATGTATGTCATACACTGGTCTAACCATTTGGTGATATAGCTGTTTATGGCTACATATGACAGTGTTGATTGAATACCACACTGTGACTTTTTGTCAAATGCTTTTATTTGTTCAAGTTCCACAAGATGATACTGTTGTCATCATGCATGCCCTCGATGACCTGTTTGAGGACATCTATCAGATGTAACGGTACAGCACTAACAACTGACATAGGTCTGTTGCATACACCTGGAATATTGCTAGCATATATGTAGAAGAGGTCCATGATGACATGTTGGTCTACTTCACAGTCGAGGAGAGTCAGGATGTCTCTATACATGCATGCATCAGGTGCTTTCCCCCAACTCAGGTGGATACATGTTGATGTCCACCCTTTTACTGGAACACAGGCTATGGGGTTGGTGTGTGGAACTGTCCATTCCACTGTATCAGGAAGGTGTATATGCTGGGTCACTCCATAGGTGATCTATGATGTTGTCACAGCACACTGATTCCATGTAATAGGCCTGAAAGAAGGTAAGACTGTGCAAATTGCCTATTGTGATCTGATCTAGGGTTTTGACACAATCACACATGAAGGTATCGTTGAGAAAACTACCAAGCTGGGGATTACCCTTATATCAGATGATGTGTAAACAATTTGCTGACTGACAGAAAACATCATGTGACACGGTGAATCAGTCTTTACTAGTAGAGCTGTCACCATTGGCAAACCCCATGGATCTTTGCTTGGCCTTTCACTGCATGAACTGCATTTCTCAAAAGTTCAGGCTAACGTATATGGCCTTTGGCTTACCAAGTTTTCTGCTTCTTACATATTGTATGCAATGACTGAGTCCACCAATGATGATAACATAGTATAGGAGAAGTTAACACACAACTGAAAGGTGACAAACATACACAATCTACAAATAAATGCAGAAATGTCTGTTTGCAATGTGGTCTGTCTGAAAAGTGGAATTCCATGTTAATCGCAACACTGACAACAGTCCTGCTATGCAGAAACCCAGTGATGCAAGCATTGGGAACACCTTTAGATAGCAATGTGAATTTTGACCACTAAGTGTCCACACTGCTATTGAAAGCCTATGTTGTGCATAGAATAAATCATGCCATCATATCGACATCTTAGGATTGTATGACAGCACGGTAGTTAAACCTCATTACAGCAGTCATAGAGTATAATGATCTTTTTTACATGTACCTCACCAGACACATGTAGCAGCTGGAGAGACCACAAGGCTTTCTCAGCAAGATAACACAGGGATTACACACCATGGTATGATGTATGTGGATAGATTAAAAACCATGTCATTGTAAATGTTATTGTATAGGATGACATGACTTCTGCATGGCCCTTGGGCCAGTTTCTGACCCTGCCCTGGTGGGAGTACTGCATATCCAAATATGTAATACAGCTGATGATATCAGCAGTGTATATTGAAGACAACATGTCAGTGTCCCACATGTTGGCGTAAAAGGCTCCCCGTCATGTCAAGCAAGAGCAGAACTGCACACTGCTTCCCACCACAGTTGAGGTGAGAATAGAACCCCTACTTATCTAAGTACACAGACTACAAAACATAGTACTTTACACAAGTGCCAGAGCTCAAGTCTGACTTGGACTGTGTCATACAACACTTTATAGCTGATGATGTCAGCAGTGTTTGCTGAGGAAAAGATAACAGTGTCCCACATATTGGTGTAAACTGCTTTCTGTAATATCAAGCAACAGCTCACACACACACACACACACACACACACACATAGTTGACTTCAGGGAGAATAGAACCCCTACCAAAGTACACAGACTACATAACACAGTATGTATTGCAAGCACCACAGCTCAAGTCTGATTTATATAGGAGTGCAGATTAACTTATAGTAGATGAAATCAAAAGGCCATGTGAGAAAGAAGAGGCTGGGAGGCCTGTATGAAACAGACATGTAGGCATGAGCAAGTATCAAAATGCTCATTGCATGGACAATGGAACATTATCTGTAGGATACACAGATCTGCTCTGCTGTCTAGACACACTCACATAGTAGACTGCAGTGAGAACAGAACCCCTTCCTATCTAACTACACAGGCTGCAGAACACAGAATTTAACACAAGTACACAGCTGAAGTCTGATTTCTACAGGAGGGCAGGTGAACTTATAGTAGATGACATCAGCAAGCCATGTGGGGTTCAACAAGTTGTGATGCCTGCATAGGCATGTAGCGTCATATGTTCATATGAGTCTACTAGCATAATATCACTAGGGGGTGTAGAAGCCTAGCTGTGTAAAACACAGGTATCCTTATTGAGCATAGTTGGATGGTTGTTTTTAGCAGAGTGTGTTTGTGGGCAGCACCAGCTGGCCCTGACCATGAGAAACATATGTGCCAATCAGAGAAGACTGTACTATCACCCAACCAGTAGTCAAGGTTGCAACTGAACAAGGACATTGAGAAGCACTGCTTCACACACAGTGGGAGGGTATTACAGCCTCTGGTGTGTCAACTATGTCCCCCATAGACAGGCCCAGTTGTGGCTGTTCACAGCATCTCACTGCTAACAATGACCATCAAAATATAGTTAATAAGAGTACTTGTGTTTTTGCACAGCTAGGTTTCTATTGCCTCATCTATAGTGATAACCATGTATCCATAAAACTTACCAATACAATATGTGAGAGATGCAAGTATACAACGGATCTATAATAAATACTCTCTCTCTCTCTCTCTCTCTCTCAGGTAACAACAAATCAGATATCAGACAAGTTGTCAGCACACACACTTCAACTCCTCAACAAGCCAAGCGGACAATGCATAAACCCACATACACAGAAGTACTTATTAGAAGCTTAACAAAAGAGCAGAGACCTTGCAAATGCAAACCTTCACACATTACAGTCCCAATGGAACCCACTACACATAAAAACAACATCAGTGTCTCACCCATTAAGCCCTTAAGGCATAAACCTCAAAACTAATGTCTTGTTCATAGGCAAATCCATAGTGAGACACAGAGATGTTCTCCTCACAAGATTGTACAAGGAGTAAGTCATGGTCAGCTGCCTCTCAGGTGCCAGGTTCCACAAAGTCACACACACACACTCAAGTCTCTCAACAACAGTCACAGTTACACCTCTGTCATACTCCATGTTGGAGTAAATGACTTGATATATACCTCACTGGACTATATGAAGAGAGATTTGACTGATCTCTAAGATTATGTGTCCCAGACAGGTATGTCTATAGCCCGAAACTTCATTTTACCTTCACCTAGGATGATGCCTCAATACAAACAAAAGAATTATGACTTCACCAATTGGCTTAGCTACTGGTGCCACTGCAGCGGGATACAGCAGTTGTCAGGTTGGGATGATATTGTCAACAGACCATGCTGCTTTGCCAGAGATGGCCTTCATCTGTCACATCTTGCCTTTGGTTACTAACTAATGTACTTGTCTCCTCCATAGTGACTTTTTTAGGCAATGTCATAATAATAAAGTTCCTGTCTTAAAATATTCTCAAAAGACAGACTCAAATTATGCTGCTTAATGTTGGAAGCCTAAATCAGAAACTACACTCAATGAAGGCACTTCTCACTTGGGAAGATGCTGATGTTTATGCAGTCACAGAGACATGGTTTAAGGATGCAGAGAGTACTCCAGACATGAAAGGCTATAATGCCTTCCACATGTTTAGGCTGCAAAATGAATCTGAAAGAACCAAGGGAGAAGGTGTCAATGGACACTGCTGATGTCGTCAGATGTTTGAATATGCAGTTATCCAACCAGGGTATGGTCAGACACTGGTCTGGAGGCCATGCAGACGGCACCTCATCCTATACCAGACAGATGAAAGTGACATGGCTTTTAATCTATTCACATACATCATGGCATGGTTTGTAGGCCCTGTGTTATCTTCCTGAGAAAGCCATGTGGTCTCTCCAGCTGCTGCATGTGTCTGTAAAGGTACATGCAAGAGAGAGCACTATACTGTATTACTGATCTGATGAGGTTTGACTACAGTGTAGTCATACAAGCCTTTGTTCTTTCGGCTTTTCCCAGTTGGGTGTCACCACAGCAAAACTCCGGTCCGCTAATGATTGGCAGTAGATTTTTACGGTGCCAAGGTGCCAGCTCGATGCCCAACCTTCAACATTGGTATCCCCATTTCACACATATCTTTTGAGCACCACTCGATCAAGGGGAGGACATGCAGATTCCACACAGAAGGCGCTCCTGCTGAGAATTGAATGGGAGAACCTCTTGCTGTGAGGTGACAACACCACCGCTGCACTGCGGCTAAGATCTGAATATGATGGCATGACTTATGATATGTACCATATGTTTGTTGTGGAAGCTCATTAAAGAGAGACATTAAAAAGTAATGATACACATTGTAGTTTCTGACCTCAACACCCTTACAAAAGCATCCAGTATAACATTGTGAAATGTTGATGCTATCAACTGTCTAACTTTCCAAGGCCAATATAAGTCAAAGGTACAATGACTAGTTCAACAACACAAATGCAGATATACTAAGGACTAAGTTAGTTATGCACCCTGAGCATCAGACACAGATTTTGTATATCTGAATCCATAATATAGTAAACAGCGATATGGCACAATTATCATAATTTTTACAGGGTGTTGTTTGTGTGTGCAGGAAAGCAGGAAGCCTAGGCTAAAAGAGAAGATCATTGAGTCTGCGTGAGTTGGAAGGAAAATAAGGCAGAGTGGGATAAAACAACAAATGGCCAGGAAGACAAACTGATATACCTTATCATATACCTTTATACCTCCCTTTCCCCTCACTTCCATAGCATATATATATTCATATATATCTTTATTTTTTTTAAATTTATTGCATGGTTTATCTATTTGTATGTATTTTATGTGTGATAGTCTCTAGACCTGTCAATTGTTATTTAAACTACTCTATGTACAGATATTCTCTAACTGTTGATTTTCTTATTATGTACATGTTGGTTTTAATTTTTTAATCTTATTTTTTATTTTTGATTTGAGTTTTATTGTAAAAATATGTAATACTTCTGGAGATTTTCTCCTCAGGTTTCCACTGAAAATGGGCCCCTGGCTCAGTTGGACTAACCTAGTTAACAAATGTCAATAAATAAAATAAAATAAATAAATAAAATAAATAACTGAGCAACTGTGTGTGTGTCTTTAGGGTCTTCCAGGTGAAATTGGTGTGAGTGTCTGCATGAATCCAGCCAATCTCTGTGCTAGCTCTATGTCTTGGTCTGTTGCACAGGTGAGAGCCATGCATGGTAGAGGTGGCAATTCATCATTGTCATCCCCAACCATGAGATCTGGCTCTGCCAGTAGTTGTACTGGTAAATGCATGCCCATGGTGAGGTGCAGTACTGCTACCTAAACATGGCTGATGTCTGCTGGATGAGCTCCCTTCATGGGTCACCCAGGACCACGACTTCATAGCCTGCCACATCTGGGTGTGGACAGCAGACCAGCAGACTCACTGATGGAGCAGTGGGATTACTGCTACTATGGGAGTGTGATTAATCATGGCCACGTTGGCTGACAGCACATGATGTGGCTGACCTATGCCCATGAGGATGCTGTTCCCCTCCCTGCAGACATTCCATCACAAACACTGCTTGTTGCATAACAGACACCCCTTGTTCTAACATGTCATTCATCCAATCCAGTGAATTGGAAACATGGTGGAGGCAGTCACACATTTCAGACTGTGCCACATCCACAGACCTGAGAATCTGTCTAGAGCACCTAATGGAAAGTTCCTGTGCCTCCATGATATTCCTAAACATACAATGATTGGCACGGGAAGTGACACATGTACTAGGTGGAGGAGGGCCAGCAGACCCCCTTCAAGCCCCCCTATCAATCCTCCTATGTAGCACCTCACCCACAGTTTGGCTATAGACAGACTCAACAGGGACTGAAGCCACAGTAGCCACACTTCTCTGATCAATGACCTAATGGTCCCCCTGTACAATATTTGTGGGCTCAGAGGACTGGGTAGATATAGACCTATTGGCTATGTCCAGTGGAAATGCAGAGAATGGCTGTATGGCATTCTTAGTGCTAGATTCAATCTCTGCACCCCCTGACTGTGCCTCAGTTTGACCACCATCATCATCAGACTCTGCGGATACACTGACATCAGGTGGCACAGGGCCCACTCTCATGATCACCTGTGATAAAAAGCAAGAAACACAGGAATACATTAATATCTGCGCAACTATAGTGCAATATATGCTAACAAACTAACAATGCTTCCACCATAACTTTCAACTGTACAGATTTTTGCAGACTATCCAGATTTTTGCCTCATATTTTTGGTCCAATTTTCATAAAATTGTGGTTTTCTGTCAAATGAGTGGCAAATCATTAAAAGTTGAAGTTAGAAAATAATGACAATCATTTGGGTTTCAGACTTTTTACCCTTCATAAAATTCATGTTAATGCAAAACCTGTTATTCTGTCAACCTTCTAAGTTTGTAAGAGCAATATTTAAAAACTGTCCCTATTTTATATTAGAAAATAATGACAATCATTTGGGTTTCAGACTTTGTACCCTTCATAAAATTCATGTTAATGCAAAACCTGTTATTCTGTCAACCTTCTAAGTTTGTAAGAGCAATATTTAAAAACTGTCCCTATTTTTGGGCCTTTGTCCCACTTTTATACATGGCTTTGACCAGGTTTCTTGCTCTAAGAGGTTTAGAGGTATGGGTGCCACTATTACAGACAGTACAGCAATAAAGACAACAGGCCTGAGAACAATATCACCAACTACAATGTTTCTTTAAACTGCTCAACAGTATTGACATAAAAAAATATTTGTCTTACCACATGCAGAAGGCATACTGTGCTGTACTCCAGATGGTCCTGGAAGAAGTTAAACAAGAGCTAAGGGCAACATCATCACAATTAACAGTAACAAAGGGGGTAAGACATTTACCCCTTTATATATGCATAAATGGTACTTTGAACAAGATCATGGCTGAAAACGCCAAACTAAGCTTATAACTGTAGCAATCTTCGATTCCTACCCCCAAAAAATATACATGTGGTACAGAATTAACTTATTAATTTCAAATTGTTTACTATGCAACAGTGTTCAGTTGTTGAGATATCAAATCTTACCTGGAAGCTCCTTATAAGACATGCGTGTTGTTTTGGAAAGGTGTTGCTCCCACATCCAGGACATGCTGAACTGCACTCTCCTGGGAGATGCCTGTATCTCTCCAATTGGTCAGGAACTGTTCATTGCTGGTTAGTGGTGGTTCCCTAGGAGGCCCTCCCTTGGTAACCATTCGGTCACAGCCCACTGCAGCTGTTTGCCTCCTTGCAGATGTTATCATGTCAGTGGCACTGTGGTGCCCTTGTTCATATATTCTGACATAGCCACCTACAGCAATGACATAATGAAAAATCTGCTGCCATATTCAAATCTTATGGGCCATATCTCCCTGTCCCCTTTCCAGGAGAAAAGCACCATGCCACAGAAACCTCTCAACTATGGCTTGGTTTTCAGTATCAGTGAAGGGGGGGGCTTTCCATGGACTGACACACCTAAGTGACATACTTGTAGGTGTCCTAAAAGATAACCAAAGTATAATGCACATAAATATCACATAACTACAAAATAACTTTTTCCAGATAAAACAGAAAAGGTAGCCAGACAGTAGTAGCCACTGGAGAAACATAAAACAGTCTAGAAATGTGAAATACTAACAACAGCTAGGATGCAAAATAAGGACACTAACAGGAGCAACATGTCATTGTTTGTTCCATAACAGTAACACATCCTTCCTCCCCCCACAAAAGAACAGGTAAGTAACCAATTTTGCTAGCAAAACCTCTTTGAAATGCTAAAAGTGCAATCAAAGGACCTGCCCCTGTAACATCTTTACATATTTATCACACAGCATTCCATTTTTATGTATTGTCAATCAAAAATTTGAATTTTCATGTACTTAAACTGTTGTTTCCTGTTGGAGCTTTTCTGCCCAGGCCTCCACTGAAAATGGTCCCCCAAGCCCAGTGGACCTCCCCGGTAATCAAACTGAAATAAATAAATAAATAAATAAATGTGTACCTCTGAAATGGCTTGAAAAACAGACCCATGTCACCAGTACACTGCTAACAATGCATACAGATAAAAGTATAGCAGCCATTGCTTCATGCTATTTCTAAATGCATTCCAGCAAATGCAGTATGCAGTTGACAAAATGGAAGCATACCTGCTGAAGTTCAGTACACCTCTGTACAGCTATATCTTGAAGAAAAAGTATTCTGTAGTCTTCCAAACATATACAACTCCACTCGCCATCAGTTTGGCTATCTACACATGTGCCTTTTTATAATGGCGTAGATTATCAATTAATTGCATCTGTGTTTCATACATGTGACTTACAGCATAAGTAGCTGAATTACATGCTAATCAACCAATCCAACACTTTGGAGCTATTCAACAAGCTATAAAGCATCCACATTGACTCCATGCTGTTTTTTCTTGCAGATGTCAAAAATTTTGGAGTACATATATGGAAAGTCTACAAAGACAGAATGTTAGGGGCTGCTGCTGCTTTAATCCATGCATTTGTATTTGCTAGAGGCTGAAACCAATGCTGCTGCTGCTGCCAGCAGACCTAGGCTGAGAAGGATAAGAGTTTTCAGGCCACTTTGAAGTTATAAAACCAATTGAGTGGTGTAAAAGTGCTTACCAAAAAACAAATAAACCAAAAATAAGCACCCTGGTAGTCAGTCTTCTTGTCCATTTATTGTATAAAAAATTAGTTAAGCACTTTCATCAAACACAGTTGACTTCATCAGATCAAAGGACTTTTCTTAAAAAGCAATTTAAATAGGTTTAAAACAACCATGATTGGTAAAAGACTGACTACCAGGGTGCTTATTTTCCACTTTGAAGTTATCACAACCTACATGATGTGGAAATTGTAGAGTGCTACAGGGTGGACTGGGACATACTACAGGAACTCTGTGACCTCTGCCACTATCAATTCACAGCCAGAGCCAAATGAGGGGAACCCATCCCACTGAAAACTAAGGTACATGTAGCTCTTGGAATACTAGCTACAGGTACCTTTCAGAGACCAACAGGGGACACACTGGGAGTGTCACAGACATCAGAATCCTGGATCCTGCACCAATTCCTGGATGCTGTGCTACAACATGCCAGTGAGCACATATATTTTTCCAGTAGTTCTGAGGAGAGGGACAGAAATATGCAACAGTTCTACCAGGTAGTGCACTACCCTGCAGTACTGGGTGCCATAGTTTTCACTCATGTAGAAATGAAGGCACCACCTGGGAAACAGGGTAGGCTCTAAATTAACAGAAAGGGCTACTGCTCTATCAACCACCAAGTTGTGTGTAATGCCAAGGGAATCATCTTGGACATGTGTGCTGGTAAGTCTAGCAGTTACCACTACTCATGTATCTCATACACCTTCCAATTGTACCAAATGATTGCTAGGGGGGATATCCCACAGGGTCATCTACTGGGGGATGCAGGCTATGCACTGAAACCATGGCTGATGACACACATCAGAAATGCACAAACACCCATGTAAGAATGGCATAATGAGGCACATGCTCAAACCAGAAATATTATAGAGTGTGTGTTTGGGCTGCTGAAGTCATGGTTCTAGTACCTAGATACACCTGGGAAGGCTTGCAGGACAATCCATAGGTATATACAAAAATCTTCACAGTATGTGCCATACTACACAACATAATCCTGAGCAAACAGCTGCAGCAGGATCAGCAAGGGAAAGGGGCTCACATCACACTACCAATGCCAGGGTCACCACGACTAAAGATAGATGAGGAGTCAGAGGGGGGAACCCCCAGCTGCTGTGTGTGTAGGCAGACATAGGAGTGCTCAGTATGCTCCTATATTGGCTAAGGGACAACACAAAACACATTTGCTCACCAGCTTGCAGCCTAACACCTTCCTGCTACATACATACGTATAGTAAAATTGCTGCCAGGCAACTCACACAACCTTTGCCTCCCCATGTATTGCCTGTGTACTGCTTAAATCAGACAGAGTCAGCCCTGGACTAACACTGTGGCAACTGGTGCATTTGGAAGGTAAGTTCTGAACCTGGAGTGTACTGTTTAATAATATTATGGCATATCCTTGTAGTTCATCACTTGTTACAGTAAGCAAGTAAAAAATGGGAAATGTGTACCAACATTGCTGTAACATGTGAAAACAGAGACTTATTTGACTTCTATGTGTCCATTAGTAAGTAGCAGGCCTCAGGCATCAAAGATTCGCACAGTCATACTTCTCAAAAGTACTGATGATCACTGCATGCCCTCAGTTTAGCACCATTTGTTTGTACTGAAAAACTGGTGATGACAGAAGTCAGAAGTAATGATACACAGAGCATTTTCTGACCTCACAGTCCTTATAATATCAAAAAACAGGTAGGATGCAAAACAAGGAAAGCAACAAGAACAATATGACCTTGCTTGGGTAATAACAGTAACTCACCTTTGCCCCCCAAAATGAACAGTCCATACTTGCTTGTGCCATGTGCCATAACACTAATTCACCTTTGCTCACTCCAAAAGGACAGCCTATGCTTGAATGTGCCATAACAGGGAGTCAGCTCTGTTCCCCCATCAACAGAACAATTGTACCCTTGTATGTGACATAACAGTAGCTCAGCTTTTCTCCCCCAAAACAACAATACATTCCTATTTGTGCCATAAAATTAACTCACCTTTGCTCACCCCAAAAGAACAGTCTATGCTTGTATGTGCCATAACAGTAAGTCAGCTTTGTTTCCACCCTCAGCAAAACAGTTGTACCCTTGTATGTGCCATAACAGTATCTCACCTTTGCTCGTCCTAAAGAACAGTCCATTCTTGTCTGTGCCATAACAGTAACTCACTTTTGCTCACCCCAAAGGAACAGTCTATGCTTGAATGTGCCATAACAGTAACTCAGCTTTGTTTCCCCCTCAACAGAACAGTTGTACCCCTACATGTGCCATAGCAGTAACTCACCTTTGCTCTCCTCAAAAGAATAGTCTACACTTGTGTGTGCCATAACAATAACTCAGCATTGTTACACTGCTTAACAAAACAACTACACCCTTGTATTGCCATAATAGTAACTCATCTTTGCTCCCCCCAAATGAACAGTCCATTCTTGTTTGTGCCATTACAGTAACTCACATTTTCTCACCCCAAAAGAACAGCCTATACTTGTATGTACCATAACAGTAACTCACCTTTGCTCCCCCCCCAAAGAACCGTCCATTCTTGTTTGTGCCATAAAAGTAACTCACATTTTCTTGCTCCAACAGAACAGTCTATGCTTGCTTGTGCCATAAAAGTAACTCAGCCTTGTTCCCATCTCAACAATACAGTTGTACCCTTGTATGTACCATAACAGTAACTCACTTTCATTCACACCAAAAGAACAGTCTATGCTTGTGTATGCCATAACAGCAACTCAGCTTTGTTTCCTCCCTCAACAGAACAGTTATATCCCCAGTTGTACCATAATAGTAACTCACCTTTCCTCCCACCAAAAGAGCAGTCCACTCTTGTTTGTGCCATAACAGTAACTCACATTTGCTCACCCCAGAGAACAGTCTATGTTTGCATGTGCCATAACAATAATTTAGCTTTGTTTCCCATGCAACAAAGCAGTTGTACACTTCCATGTGCCATAACAGTAACACACCTTTGCTCCCCCCAAAAGAACAGTCCATTCTTGTTTGTGCTGCAACAGTAACTCTACTTTGCTCCCCTCAAAAGAACAGTCCATTCTTGATTATGCCATAATAGCGACTCACCTTTGCTCCCTCCTCAAAAGAACAGTCATTCTTATTTGCACTAAAACAGTAACTCACCTTTCTTCCTCCCAAAAGAACAGTCCATTCTTGTGTATGCCATAACAGTAACTCTCCTTTGCTCACCCCTAAAGAACAGTCTATGCTTGTATGTGCCATAAGAGTAACTCAGCTTTGTTTCCCCCAACAGAGCAGTTGTACCGTTGTATGTGTCATAGCAGTGACTCAGCTTTACTACCTCCAAAAGAACACTCCATTCTTGTTTGTGCCAAAAAAGTAACTCACCTTTGCTCCCCAAAAGAACAGTCCATTCCTGTTTGTGCCATAACAGTAGCTCACCTTTGCTCACCCCAAAAGAACAGTCTATGCTTGTATGTGCCATAACAGTAACTTATCTTTGTTTTTTTCCCCTCAACAGAACAGTTGTTTTGCTGTATGCGCCACAAAAGTAACTCACCATTGCTCCACAAAAGAACAGTCCATTCTTGTTTGTGCCATAACAGTAGCTCACCTTTTCTCACCCCAAAAAGCACAGTCTATGCTTGTTTGTGCCATTCAACCTGCTCTTCAGTTGTTGGCAAATGCATATCATATTATTGCCAGTTAATATCCTCACACATTTTAAGGTCAATGATATAGCATGCCTTAGAGACTGCATGTTTCAGAGTACTGGTCAGGTAACTGATGACTAACCAGGAAACACAAAAAGGTAACACAGAGTTGTATATTTGTAAGCAATAATCATAACAGATTGTGTGATCACTATGTGCACTATGTCCAAATATAATAAATGTGAAAATAACAGTTTATGGTTTGATATCAGTGTACATTCTGTTGCAGTTGGTTGTGTGATGAATGACTTCAGTTCTTTGCTGCAAAGCTGGTTGTGTGGCAATGAGGGATATGTATCCATCCTGTTTTCTGAAGGTGCATTGACATAAGGGTTGAAATCAAGACCTTTGTAGACATATCTAATGTGTACCAACATTTTCTACTGTGTATGTCATAGATTGCTTTTTCTCATTTCAGCTATTTCTCCCTTTTTTATTTTTTTCATTTCTTTTCTTTTATACTAAATAATACCAAAACCTGACAGAAAAAACACAATTTGCCAACAAATGAAGAGGAGGTTGAATGTTAATGAAACAGAACCTGTTAATTGTGCACTGCTTACTTGCATTTCCATCCCTGACAGACCTACATGTAACACTTTGTAAGTCAAACCTGACACACCCGCGTGATATAAGCATTCACAGTTGCAATCCAATAAACACAAACACTGAGGGAGTGCCTGCACTATGTTTGCATCCCTACATAGATCTAATGTTTTAGGAGTCAGCAATTCTAATGAGTTCATACCTCATTTGCATATTCACCATGCTGACAGTCCTGAATCCACATCTCTGTCAACAGTGTAGGTAGGGAAACTAAAGAGGAGCCAAATGTTGAACACAGAAGGGATGATATTACTTTAGGATATATATGCACAGAGGAGTACTATTTTTTTTTATGGATATGCCTGCATTTTGTCAGCTACATATTGCATATGCTGACATGTAACTATGAATAGTCTGTTTAATATTTTTCATATTTATTTTGATTAGCACAGACTTCCTGCATCATTCCTTTCAACTGTGCAGATTTTCACAGAATGTCCAGATTTTTTTTTCATATTTTTGGTCAAGTTTTCATAAACCTGTGATTTTCTGGCAAAACACTGCCAAGTCATTAAAGACTGAAGTCAGAAAATAATGACAGACATCTGATTCACAGATTTCAGATCCTTTAGAAAATTCAAGCTAACACAAAACCTGTTATTCTATCCAACTTGTCTGTAAGAGTAATATTTAAAATTTTTCTCTATTTTTGCCCCCCCCATTATTTATGGGTTTTCCAAGATGCATTGCCCTAAAAGGTTGGCAGATATGGTCTGCAATGTGTACTGTTCATCTGGGGGTGGGGAAACAAAGCTGCATTTCTGTTCTGTCAGAAAAAAAACACTATTTCTGTTGTTTTTGGTACTCTCCTTGTGTTGCATCCAGCCTGCTGTCACATATTAGGGTCAGTTCTGTACAAATTTCACACATTCAAACGTCACACATTTTACATTTTATTCTATTGTGTAGACTCCTTTCTGTGGCTGTATTCCAAATGTTGTGGAATACAGATGGAGCATCAGCACAGAGTTTACAACATTGCTTTCTACGTTGTTGAGTTGCTCCACCTGTTGATTAGCATGTTACTCAGCGGTTTATGCAGCAATTAGCATGCCACTGTGTTTAACTTTTTTTCTGTGGGGGTGTGTGCCTCTACATGGAACTTACTGAATTCAAATGTTTCTGTGGCCATGTGTGCATCGTGAACACATTGAAAAACCACCATATAGGCTGTATTAAATCTCACAGATATTTATGAAAGTAACTATTTTGCTTCAGTCTTTTATCCTAATTGTAGGATTTCATGTGAGTCTAGCAGTTTAATCTGTTTTGCAGTTTGTGAAGGGTGTAAAGCATTCTATACTGGAATGACAACAAGAAGTTTAAATAAAAGAGAATATTAGAGCATGTTTATGATTTTAAAACTAAAGATTCTAATAATGCTTTATTTAGACATGTTTTTGAACATCTGGAGCATAGACATATTTGCCTTTGAATTAGAAATGGTTTTAAATGGTATAAAAGAGAAGGAGATTATAGAAATAAAATTGAACAAAGGGAGGCTATCTAGTAATTAAAATTACAGGCTGATAAATCCCCTTGTGTAAATTATTCTATTAACATCAATTTTTTTAAAGATAGAAAGGTTAGAAATATTGAATGTATGTTTTATATGTAATTGTAATAAATTATTTATATTTGTTTTTATGTTTTATGTATATGAAAGTTATAAAATGGATTCTGCTTGTTAATATGGTGTTCTGAAAAAGTCCATTGTACCAAGGACAAAAGGGCTTAAAGTTATTATATGATGTTTGTGGTTTTCAGGTACTGTTTTCTTTTCTTTTTTTTTATTTTTTTTTTAGGTTGGATTTATCTTATTTTTCTTCCAGGAGCACCACAATTCCTAACTGCCCAGAGAATTTAGGGAAATCCATTTATTCCATATGTGGTTAAAGTGCCTTGCCAAAGCCACTATGATATCCACTCTTTCCCAATACTACAAGGGAAACCCCTTTGATCTTGGTGCTTTCCCTCTTTCCATGAGCTCTATTTTTGATATTTTATCTTGTATGATTATGGACAGCTTTAATGTACATCTGTCTTCTTCTACCACTATTTTCCTTTTATTTTTATAAGTGAACCAACTAGACGTATGTGTATTTTCGTTTGAATGGTATAAATGTACATACAAATCTTTAAGTACTTGCTTAATGTTATGTGATATGAGTTTACTTTATTCTATTCTACACCTACTATTTATGGGTTCATATATCCACAGAAGTATGCTGTGCTAATCACCACAAGACCCCTTATAAGCCTAGCCACGCAACCCAAATGAGACCCACTGATTTGATTTATATAGATAGTGATTTACTATTGCCACTGTCCACTAGAGACATAGGAGTCAGACCAGGGGTGAATTGTTGATTACCCATCCCTAAGTCTAAGTTGCATTTAAAAAAGAATCTGGAGTAACTCTGCATCACATAGATAGGGGAGCCTGTTCCAGAAAATGGTAATTCTCTAAGAAATATGTCTGTCTCACCAACATGTCCTATTTTTCTGGCAAGCAAAATTTAGGCCTTTTAATATAACAGTTCTGATGCTGGGATGGATCCAGCATTTGAGGTCTCCTATGTCCTTGTTGATAACTTCCATGATAATTCTTTCCATGGTTTTGCAAATAAGACTAGTTAGACTAATGGGTCAGTAGTTTCCAGGATCTGTTGAAGATTCTCTCTTATGAAGTGGGATGACTATTTCAGACATCCATTCACATGACACAAAGCATGTTTTAAGACTATACTGAAATAATGACTCCATGATAAGTCATATTTTAGACTATTCAAGAGGCATCATGGGATGTGAGTAGGGCTTGTAGTTTTTTTTAAGCTCCTAGCATTGAGCATTAACACCTTGAGGTTCATTTGAGTTGATTTTTGTACTTTGGTAGGTTTGTCACTTTTGTATTGCCTACAAAAGGCATTATGGGGATAGATAAAGTTTTAGACAGTTTTCAAACACCTAGAGGGGAGAGGTGCAGACCATCTTTGGCAAAGAAAAAGTGATCTGTTAACCATGTCCTCCCAACCTGGCAAATATTGGATTCCCTTAGAATGCCACCAGGAAGACATCCGGTTGTTGAAATCAATCATTTTTTGCTCATATAATGGCATCATCCTTAGTGATGGTAATATTCTGCTCAATCCTTGGCTTATACTAGCCTGAAATACATAGTCTGAAAGCTCCATAATGTTTCTTTTCAGATTGTCCAGTGAGGTAGATCTCAGGTCATTTACAATTTCATGAACTATGATGATAGAATCATACTGGTACCTGTAGCATTATGACTTGAGTGCATGTGTGATTTGGTGGATTCTGGCTCCAGATAAGCAACTAACAGTTACCCTTGTTCAACCTGGTTTGAGAGGCATCAGTATATCGTACAATGGAGTCCTCTATGATGAGAGTCCTAGGAAGTGCGTTTGATTGCCTTAGGGGCTTAGTGTTTGGGATTCCACTGAGATTGACAGTATGTGTGGTGTTAGGTATTTCTTCTAGGTGCCTTTCAGCTTGCTGAGGTATAGCTGTGACAATCAGTGATCTAGATAGTCTTTGTTGTTTAGAAGGATTGCTTTTAAGTGCCTCAGCATACATTAGTTGTGTGTTGTGTACTATGTGAGGTGGGTATTTTGTGTGTGGTTTTGACTACCTGATGTACACTTGTATGTAAGAATTTAACCTCCAATGTCATTGTGTAAGTGCACCCCTTGCATACCGCGTTAGCTTTTTTGAGGATTAAATGGTTGTCAGTAAATGTGAGTCAATTGCTACATTGCCTTAACATACATATATCAACTAAGCTGCTAGAGACATCAAAAAATTGTGTTTCCATACCGTCCAGTCCTTTTTATTTGTGAATCTCATGGGGGTGGCATATTGGCATTAGAAGGCTATTAAAAGTGCTTTATCAGAGCAGATTATGCTAAACAGTATTAAATTCTACTAACTTTAATGCTTATACAATACTGAATTTAATTAAATCTGTATTTTCAATCTCTGTCTAGCATTTTAAATATTCCCCTTTCATTCTTTGTCTCCCAAATCTCATTGCTTAGTTTCTGATGTATTAATCAAAGTATTATTCTATTGTTCCCAAATGGTCAATTCAGTCAACTTCATTTGCAGACATACCCTATCTGTAATTCATGAAATCAGTTTAACAATTTTCAGGTCATCTGCATACAGACTGTAGAACACCTCAGATGATAGATCTGAAAGATACAACCTTAACAAGTGTGGGCCTAGGACAGATCCCTGTGGGACACCCTGGTTATAAGCTAGAATTTCACCTCTTTAATTGTTGTATGATACTTGCTATATCCTATTTTTAAGCCATGCAGTTATCCATCATATCAAGAGTACACCTTTTGTTCTGATTTATTGATAAGTGTTTTGTGTATGAGCCTATCAAATCCTGAGTTAAGTGGTGCAGTGGTTAGAGTTGTCACCTCACAGTAAGAGGTTCTCTGTTCAATTCTTAGCTAGGGTGTCTTCTGTGCAGACTCTGCATGACCTACCTGTATTTGCATGGGTTTGTTCCCACATTTCCCCAGTAAACAGTAGTTAAATAAATAAATTAAAATACCACATAATGTTCCATTTATAGATGCTGTTATGTTGTTATAGAATGTCATGTTACAATTCTATATTTATTTTCAACATATGCATGCTGATGCTATAGCCACTTAACTGTCAGCAACCCCCCCCCCCAGCTGGCACACATTGGATTTCTCCCAGAATGAAACCAATTACTGAGCTAATTGTTAGAGCAAGTTAATTTATCTTGTGACATCTTCCTTGGAAATGGTAAGATACTGCTCAGGACTAGAATCTTTCCTGCCTTGTACACATGCAAGGAGAGACGAATAATGTATCCCTGCATCTCTACCAGGACATTTCTAAGGTCATTCACATGTTCATGGGGGACTATGAAATCATAACTATACTGAGGACAAGGAGATCTAAGGGCCCTGTGGGCCACAGAGAGGTAGCTGGAACACAGCCTTTGTTCAGCCCTATGGCAAAAGTAGGATTACTTATTGCCTGTAACTATAATATTTTTGTGTGAGGTAAAAGTGGCTATAAGTTCAAAGTCAAGGTGAATCTTACTAGAGGCATAAAAAGTGGATGCAAGTAAGGGTGGAAAAGTGAAAATGCCACTATGAGACTGAAATAAAGACATATGAGTACAATGTCCATGAGGCATAGTCAGAGATTCCTTTAACAGCTCAGGATGAGTGGGCTGTGTTAGACTATAGCAATGTAGCAGTATGCTGTTTAATGATGTGAGTAGGTAGTAACAGATATGCCTCTAGTTTATGCAGATAATAACAAGTATGATAAGTGGACTTTGAACTACATAAAAACAGAGGACTGTACACAATGGTCAGAGAACAATACTGAGCATACTATCATCCCATAATGGCACAGACAGGAGAGTAGAAAAGCATGGAGTAAAATAGGTGATAGTCAAATACTTTAGTACAAAGAGAAGCCACACCAGTCCATGCTATGCCACAGTGTAACAACATCAGCAAAATGCAAGGCAGCCAGCCTCATATACACAATATGAAACAATGTTATCACAGACTATGCTGCACTGTAAAAAAAGTCTCTGCACAAATGACAGTGAGGAGTGATAAAGGCACAAATTTCAGTGAAATGTGTTACATGCCACACAGTAAGAGAAACAATCAATAATATAATGAAGTAAAACAGAGCAACGCAAACATGCATGTCATAATATAAAGCAGATATGAGGTGAGCAGCTTTATACTGTAATGCAGTTAAATCAAAGGCAGTGCAGTTCACTGCTGTAATACAGTTAATGAATGCATAATAATAAATGTCTGGGGGCAGTAATCATACAAATTTTGAGGAAGCCTTGAAAAATGAAGCGAGTATATGAAGACAAATTTATTACAATGCAACTACAATTAAAAAGGCATGTGAATTTTGTTGGGGAAATATTTTTCACTGAATAGCATACTAGCATGTTTAACTTAGCCATAGTTTTTATAGTTCAGCCTTATGTTGCTCATCTAGAATAATGTAGCAGTTTTGACATGTCACTTTTTTTTTTTTTTGTAATGGATAATCCTGGTTAAGCCATAATGTCATGCTCAGCATTTCATAGTCTCCAAGTGAAGATTGAAGAAATGAAATCCCAAATCTCAGGCCAAAGCTTGCCAGCAGATCAAATCCTAAATATTCTATTTTAAATAAACAGAGATTTTCCCCAGGATTTAGGAAGTTCCGTGCTAGAATAAGACTATCCTTGCATGGAGTGGTTCATGTCCATTTAGAATAGCAGCATGCCTTGCATATGCATGAAGGCATGCTGCTATTTAATCTAAATGGTCATGAACCAGGAGCGAGTGCAGGGGGCATGTGTCAGCAGTGCCTGCACATGTAACATGCCCCCTTCACTCAAAAAGTGATGTACAGCACTTTGTGACATAGATGAGTGTCACTTTATATAATATTAGAGCCTGGCTCTAATATTATATAGTAAACGAGTGTCAGCAGACACTGAAATGTAAGTAGCTAACATTTCAGTGTCTGCAGACATTGAAAAAAAAAGACAAACACCTAGAAGGCAGCAGCCTTCAAGTGCACCCCCCCCCCCATATGTATGCACTCTTGCCCTACATGCATGCAAGCATTAGGGTAAGAGGAAAGCAATAAAAATTAAAAAAACATTTTTTCATCAAATAAATCTGAAATTTAAGCTGTGCGTAGCTTGTTTGCATGGCACGCTGCTATGCTTAGCCTGTCTGAAATCCTGAAAATGATAGGCAAGTGCTACTATAATAGAAAATGTCATCAAGCTGTTGTAGCATAATGATACTGCCATGGTATCATATGTAAAACATGCTCAATTTAAATCCCCCCTTTGCCAAATTGTTTAATAAACTTTTAAGGAATTTGAATGATAGATGTCAATCATATGGCTCACGTATAGCACATTAAGGGTGGGAATATGTAAAATATAAATGTAAAAAATAATTTATAAATGTAATAAAAAAAATAGATTTAAGCAATACTTAACTAGTGTAAGCATTGCTTACATGCTTTCAGCTCTGCTTAGCTGGTGTAAGCATTGCTATGTGGATTTGAGCAGAGCTAAGCATAGTTCAGCATATTAAAAAAAGAAAAAGGGTGGGAAAACTGCCCTATTTAAACTACACAGGTAGGGATTACAGCCATAACCATTTTGGATTGCACACAGCAGGACCAAAATGTCTGGCGTTAGTTAAAGTATTCACTTCCGAGCACAATGTTAGGGCATCCAGGAGTCCAGGGTCATGGTTGGGCTCCTAGTTAAAAACCATAATGGCAGGCTGCAGCAGACCCAGTACCAGGGCTCGCAGTACAAAGTGGAGGCCTGGGACCAGCTTGCATATGTTCTCACCACTAACACTGGCATACCCCGGACTGATGAGCAATTACATCACCACCATAACGACCTGAAGCAGAGTAGTGGTGCACTCTTGAACCAGTGTATCCAAGAAGCCCGAGTGCAGAATGTCCCACCTGTCTGTAAGTTTGCAGTCTTATGTATCTTTAAGTATGGAAAAAGTTCAACTTTTGACTGTGCAGGTGTGATTAATGTGTGATGTCTCCCCATACAGCTGCTGCAGAGAGGTCCCAGAATGTTGAGGCTCATGCCCAGAGACAGGCTCAGTTGCATTGGCAGTATGGTGAGTACAGAATACCCCCTACTATTAGCAGTAAAAAATCAAAATTATAGTAATGGTAGTGCAGCCTGTATATATAATTGTGCTGTAAAAGTCAGGAATAAATGCCTGTGTCAGGCTGCCAGTATTACAATGGAGTATTCCCAGCTGCTGTGTAATACTGATATCAGTAGTAAACAAGGTACAATAGGCAGGAGAGGAATATTAGTATATGTATGAGTGTGTCTGAGTGAACCTGCCAAGAAAGTGTCATGTCAGGGCTACTGTAACAGTTAGAAATGAAAAGCATTCCTCTGTGCAGATCATGCAGGAATAGTAATTGTTGATTTCTGAGTTGTACACAGATATGTATGTCAAAACTAATAAAGGTGATCCCAAACACTGGTGTGTGTCATCTCACTTGTACCTGGAAAATAGAAATGTGTATGTCCTGCAGAATGCATTAACTGAGTTGAACTGATTTAGCACTGCTTGTCTGCATACTTTAGAATGGGCACGTCAAATAACTGAAAAAAGCAACAGTACATATTTCCATCAGAATGTGTTTTACGTGTTTGTCTGCCAGCATTGTCCTGTGTTAGCCTTTCAATTTCAGCTGTATGTAGCTGTGAATATACTGAAAAATGTATAAGGCTAACAGGTGCAGACTTAAAACCTACATTGTGTACTTAGGAATCTAAATTGCAGTATGTAGTTGTAAAACAGTCAAATGTGCAATCCAGCTAATGTGCACATGTTTCACAAACAGTGACACCAATATCTGTTGTGTATGCATAAATTGTACTGAAAAAGGGAAACAAATAATGTAACGTGTCATAATAAAAGTACTGTGCACAAACATATCTACTAGATAGAAATGCCACAAGTGACATGCAATACCTCCCCAGTAGCTCAGTCTGATAAAGACTAGGCCTGTTGTTCAGTTTTGCACACACACCACGGTCCAAATCCAGGGACCACCATTAACATCTCAGTCTGGTTCTACAGTTGTAAACTGCAATCTGAATAGAAAAAATAATATACTGCAACACATACATTTTCCATACAGGGCACACAGGTAAAGAAATCTGAATAGAAATACTAGTATGATGTGTATAACTATGAAAGGTGTACAATTGCTGTGTTGATCAGTCCCATTCCTACAAATAGATGCAAGCTAGACATCCACATTCTGCAGTCTGGCCAAGAGAAGCCCCACAAGTGTCACCCTGTCATGGACAGTTTCCCCAGTTGCCAAGAAACCTGCACACAGAGACTGTCACAGTAGATGTATGTGAAAGGCACAGCACACCATCCAGGGCCTTCAACTAATATGTGAATCTGAAATATGTGTAGAAACAAAAATGTCATGTGTGCCCAGATCTTCTGCACAGGCCCACAGGTAAAGAAATTGGTATAGAAACAGGTATGATGTGTATAACTAAAATAAGGGTAAAATTGCTCTGTTGATATCTACAGCTGTTGGCGTGCTGTAGCAGCCCCATGGCCCAGGTAGAGTGTAAGTGTGGTCAGAATGTTGCTTAGTGAATAGTAGTGCACTGACAAATATACTTGATAGCAGTTGTCAATTGAATCTGTTCCCTTCCCCCACCATTCAACTGATCCAACCATCGCACTGAAACCAACAAGGGTATGTTCCTAAACAAACCTCCACTGTTGCTACTGTTGTTCCAGTGGGTTTATCATTGTTTAAACTGTGTGCATACTAATATCAGATATAACAGCCATAATAATTAAAAACTGTTGCGGCCCAACAGCACATTAGGAATAAATAAAATAACAAACAATGCCCAAATAGCTTTAATTCAATAAAAATTAAAATCAGATTTGAAGATAAACTCTAACACAAAAAAGGGAGTTCATAATAGGTATCAGTAATTTGAATGCGTGGTTTAGCAAATATAATAAATCATATCATAATCATATATATACATAAACTATATAACAATAAATAATAAATAAATATATTATATTTATATATATATATATAATATATTACAAATGGTCATTTAAAATGGGAGAAATGAGAGTAGGAGAATGATCCAGCAGCTCTTCTTGCAATATAGAAATTCAATGACAAAAATATAATTGTGACATTAATAAAGGCAAATATATGTGGTGTTAAATGGAATTTAACAGTATATATATTAAGCATATACTGATTTATGAGGTCCAATTGTTAATACATAAGAATCCTAGGCTCCAGTTCGGACCTTCGAATATTACCCACAAAAACTTGACAGACTCATAACACATCATGTTAAACCCAGCATGTTCTTCCAAAATAAATAATGGCAAGTCATATATTCATAAATATTGGATGCTTAAAAGTACTTTGTATATGCACTGGAAAATACAGGAAGTGGAATAATACTTGTGAAAGTGAGTCACTCCACCAGAGGAAAGGATGTCTGTTGAGGGTTGTTCCACAAAAGTTTACCTTATGTATATAAAAGAGAATCACCCTTGTCAAAGCCTGTGAGGCAAATATTGAATTATATCAAATGTCATCATTGTATAAGCACTGGAGAAATCAATTTATCATTACATTAATTGTTGTACACATCAAGTAATTATTGTTCAAATTCCCAAAATCATAAACTCATATTTTGAAATCAATGATCTAATATTTCTTGCACCTCCAAGATCCTGATGTTTCTAGTGACTGCGTCCACACTGGTCTATCAGCCTGGTCTAATTAGACTGACAATTGAATTCTAAATCTAAAATCATAATTATAATCCAAAAAAACTATATTTAGTAAACACTTGGACACTTCTGATCAATTGGGACAGGTGGGGACCAAATTCTGGTGTCTAATGACTTTACCTTTAACAGTATCTGGTCATGATATTTTCCCTGATCAGTGCCTAGACTAGTGGTCGATTTTATAAGTGATTACTCTAGTAAGATATTTGATATAAAAGATATTGCCAAATGTTCAACATTGTAATGTTCATTTTTCCCTATTTTTGTGGACGGTTTTTGTCTGGTATGACTCAAGGTCCCTTCTAGAGAATCTCAGAAAGGGAGGAGAGACGACTCATAAAATCAGTAATGCATTATATCAACATACTGTTACATCCATCTGCGTCAAATATACATTTGCCATCATTGCCTTTGGGTAATAGGTCCAACCAGACTGGATACAGCTGCAGAGTTTTCTAAGCATGAATGTCAGTGTCAGAGCTTTTGTATTCTTTTTTCGCATTCTTTTAATTTATTTTTATATATATTTATATATATATATATATATATATATATTTAATATTTATATATCTTATTTAATTATTTAATATTTTATTATATTATTGTATATTATATTATATATTGACTGTGTCACAATTCGATTGCACATGCACTGTCCTACTACTGTGTATTAATTTAGTTAGGTTTCAGTGCGATGATGTCTTTAAATCTGATTTAAACTAATAATGTTGGTCATTGGGTCATTAATAATTAATATTTATATATGTATAGGAGCATGTCCTATGGAATTATTATGGTTGTTATCCTCACTGAAGAAGGTACTATAAAAAAAACATTTGAGGTTATTTCATTTGAGAGTTTTTGTCTTTTTTTTCTTTTTTTCTCTAAAAGCCTTTGGGAACCTGTTGCTGGCTCTTGCATATCCCCTGTTGAATAATCATTTTATTGCCTGCCTGACATACCACTAACTGGCATGCTGTTGCAACCCTGAATGCCATTCCATATATGCACGGGTTCTATTTGCTATGGCATTGTTATAATTGCCCTGCTTTGGATAAATGGGAAAGTCTATGCATGCTAATTTGACTAATGTTGTAATGTGTTGTGCATGACTAACCAATATTCATTGTTAATTTCCACACTATAGCACATATGGGAAGGCAGATTCCAGCAGATCCACCTCTTCCACCCCACCTGGCTGAAGCACTGGGTCCCAGCACGTCTGGGACCCAACCCAGACCTCCTTCATCTGCTGGTCCTGCACCACCCTTGGGTGGAACTGCTGCAGGGGATGGGGCTTGCCCCCCCCACAAGTGGGCGTGGTGAGGATGTTGTCACCTGGGACGAGGTCTGTGGCATGGTGCACAGTGTCCTCAAGATGAGTTGGATGACCATCTGTGCCAGGTGGAGGGCAGGCTGTCACAGCTAGAGGGGCAGGTGGTCCCTCTAGCCCAGCCCCCAGCACAGCCACCTTCAGGTCTGTGAAGGAGTAGTGGTGACTGCCATCAGGTGGGGGCATCAGTGCCACTACTACCATCTGGGGGATCATGTGCCTTGGATTCCCAACCACTCTCCCCGTCAAGGTGTTTACCCCCATGTGTCATACACCTCCCCTGTCTGCTGTCTTGTCTGTCTTGTCTGTCTACAAATACAACCTCTCCTACCAAACATCCCTCACCACACTTACCAATAATCCTTCCTTAACATCCCACTCTCACCTTAAAAAAAAAGGCATCTGTCCCACAAAAAAAATTGCGTCCCATACATAGCCCAGTGACATGTAACCATCACACAATCTAACCCTACCAATCATCCATACTGTATGATGCCCACACACCTCCCTGTAGGGTGTGAGGCTCCAAATTCTAAATTGTCAACAGTGAAAGCAGCTGTTGCTGCCAAAGGAATGCAGAGCTATGGTCCTTTCCTACACCCATCCTGCACATTCCTACTTGTTTCTCCTCTTGTTTGTCCCCCTGCTTGCCCCAATTTCACTACTTTCCTATCTCCCTTTTTTCTTTGCTTTATTTGAAATTAGGGTGGGTTTAAGAGGCCGTAAGCGGGCATAAGCTAAGCTAAGCTCACATAAGCATCACTTAACTCCACGTAAACCCATGCAAACCCACTTACAACTGCTTTAAAGCACCTTAATCACTCTGTCCCAACAGCCCCTGTTCTGCCCAGCAACAAAATAATCAGCCCTTGCAAGTCTCAAACCCATGACCCTGCACACTATAGCCAAAGTTATTTACTACTAAGCCATTTCAGATGTAAATAAATTTGTTGTTTTCTCAAACATATCATTAAGTACAGTCATTCAATAGTAGGGGAACTGTATTTATATATGCAGATGTATGTATGTATATATGTGTGTGTGTGTGTGTGTGTGTGTGTGTGTGTGTGTGTGTGTGTGTGTATGCATATATATATATATATATATATATATATATATATATATATATATATATATATATATACACACACAAAATAAATACACGACCAAAGGCACTGTTAATGGGGGTGAAGGAGCCCAAAATAAGTACCTCTTGTAATTACTGATATCATCCACTCCTCCACAGCTGAACAGATCTGCCTTGCAACACAAAAACCAACACTTGCAAGTCTCATACCCAGGACCCTAGACAACATAGCCACAACAGGTTAACAGTAATCCATCTCAGCTGTACAATGTCAGGATGATATTAATAACATATCATGCAGAACAGTCTGTGTACCATAGGGAATGTACAATATGGAAGCAGTAAACATTTCAATAATATACACACACACACACATATATATATATATATATATATATATATATATATATATATATATATATATATATATAAATATATATAGATATATATGTATATACACATACATACACATATATGTATACACAGATACATATATTACTATTTATAGATATGTATAAGAAGATATATATTTAGAGATTGCACAGCATATCGAACAGCCAGTATTCCTATAGTTGTCATCTTTTAAAATGGCCAGTGTTGATTCTTTCATACAAAAGACAATTATTGCATGAAACATATACTCACAGAAAAGTCAAAGGATAAGACATCACACGCACGTTTGCATACAGAGAAAAGTTTATTTGTGTACTATTTCAGTTGTATATGTCATTTCATATAGCAGTTAGGTGTTTGAAATACATAATAACTGAATAATGCAACACTTAAACAAAACATTTGATACAGTAATCTGAAAGCATAACATATGTTGCTGTCCAGGCCAAGGCCTTCAAGTAGTACAACAATAAAAAAAACACTTGCCTGGATGATAAGAATCAATCAACCCTAATTAATTGCAGATGTAGTTCAGCAGCCTCCAATTACACTCTGTACTCAACCCCTAGGGAGAGAAAGAATTAAGTTGTCACAATGAAAATGCATATGTTACATAACAATGCTTAACTTAAAACATCACTATTACACTGACAAACAGAACTGTCTGTAAGACAGTAAGCACTAGCTCACCACTGTTCCTATGGTGAAATGTATTAAAATGTGCAGCCATATACCTTCATGTATCTTACTGCTGATATCCCTCACATGTTGTAACAGCCTAAGTTAAAAATGGTGCATACCCCTCCCTCATAGAATGACTTACAAGGGCATATACCAGTGTTACATACACTGACTTCTGGCCTGTACAAGGTCACAAACATTTTGTCCAGCTGTAGCCCTCATATATATGGACCCTACTCCACAATTTATGTGGGAGTCCACAACATCACTGGAATGATAGCAGGAATGCCAGCACTAAATAATGATAGGCCACTACTTAACAACCTCTTACTGCATGACATATGGACAAAGCCTGGTATAAAAGCGGAGGACAGAGGCTGGAACACTGGGCCATATTTGCAAAATTTCTGCTATACGCTGTGAAAGTTGCTGGTGTTACAGGATTGGTTGCAGCACACCCTTACTCAGGAACATGAATTCAGAAACACAAATGGATGTAGCCATGTACTGATAGCACTCAACAGAGAGAATGCCACTGATATATCAGAGACAAGACCTGTGTGGTGAACAGACAAAACATAACAGCCAGTCCTCTGGCCATCATGTGGATAGGCCCACAATTGAGAGCTATGGAGACAGACTGTATTCCATGCAAAACTAGCAGATGCAACAAACCATGTAAAACTAGCAGTATTCAATGCATATAACAACAATACTCACACTGTCCATAGGTCTTGGACCTTAAAAAAAAAATATGTAGTTGGCCTGTGTCTGCAAGTCGTGTTGTAAGAGGTATTGCTACCTGCTGTCTGTAACACTGCTGCCCACACACAGGAAGAATATCTTCCATACAGGAAAGATAAAAGGACAATGCACACATGATGTAGTAATTTATAGTAGTGGGTTGACATGACAGTGGTAATTGGAAGTACTACACAGCTGGCTACATGCAATTAGCAAGTGGTAAACACTGATTGGTGCAGAGGCCATCACCTGATCATGAGCATCACCTACAAAATCCATGTTGAAACCTATTCAAAGCAGCTGCATCCTTGTAGTGGAGAGAGAGAGAGAGAGAGAGAGAGAGAGAGAAAATTAAAACTACAAACCAAACCAAAACAAAAGTAAAACAAGGGACACATAAAGTGCACCTAGAAGAGAGGACAATGCTACAACAGGTATGTGAAACATATATGCATGTAATTGAATGTAGTACTTAGTCTGTAATAATAGGATAGATTATGTGGAAAGATTTATATGTGCCATCAAGGCCTGTTGTTGTAAAAATGTCCTGCAGAAATACTTCTATGGACATAGCATCTGGCGCTGTGGACAGTGGGCCATACCAATTGTACAGATCAGCACTGAATGATAATATGTAAGCCATCATAGTGTGTGTTCTGAACCTCAAGACATGTATATTAGTGTGGAAAATAGCTGGTGGTGGATGTAATGAAGTTATGATAGACACATGAGTTTCAGACCCCACCACCTGCTGAACAGTCATGTTAACATGAAATGTATCATGTACAAACTTCATAGGTTTGTAATAGGCTTACCTGCAATCTGTCCCTATATACCCTTAATGATAGGCTGTGTCCACATGTGACACCTTTCTGTTTTGTAGCAAAGCAGAACAGTGCAGCTGTGGAGGAAGGAGAGTTAGAGAGTGTGGACCTGATGTTTCAACACAGTCTGTATATATATATATATATATATATATATATATATATATATATATATATATATATATATATATATTTATATATATAGATAGATAGATATACATGTATTTCTACAGATATACAGACACACACACACACACACACACACACACACACACACATATATATATATATATATATATATATATATATATATATATATATATTTATTTATTTATTATTTATTTAATATATATATATAGTAAGCGGGTGCGAAATGGACAGTTATGTCTGGTGTGAAATCAATGTTGGGAACACATCACCCTTGTTTGTGAAGGTGAGATTGTTATGTTGGGGAAGGATAGTAGGTATATTTTGGGAGGTAGGCTGGGTTGGAAGACAGACAAGACAGCATACAGGGGCGATATATGACACATGTGGTGTGTAAACACCTTGGGTGGGGAATGGTGTTTGGTAAGTGGAAGACTGTGAGCCCCCAAATGGAAACAGTGGGCCATGGTCCCCACCCATGGGGAGTCACAGCTGCACCTTCATGGCCCTGAAGGTGCCTGTTCTGGGGGTTGAGCAGGCGGAGCATGCAGACCCTGTATTTGTGTACTGAGGGCCTCAAGGTGGTGTAGCACATCCCCCAAGTCTCTGTGGAGCTCCCTATGCACCAGACCCTGGACCTAACTTCAGGTGCCAGGATCCTGTCTGTGTGTGTTCCCAGGGGGAGAACGAACATCATCCCTTGTGGTGGTTCCACCTGAAGGTAGTGCAAGACCAGCAGATGATAAGGTCCCAGGGAGGGTCCCTGATGTGCTGTGGCCTGGTAACATGGCCAAATGAGGTGGGAGAAGTGGTTCTGCTGGGAACAGGCTTTCCAAACATGCTATTGTGTCACAGTTATAGAACATATGTGGGTAGTAATAGTCCACACATTTCAGGATTACTTCTAACAGCATGCACAGACATACCCATTAACACAAAACACCAGATATGGAGCAGTCACATAGTAAACAGAACATATGCATATATGGAACCATAGTGGCCCTTACAGTGGCATGCAGGTGGCATTGTTAGCAACAGGCCACCAATGATAGTGTTTCAACATGGAACATGACTAGAAACACATTGCACTATTTGTCATACAATACGATATATGTCCCAAAAGTAGGTTTGCTGTATACATACACATTGAGTTGTGTGTTGAAATTATTGTTGCAGATATGATGGGGAGGACAGAGATGTCAATTAACAACTAATATATCCTTGCAGTATGAGGTCCTCAGACCTATTTTCCTCTTTATGTCTTTCAGGCACCATGAACCCACTGTGGTGCAGCAGTAGCATTGTTGTCTCACAGCAAGAGGTTCTCCCGTTCAAGTCTTGGCTGGAGAACCTTCTGTGTGGAGTCTGCATGTCCTCCCCATGGTTGAGTGGCCTTCGAAAGACATGCATGAATGGGGATGGCTTCGCTGAAGGTTGGACGTCGGGCTGTCAAATCGGCACCATAAAAATCTACTGCCAATCATTAGCAGACCGTAGTTCTGCTGTGGCGACCCCTAACTGGGAAAAGACAAAAAGACAAACATGCCTTTCAGCCACCATGTCTAGAGAGCATTTGCCAGTTTATTTCCCCCAGGAAAATTATGTCATAATCAACTACTTGGTGCAGCACTACCACACCCTCTTTGGCCATATAGCCCATGATCTGGAGGAGAGGACCACCCTGTGGAACAAGCTCGTCCACAGGGTAAACGACATCGGCCTGCATAACCACAGTTATGAGCAGGTACGACATCAGTGCACTGACCTCATCTGCCATGCCCGTCAGCATGCTGCTGCAGTTAGGAGGGACCAGCTAGCCAAAGGGGAGGGTCATGCCATCCATCCCCCCAACACATGCTGAGGAGCTCCTTGCCAGCCTTCGGGCACCTGCCCACCAGCTAAAACAATACCTAGCTGATAGCATTCTGGAGATGGGTGCTACCCACACAATGGACAAGGAGCATGCAGGTAAGGCCACAGGGCATATCAGTAGATTACTGTTGCTTATTCATTTGCATCTGTAGAGTTTAATCACGCATATGTCAGATAAAATATATATATAGTCTGTTGCTGCATTGTAGTAATGAACAGATGTGCATAATCTGCAGTATTGTGGGTTTGTACTGTTGATGTACTGAAATGCTGCTCCCACCCTGTACCAATGCCATGGGTGTGGCTACTGACATCACATCTCTCACACAACTATGTAGGTCCTTCTGGTATATCTCTGGGGCAGCAGCCTGTAGCTAGTGAGCATGGTGTTGTTTGTTCAGGTTTGCCAATACACCGGCCATGTTACGGCTATGGTATTTGCCATGCACACATTTAACACACCTACCCATGATGCATGCTGTACATGTTCACTTATTGTTACTGTTAACTGCACTGCATCACAGTGGTCACCATGGTGGCATATCTGAAGGGTATGTAAGAGTCCTGCAATATAACTAACAACCTGTTATTGGAGGATGTGTGCACAGAGATGAACACATTGATGGAACAAATGGCCTACAGTAGGAATATGTCTCAAACATCACCTTTATACAGTGCTACAACAGTGTATATACCACTATTACAATGGGAACTGTTACAGATCTACACAACAGCATATCACAATACCACATTCCACAGCCATTACAACCTGTAATGTGGTCCTAACATGAGCAACAAATGTGTAATATGGAATCCTATGTTAGGACAGCAAATATGGGGAATACATACCTTAACAAACACTGGAAGCATATGTGTGCACACACTCCAAATAACATATTGTGGAAGCAGCTTTTGATGTACTGACAGCATTCACTCTTCATAAGTATGCACCTTCCAGCAAGTGCAGGTCCTCAACGTCACACCAAGAAATGGTCTTCTGTCCAAGAAGTATGTCCATCAGATTTGCCCACTCACCTGCAACAGAGGCAGCCATGGCTTGCACACATCTTACAAGCCATGGAATGGATCCCATATCCAACAGATAGTACGCAGGTGTGGAACATGTAGCATTACCTCACCATTGCATATACCACGGCAATCAGTGCAGTCAGTCATTTGTGTGATGAGGAAGTATGGGACAACATTAATGTAGAAAATAAACAGATGGCGATCCAAGACAGATGACGACACATGTTGCATACTGGTCATGGGGCTGCCTAGAAACATGCCACAACACTGAGGGAGTTGCAGGAATGTCTAGCAAGAACTGGCTGTGCAGTACCTGTGTCGACAATCACCTGGACTCTGCATAAGTGTGGCCTATGGGTTAGGTTAGTCAGATGGGACAGTTGCTCCACAGGAAACATCAGCCAGGGCTCTCTACAGGTAGCATATGCATAACATCAAAAGTCCCCCAAAGGCATGTGTTACAATGTGTAATGGTGTACTAAGACCAAGTTTGAAACCTACAGACAGTATCAATTAAGATACATGTGCTGCACAAGCAACACCTCACTCCACCTCAGGCCCACCATCCCCATCTGTACCTTGCTGGTGCCAGTGTACACCTATATGTTTGCCATTCATTAGCAGGGACTAGGCTGGTACACATGGTGTTCTGAATTTGGGACACTGCAAAATGAGACTCATGTGTAGCTCATAGTTGTCAAGCATCTGCAAAAAGGCTAAGGACGGGGCAGGGTGTCATCCTGAAACACAACAGTCAACTGAAGCAGATATCCAAAGCTCGCTAAGAATGGCTGTATCTGCACACAGTCAAGATCATGAATTGTGGAAGAAATAACCCTGACTCCACAGAATAGTGAAGGCACTGTGTGATCTCCACGGGCTGTGCACATGAGTTCATCTTGCAATCTTGCAGAGTTGGGGGACATTTGTAGGGCAGAGTGACCAAATACTGGCAAGCGCAGATGGGCCATGCTAGTATACCCCTTCCAGGAATAGTGACTGCTGTAGTACACTTAATAGTTGGTGCAACAAACCATCGTGTTAAGGATGTGCACACTTATGCACCCACACATTGTATGCATCTCAATCAGCATCTTCACAACTAACACATTTGTTTGATACTTATTTGATTGCACAGGTCATATGTCACATATCAGGTTTGTGTAATGTGAACATGTGCAGTATTGTGAACCCATGGCATATCAGGGAAGAGGGTGCCATGTCAATAATTGTGGGTACACTCCTCATAGCCACAGTAAGGTTTGAAATTTGACAGTGTAATTGTATTTTATTGGTCATACATGCACCACTGATGATGAGATCTGCAAATCAGACATCAGGCATTCACTATTGACATCTGCCCACATATCTTTCCAGGTATGTGTCAGACAAACACGTAGGGACTGTGAGTAGCAGAGCAAACATAACTGATACACATATACACATTCAGCAATGGCATGTACACCTATGAGGTATGGTACACAGTACATGCCAGGGTGCTGAACAGGTGCACAACAATACTGTGTACATGGGTGTAGTGTGTTCCAGGGGAAGGGGCATCCCCTACTAACACAACATGCATCACAGAGGTGTATACTGTTGGTAACAGGGACTGACTATAACTGCAGTGCATGCTGTTGAGTGCCATATGTCATGCATGTTGACAAATGGGTAATGAGAGGTCTGTGTGTAATATCTTTGTGCAATCTCACCTGTAAGTGTATGTGTATGTGTGTGTGTGTGTGTGTGTGTGTGTGTGTGTGTGTGTGTGTGTGTGTGTGTGTGTCTGTGTTTCTACAGTTAAGCAATGATGTACAGATCTTAAAGTGGGTTTTTTGTTTTCCCCTCACAGGTGGTGAGGTGGGTCAGGGTCCCTCCTGCAGGAAAACTGATGTTAGTGTCCATACAGACTCTGACAATGATGATAGGTGGGGTGAGGCACAGGCAGGTTTTTCAGGGGCTAAAGCTGTGCTATTGTTTGACATCCAACTTTTATCCACCCCATCCCTGCACACAGTCCCATTGCCTATACATACCCCATTACCAGTGGCCATAGATGAGGGGCAGTTGGTGGGTGGTAGCATGGGACAGGGCAGTGTGGTGACTATGGCAAGTGTGTCTGGATACAGCAGCCATATCTGGATGCTCGGCAAGGTACTACACAGGCAGATGTACAGGGGTGCTTGTAGGAGGGCTGCTGGTCATCATGCTCCTGTCAGAAGTGCCACAGCTGGTGTTATGAGATGCATGTTTCAGGCAATCATGGAGGCACAGGCACATATGGAATGCTATACCAGACATGGTCTGAGGCTTTAGAGGGCTACTCATTCTGCTGTTATTGACAACATCCATGATCTTGCAGGTGGCCATCGTTATTTTCCAAAGGTCCTGGATAGATGGTTGTTGAGATGGTGGGAATCCTCAACTGTGGAATGGCTGTGCTTAAGCATATGGTGGCAGTAGTGTGACCGCCATGTGGACATAGGCCAGCAACATCAACAGGTAGAGATCGACATGGATGTGCAACAAGTCAGAGCCGCTCCCATAGTATCAGTACCAGCACCAGCACTGCAGGGGGGGGGGGCGCTGTCCACACCACAACATAGCAGGCCACATACATGTGGCCCTGGCCAGTCCCAAGAGGAACCCGGATCGTGTGGACATATGTCATCATCAGGGGAGAGTACCATATCTTGACTTGTACCTGGTAGTAGTGCCCGTGGAATGCCTGGCATGCACAATTCTCATGTCCATGGCCGGAGACGGTGAACTGCACACCCTGCCAGGTACGGTCTGCAGCTGTCCAACAAACCCCCTGTACAGGGCAGCCACATGCATACACACACACATCACCAACACAGCTAGGGCAATCCCATACCTACACACACACCACATCTGCACAGCCCAATTAATAATGAAACCCCCTAACACACACACATGATGTCAAACAAATGGCTCAGCCTAGGTCTCTGGCAAACCCACAACACACCCTGTGCATATGATGATACCTGTGCTACATCCCTGTCATCCATAGCATCAATGCATGGACAGGCTAATATGATTTTGATGCACAGGGTGACTGTACTTTGGTGTACCAATGTAATGCTGTGTAACATGTTTTCAGCACTAAAGTTTAATGCTTACATGTCAGGATGTGTAGCTGTCCAGTTATGATGCACTATAGCTGTTATTAACAGTGAGTGATTTTGGTCTCCATAATGTATTCTGTTTGTGTTGTAGGTGTCTATGTGTCAGCAGGATCTTGGTCTGCTGTTGTTTCCTACAAGGGGCATGGCACTGTGGTGACGCCTTGACTGTGCCATATCCTGGGTACAGCTGAACAGAAGTCATAGGTCTGTATAACAGTTACTGCATGTGCCACATGCCTGATAGGTCTGAGGGGTGTATACAGGTGAGTGTATGGTGGCTGATGTCAGCATCCCTTCTACAGTAGACAATAGTAAGTGTATTGGGTGGTACACACCACATGTTTGTGTATAACACACAAACAGGCTTTGGTGTTGATGCAATACACAGAGAATACTGTACACATGGATGTATGTACTTTTGCAGGGAACCCATTTTAGTCTATGTGATTCCACCAAGACAGAATAGGCACGACATCACATTTGGAAATAATCAGTCTGCTAGTTTAATGTCATTGACGATGGTACTGGCAGGCTATATGTCCCCTTCCCCAATGTAGTCCAATCCTCAACTTGATAAACATAGGTGTGCTGGAGTGAGTGGCACAGCCCTACCCTTTGGAGGGTGTGGGTGGTGTAGAACCACCGATAGTGTGATTGACAACTACTTAACCTGTTAACATAAACTGTACCGTATTACAGCCGACTAAGCGGGGGATACACTCAACAATAACCGCAATGATGCTGGCTGTGTCCACAAGCTCCAAACCCAGCTATATATACCAACCCCAGTATCGCTGTACAGATATCCAGTGGGGAAGAGGGCATTTACACATCTACTACTAGTTTTGATGGAATAAATTTCCACAAGATGATACCTGTGAAATGTTAGCATTTGCCAGTCAGTTCTCGGACAGATGACCTCCTGGGACATGTATTTCCTGCAAACTGAAGTAGATCCCTTCACATATACACAAACTCTTACTTGGCAACAGTAAGAGTAGAACACCTACCTAGGTACTTATTGCTACTAACGTGTGTGGCCTTAATTGCACACACCACACAGCTTTTAGGATGAGGGGTGTCCCAGGTTACTTGTTAAGTGAAGAACATCACCAGGCCTTGTACAGTATGGTAATGGGGGATGTACTGATTGTTTATGAACAATACGTAGTGTGGCATACTGTCATATACACATTGACAAACACATAATAGTCATACACACATATGAAAGACTTGGGGTTATCAGTGCTAACTACACTGTTGGTGTGTCCATTCTGTTACAGATAAGTTGCACACAGCACATGCATCATTGGGCTGGATAGTGTAATCAGTTACCTGTATGGTTGATAGTGACAGTGGTCCCCAGACAGTATACTCAGCACCCACACCCCACATTTGGATATTGTACTCACTGAGACCCATCATATGATAATACTCTGACATATCCACCATCACACATTGACCAGGACTGCAATACAACCCTTTGTTTATCTCAAGAGTGCTACTACAGAGATATGCATCTATTGCACATACCACAGGGATAGTAGGGTGATGCTACAGTCAGCAACATCACTATCCCTTATACTATATGACAAGGTGTATTGTATTAGGAGAATGTGGCCTCAGAATGCTGTATCCTACAAATATACACACCTGCACACATACACACACTTGCCAGGACTCAGAGGTAAAGCCATGCCTATTTCCCCATTTGTACAACAGTGTTGTGCTGGTACTGCAAGCTCCAGGTGCCCATTGGGTGAAGAGTGCAACAAGGTACATGTAATGTCCATTACAGCAGCAGACATATCTAACTATGGCAATGGGGGTGTAGTGGGTGTGAAGGCCCCCAGGGTATTATCAACTACAGGTTTACAAACACATAAATACTGTTATTCTCAGTAATGCACACTGACACATTTGTCAGTAATGGGGTCAATAGGTGCAGGTGTTCCTAGGTGTGTACCAGGATGTTGTCCATGAGGAGATGGGAAGAGTAGGGGATGTGGGTACAGTGGTATCATGCCACCTGACATTTGCCAACAGGCCATCTATCAACTGATGCCATGGGAGTGATCCTCAGGATGAGAGTTAAATGCAACATCTAATCATCTGGCTGCCTCTTGCAGAGGGCCAGTGAGGTGCTCCAATTGACATGTATGTAACATGTGTTACATAACATGGTCAGTGTCTGTCTTGGAGACCTGTACAGAAGCATGTTCTGTTAACTGTGGTAGTGTAGTTGAGGTATCCATGGCATGTGGTGCATACAGGATGGGGATTCCTATCTGTGGCATTCATAACACAGCTGGGCAGACATGTCATTGTCAATCAAGCATAGATTGTGTGTAAGCAGCTAAGATGGATACCTGACATCTGCACATCTGTACAGAGGATGGACAGTCATCAGCTAGCCAATTGGCTGTGCATTAGGATGAATGTGTTGACAGACAGACACCTGACACTGATAGGTATGCCATTACTATGTGGACATTCTACAAAGGGGCCTCATGGAGATAGATGCTTGGTGTCAAAGTCATGGCCTCAAGCTCACTGCCAAAAAGCGCATTGTCATCCCCTTTGGGAAAAACTCTGTACCCATGAACTACCACATAGGCAGTAGCCTACTAAACATTGAAAGTGTGATAAGAGACCTTGGAACACAGGTGGACAGTAGTCTCTCCTTTAATAATCACATTGCCACAATAGTGAAAAAGTCATTCTATGTGGCACACCTCATCACAAAGGGGTTCTCCTCCAGAAAAAAGGAGGTCATTGTTCCTCTTTACTCATCCTTCATCAGGCCTGTTATAGAGTACAACACACCATTTGACATGTACCTCACAAGATATCTACAACAATTGGAAAGGCCACAGAAATACCTCATTAAGAGAATTACTGGCCTCAAACAGATGCCATACGCAGACCGTCTCAAAAAACTCCAGCTCTACTCCATCGCATATCACCTACTCAGTGGCAATCTCTGCCTAATATACAAAGCTATGTCAAACCCAGAGCTGTTGGACATGCTACACTTAAAGAAATCCCAGTCTCTCCGAGGCACACGTTCCATGGACCTAAACCTTGTCACCACAATAAACAGAACATGCTGGAGGGATAGATTCCTGTCCAAAAGACTTCCCATAATCTGGAACAAAATACCCATTCATGTCAAACAAAGCTCCTCATTAGCCCTCTTTAAGAAAAATCTTGATGATTGGATGGGAAATAGGAAATTCACCTTGGGGATCACTTCTGTGTCTCTGATCAACAGGGGCACAGGAAAATAATTTTCTTGGGTGCTGAAAGCCAGGGAACCTTTTTGGCTAGGCTTATATAGGCCACAGGGCTGATAGCACAGTACCTACCTATGAACCTATGAACCTATTACTACATGACAGCAGCCCATAATGACATGTCCTATACACACAGTAGTCTACAGTTAATATCCACATGTCAGATCAATATCCAGTAGCAAGTATTTAATGACACACAGCTCACACACCAAGAACACAGTAGTGAGGACTCAGAGTCCATCTTTGCATGCAGAGGTGTTTGGATTCAGTACTAGAATCTGCAATCTACTCTTACTTGGGAAAACACTGTCAACAGTAGTAACGTAATGATACACTATATGCCAGTGTGACTGCATGTAACCTGGGATACTACCCATGTATGAAACACATTCAAATGGAAAAGAGTGTTGTACAAGCCATATATACTCAGGTGTCCCAGACAGTAGACTCACATCCCTTGCTACTGTAATGACAGCACATAGACGCATGTTATGTACATGGAATTAAATACACTTATTAAAGATGTCATTACCCTGCTATTTTATCAAACTGGAATGGGATCACTGGTTACCAGGGCTGAGCCATGCTTAGCAGGTTTCAGCATTGCTGCAATATAAATGCTAAGCAGATTTGCGCACTGGTAAGTGAAGCTGAAATGGTTTAAGCGCCTATACTTTTAACCATACATTAGCACCGCTTACCATAGGGAAAACCCATAAAAACCCACTTAAGGCTGCTCAAAACTGCCTTAACCACTCTGTATCCAACAGTCCTTGTTCGGCCTAGCAACAAACTAAACAGCACTTGCACCCAGGACCCATAAACTATAATTAGAGCAGTTAACCACTAAGCCATCACAGCTATGAAGATATTTGTTGTTTTTTTCCAATATATCTGTCATTACACATACTGAATAGTAATGAATAACTGCTTGGACTTCTGCAATTGTATAGTATTTGTTAGTGGATATACTGTTGAGTCAGTATGTTGTTATATCTATGTAAACACATAGATAAATAAGGTGGGATACGTCTGGGAAGGTAAATACAGCACTCATGTGTACACATAAGGATATGTATCTATATATATATATATATATATATATATATATATATATATATATATATATACATATATATATGTGTATACATGTACATACAGATATGTATTTATATAATCTGTATATTCCATTATATATATGGTCATATATAGATCTATCTCTGTATGTATATATATATATATATATATATATATATATATATATATATATGTATATATATATATATATATATATATATATATATATATATATATCTATGTATATATATATATATATATATATATATATATATATATATATATATATATATATATATATATATATATATATATATATATATATATATATATATACTAGCTGTACCCGGCCACATGTTGATGTGGCTCAGCCTGGTTAAATGGAAAAGAAAGAAAAGAGAAAGAGCATGTTTCTAATATGTTTAATTTCACAGTGCTTGTGGGTATACAATATTTTTTGTTGTTCCATTGTCTGTGCAGATATAGAGATTGTCTGGTTTGCCGACTCTAGAACACGCAGCATATAATTGTCCATTTGAGAAGCAATCCGTGTGTAGATCTAAACTGCATCATTCTAAAGATTGTCCCTGAGCTTTTTTGATGGTGTTGCAAACGCCAATCGAATTGGGAATTGCAATCTCTTAAATTGAAATGGTATATCCGTTGGAATCATAGGAATGCAAGGAATGAGGACATCTTTAACTTTGAAAGGTCATGTGAAGATTGTTGCTTCTATGACATTGCTCATTAATTTTTTTGCTGCAAGCCACGTGTCGTTGCAAAGCTTTGGCTGGTTGATATTTCGCAACATGATAATTGGCATGCCGATTTTCAATTGCAGTACATGCGGTGGCATCCCTGGCAGATTGAGTGAATTCAAAAATTCTTTTGAATAATTATCAGCTTCATCTGTTTCCACAACAGTGTCGACGGACTTGTATGTGACTGCCTCGCTTTGAATGTTAGACTGAATAATATTGTTAAGTTCGTAGACGTCTTTGTTCTTGGCCGCAAGAATAGCTTGTTCAGTCAGCCAATCGTGATTCTTATAATTGGTTTGAATATTGGGAAATACTTTTTCAACCAATTCTTCTTTTGACGTATCTAAATTGCAGAAGTTATGAGGCAATGAAATTCATCCTGAGGTCAGATCAACCGGCACCTTTCCGCTCCCAATTTCCAGAAATTGATGTGAGAATATCTCAGCTTATCGATCATTTTGCAGCTGGACACGCATATTTGTAGTTAATTTTAACATCTTTACATGTCGCCACAAAGTAGAGTATTTCAGGCAAGCATTTATTTCGTCCGCTGGTGTCGATCGAGGAGAATGAAGCAGATCTGAAGCTGCAGAACACGATCGCCGTGCTCGCAACTGTGCATCCTCAAGTCTGGCTGCACGTCACTCTACTGTTTCCTCGGCACGTATTTGAGCCATTCTTTGTCTGTTTCGCTCGTTCGCTGATGCCCATTCTTCCTCAGTTTAATTTGCAATTACTCATCGCACTGCTTCTCTCCACAAGTACGATGACCTAAGTTTGATCTTCTGCTGGCATTATTTGGTTGAACTAAAGCAGATCAATTGCACTGAAAAAAAAAGTAAGAAAGTTATAACAAAAACATATGAAATTGCATATTTGTATACAAATATATAGAATCCATAGTAGGTATATAAAAGCATGCGCGTATTCGAATGCAACATGTGACATCTATATAATAGTAGGTATATGAAAACATGCACGTATTCGAATGCAACATTGTGTGAAAATTTCAAAGCAATCGGTGAAGAACATTTGGAGATTTAAGATTTTGAACAAACATTTACATTTTTATTGATATATATATATATATATATATATATATATATATATATATATATATATATATATATATATATATATATATATATATATATATATATATATATATATATATATATATATATATATATATATATATATATATATATATATATATATATATATATATATATATATATATATATATATATATATATATATATATATATATATGGGAGCCCTTCATTTGTTCGAATTTTCAAATGTTCGAAACTCATATGGCCGACACCATATGAGCGAACATTTGAAAGGCCGACAAATGATAGCAAAGATCCCGCTAAAGTGCAGGACTGGGAGATTCCCCTTTCCTGTTCTGTATTGTGATCTTGGAGTGAGAATATTTAAGTAGCAGGGGGTGAGGGGCACAGCCCCCACCCCTGTAAGGGGTGCATGGGGGCTTTCCCCCCTCCATAACACAGTTAAACTGTGTTTACAGGTAGGTAAATGGTGCTATTTCAGGATGTCGGTCTTTTGGAATGTCGATCATATGGTGTAGGCTATATGAAAGATGGCATTCTGATTGGTCGACATTCTGAAGTAGATCCGTATAGATATATAGATATATATATATATATATATATATATATATATATATATATATATATACATATATGTATAACGTATGTCCATAACATACCTCAGCACCAACAGTCACAACCTCTTAGTGCAAGGGATGTTATGTAAGTATTGCAGGTATAAATGTGCAATGTTTCTACTGTAACAGGGGTTGTCTTAACAGAAATGTTTGGGAAGTCACATCTGATATTGACATGTACGCCATCAGTTACTGACAGACATCATAAGATCATCATAGTGCAGTACCACACAAATCACAGTAATGATCCTGTGGAATACAGCAGAGATATGACCAATAAATGTGGACAGTCTGACACACTCTGTTCAGTCCAGAGGTATGCACAGAACCCCTTAGGGCAAGCTATGCGGACCAAGCCTGACAAAGTGGAGATTTACAGCCATGTAAATGCGGATATCACAAAAATACTGGAATAGATTAACTCACACAGTTTATGCATTCACACACTCTGTCTGTCTGTCCTGACACATAAGAACCAGAGGAGCAAAGATCACAAGCCCACATACTACCCACTAGTTAGTGACATACATCTGTACAGCATCCCACTGCTTTGTCAGAAAAACACAACAGTTATGATGGCTCAGCAACAGTACATCTGACAAATATCTGGACATAGCGTCACAATGGGTTAATACACTGAGCTGCTAGGCATGTAACAAAGCACTAAGATAAACTACAGGCAGACTGCCAGAATGCTGGCCTACATTTCTTATAGGGGGAATACACATGCACCTGCAAATATAGCAGGCTCTACAGGCATGTAACAGCACAGAGTAACAGACACCTGTGTGAAAGTGCATACCCACAACCAATCTGAAAACAGGCACAGTCACATATGGTAAACATACGTAATATTACAGAATATGGACTGTGCAAACAACACCATCCTCACATGTGCCACTCACACACTAACCTTACATATACTGGGCCAATACACAGTATATTCCAATGGCTGACTGTGATATGGGACATGTGTCGGTCTGGCTCTACAAACATGTACGCCAGTAGGGTACCATACACTGGATCAGCATGCAACATCAGATGGAACAAGACCAAGAACAATTACATCTACAGCAGTCTGTACACAGGGTAAGGTACATATTCACAATACACACTCTGTGAACAATCACCATAAGTACACAGTCCTCACTACAGTACACACTACAACAGAATGTCCAGGTTTTGTCCTCAAACATAAGGCTTACTATGCATAACATGTCTAACAGTCTGATACCTCACTGGCTTGTTATCAGGTATGATGTCAGTAAATAATGATGTACTGAACATTTCTGAGGGATATGAAGTCAGTAACTCACATGGCTGTCACCATGTACTGGCTAGAATCCTCAGAGTATGCTACTGCATTTCTAAAGATAGGAAATGTGTGAGTAACACAACACATGTAAGACTCCAAACACTGGCCAGTCTGCAGATAGCTCTACAGGTGAGAGTTTCCTCAATCACATAACACTGTCACGACAGATATTAAATCATGTAGAACAACCATATCCACACAAACCCTGTTAAACTAACATTACTTCAAATGTAGAAGAGCAATACTTAAATTCTTTCCTCATGTCTTGAACATTCCCCTCCTGTTTGTTGGCCTGTGTCCACAGCATATGTTGTAAGAGGTATATCCAACTACCCTCTGTGATGCTGTTTGTCAAACACCCCAATGAAGTCATGATCACAGTGAAGGAAAAGGGCCAACACCCACATGAAGTGCTTTGTTATAGGAGTGTGCTTCCATCCAATTGGCTATAGGAATGATACCACAGTTGTTACACATGCAATTAGCTAGTGGTAGACTGCAATTCATGTGCAGGCTGTCAGCTGATCATGAGTATCACTTACAAAACTAAAGCTGCTGCCTAAGCAAAGCGGGTGCACTTTTCCACATCCACCAGAGAGGGAGTGAGAGAGAAAGACAGAGACAAAGTATGAAAGGAAGGGAGTAGGAGAGTAAGAGCTAAGCATGTTTGTGTATGATCCATAGGTGGAGAGTGATATCTAGGCATTATGACGGTTGCCTATATTGTGTACTAATCCATACTGTCACATGGTAATTGCACATGGCTGTACACATTTATGGCTGAGGATTGCCGACAACAATCTCTACAATGTTAGGAAAATGGTTGCCTTGTAATGTTGATAATGGGACATGTGGCTCCTCAATATAATGATGTGGCAAAACCCACACTGCATTGGACCTTGTTATTACACAATCACAAAATCACCCACACAGGACACTAATAACACACACACAAAGACACACTTAGTAGTACTGAGTTTCAAACCCCTACCTGACTATGTATTGCTATTTTATTGCTATGCAGTTATTGCACGCGCCACCAAGCGTACATGTTGGAGAGATGTCCAAAGGTATATTTGAAGGTAAGTGACATCAGCAATAGTGATAAAGGAGGGATAAGGGAAGTGTAGTACATGTGACTGTCCACAAAAGCAGGTGTCAAGGAAGACACAACCACACTCTCTCAGGGAATCACACACATTACCACAGTTGGCAGGGTCAGGATTAGAGCTCCTACCTCACTAGCTTGTTACAGTAAGGTATTACACAGTTATAACATGCAGCACAGAGTTTATCAGGCTGATATATGCCCAAAGGGTTATTTCAAGGTGACTGACATCAGCAGGCATGCTACAGTAGGGCAACAGGAGGTGTAGTGAGTGTGAACGGCTTCAAAATCATTAATCTCCACACACACACACGCACACACACGCACACACACGCACACACACACACACACACACACACACACACACACAC
>NC_056732.1:1182330764-1182522228 GCF_019279795.1 Protopterus annectens
ACACACACACACACACACACACACACACACACACACACACACACACACACACACACACACACACACACACACACACACACACACACACACACACACACACAGAGTTTCACAGTTGCCATGTCTGGGATTAGAATTCCTACCTAACTATTATGTCACACTATAGCATGACACAGTTATTGCACATGCCACTGAGCTTACAGGGCTGAATCTTGTCCAATGAGGTATTTCAAGGTGACTGACATCAGGAGGCTTGCTAAAGTAGGGCAATGGGAGGTGTAGTGACTGTGAATGGCCTCAAAAGCATTACTCTACACACACACACACACACACACACACACACACACACACACACACACACACACACACACACACACACACACACACACACACACACACATGTCTGGGATGAGAACTCCTAGCTAACTGGTATATCACACTATAGCATTATGCAGTTATTACACACACATGCAGCACAGCCATGTCTGGAATGAGAACTCCTACCTCATTAGTAAATCACACTATAGCATTACAGAGTTATTACACACATACACACACAACACAGCCATGTCTGGGATGAGAACTCTTACCTCACTATAGCACTATGGAGTTATTGCATGTGCCACAGAGCTTACAGGGCTGAATCTTGTCCAAGGAGGTATTTAAAGATGACTGACATCAGCAGGCTTGCTAAAGTAGGACAATTGGAGGTGTAGTGATTGTGAATGGCCACAAAGTCATTGATCCCTACACACAAACACACACACACAGTTTCACTGTTGCCATGTTTGGGATTAGAACTCCTACCTAACTAGTATGTTACACTATAGCATTATGCAATTATTGCATGTGCCACTGAGCTTATAGGGCGAGCCTTTATCCAAAGACATATTTCAAGGTGCAGCATTCTTGCTAAAGTAGGGCAATGGGAGGTGTAGTGTCTATGAATGGCCTCAAAAATGATTGATCCCTACAAACATGCACACTCAAACACACAGATATTCACAGTAGCCATGTCTGGGATTAGAACTCCTACCTAGCTAGTACATCACACTATAACATTACGCATTTATTGCATGTGCCAAAGAGCTTATAGGGATGATTGTTGTCCAAAAGGGTATTTCAAGGTGAGTGACATCAGCAGGCTAGCTAAACTAGGCCAATGGGGAGTGCAGTGTGTGTGAATGGGCCATAAACCATTCCTCTAGAAACACACACACAACCCTCAGTCACACACAGCTTTACATTTGACAAGAATGTATGTATGACTGCTAGATGAATAATGACTTGTACTGTCATGTTACACAGTTATCACAAGTACCACATACACTATAGTGCTGAGGGCTACCAGAATCAAATGTCTACAGTGATAGACATTGGCATACCATGTGATACTGACCAATTGGATGTGTGGTGGGTGGGACAGGCCTCATGATGGGAAGCTCTTTGTCACAGTCTGTCTCTCTCTTCCCCACATAACTGTTTGTGTATGTTTGACCGATTATAGCATGTTGTCCTTGAAAATATGTGTATATTCCTATCCGGTGTGTGTGCAAAGCATGACTGGTGTGCAATGTGGTATGTGTGCACAGACATGTGTGACTGACAGATATGTATAGTCCACTGTTGTTGTCAGACATGGGCTTCATTTCTGTTAAGTGTGGGAGCATGCCCAGTATGACCTTCTGTACTCAATGTGTGACTCCATTCCAGGTAGGTTGTATTTCAGTGCAGGCATTTGCATTCTACACCTACAGTTAGCAACCTATTTCTGCAGGATATGTGTAGATAGGTTGACAATATGGAGTCACAATGGGCAAAGGATAGTGGGATAATGTAACTAATTGTGTCTGTGCTGCTTGTGCTACATGGTTTTGGTGTTAGCAGAGATATTCAGACATATGTACTGTGTAACACTGTGATGTATTATGCCATCAACTACTGACAGATATACTTATTTTCTCATAGTAAATTTCCTGGGGAATACAAGATGAATGAAGCTGTGTCCAGTATTGTGGTCTGCAGCATACATATTCTTGCACACTCATGCTGTTTTGGAGGGAGAGCTGTAGACACTTGATGATGGGTTTGTGTAAATGGTGCAGTACCTTGGTACTGTGAGTGGCTGAGGATCACATGCTTGTACATCTATCGATGTGACAAAATGGCCATATCATGCTGTGGCCGTACCTCTCAGCTATATAGATTCACACAAGTTACCCAGAGGCAGGGATCATATATCTGGTCATTTCCTCTTCACATTGTGGTTTTCAAGCAGGTTTGTAGCCCGAAATTCCTGGGATTTCAGGCAGGGATATTATGGGAACACATCAGAGTTTCAGACTTCATACACTCCATGGCATCCATGCTTCTGTCCCCCCACTCTGTTCTTCTATCCTCTTCCTAACATTATTCAAGCAATGTCTGATAAGTATCCCTACAGTTATCACTTCATCCCAGTAGTGTTAAGGGGTTGGTCCACAGTTCATGCAGTAGGACATGGTGGACATGTTACTGGGATTTGTCGGCATGGCCTTGCATTTGTACTCTGTGGACTGTGTTATGTCGTTATTTGGGACTCCAAGAGATAACATACAGTGGCAGTACAGGTGAGACACAGGCTTTTGACAGAGGACTGTAGGGCATTTGATACTGATGCAGGCCATCTGTAGCAGGCCAGTGCATTCTGTCACTCCTACAGTCCCAGGTTGCAAGCCACTGGATTCCCCTGGGTTGACAGGGTAGGTGTGCAAGGTGTTAATGGCAATTGTTTCTGTCCTTATTAATCCATTGGTGTGGATGCTGGCAGGGTGTTGCTTACAACTAGGGACACACCTGCATGGGACACCACTTCAGCATGCTGCATTCTGTGGGGTCATACTGTACTCATTCCCAACAGCAGGGATATGACCTGTGATGAAACTGTAGCTGATGGGGGGTGAGCTGAGTGCATGTGTGCTTTGGAAGCTTCTTGCAGCTGACTCACAGATATACATGGGGCATTGCCCTTATGCTGGCTTGTGCAGGGACATCATGGGTTTCTCAGTACTTCATAACCATGCCTTTTGTGGTCTGCCAGTGTTTGGCCAGACTACATTAGTATTCCATATCTCACAGACAATTAATGTGCTGTTAACATGTATGTACAATTCCAAAGGTGTGTCCATGTGACAGTAACATGTTATACACTCTCTGTCTAGGGTACTTCCACCTGTGTACTGTGTGTATGTCTGGGCTCACATTCATGCCATGTCCATCTTTCAAATGGTGACAGATATTACATTTGAACAATTCGTATGGATTACTGCTGGATTGGGTCTTGCTGGGATGCATTGTGTTTGGCACTGCAGTTGTCAGAACTTGGCCCTGTCATTAACAGTACTGGCCATAGGCCACCGGGACACAACCCTCCATGTCTACATGCAGACCACTTCCACACAATATACAACACACAACCTAACACATAGAGCCCTGCATATTGTACACATGCAATAATCTATCCTGCTAATTTGGCCAGCTCAGGTAATCTGTGCTCCACTGTTATTATACCCACATGTACATGTACATGTTACTACATTTCTACGTAGGATTGTGGGAGGGGGGGGCACACCTGACAACTGCAAACATTTGCTATGACTGTACTGGTATTTCAGGTACTCTGTTGGCTTCTATTTCATTCTGTATTCTGACCTATCATGCAGACTAGATGCAGATCAGTGTAGTACAGATCTTAGGTTTTATTGACCTACATTTCAGTTTCAGACTTCTTACCCTTCAGAACTAACATCCAACTGCCTGACCTGTTGTAGTCTGTCTCTGTAGGTCTGGAGGGTGGCTGTTCTCCATTGCCATCACTCGGAGGCCTTAGCAAAGCCTTTCTTTGTTGTCATCTACACTTGTCCAGCTGGTTGAGACTGTTGGGTATGTGAGCCTCACTGACATGCATGTGTGTGTCCTATGGACACACATTTGGCCCACAACCTATCCTGCAGTGGGATCTGTCACCTTGTCTAGTACTGCCTACTATGTTGACACCAGTGTTTGCTATGGATTTCATGCTGCCCATATAGGTGTCTGCTATCTGCTGCCATCCCATTCAGTCACCCAATTCCCTTGCATGCTCACATCTGTACCATAAATATAAGTAACAGAACATACTACTCCATTCAGCAATATATAGAGAGAGAGACTTACCTTGTGGTTGTGCCAGTATTGAGGATGGTGCTGGAGGGCTGATTATGTCAGCTGCACATAGTACACTCCCTATACATGGTTAAGCACAGGTAGTGTCCTGTTTGCCATCCTTTTTACTGTACGTGTGAGTCAGAGAGAGGTGTCATTCCCTAGGTTCCTACTGTGTCAGTGTATGTACTATGTGTTTCCTCTTTGGCAAGGCCTGGACATACTGGGCATGCCTCCTTCTGCCTACAGTGGCAGGCTCAAGTTGTTCCTCCTCTGAGTCAGTCTGTGCTTGTGCTGGCCTTAGCAATGCTGGGGGGCCTGTGTGTCTGCGCCCCATGCTGTTCCTGCTGCAGCTGTTTCTGCAGGATCATATTGTGTAGCATGGCACATACAATGAAAATTTGGGTACATGTAGCTGGAGTGTACTGCAAGGCTCCACCGGATATGTCCAGGCACTGGAGCCATGACTTGAGCATCCCAAACACACTCTCTATTATGATTATAGTTTGTGCATGTGCCTCATTATGGTGTGTGTGAATTTCTGATGGGTGTCATCAGCCAAGGCTCCAGTGCATAACAAGTGTCCTGACTAGGTGGCCATATGGGATGTCCCCACTGGCAAATCTCTGGTACAGTTGTGTCATATGTCAGATGTAGGAGTCATGATAGCTTCTAGGGCTGCCAGCACACACATTCATTATAATGCCCTGGGAATCGCATATGATCTGGCAGTTGATGGAGGGGAAGCACTTGTGGTTTATGTAGACCCTACCTCGCTCACCGGGTGGTGCTTTGATGTGTATGTGCATGCAGGCTATAGCACCCACTACTTCAGGGTATTCTGCTATTTGGTGGAAGAAATGCATATTGCTGATCAACGACTCACAGGTGTTGTGGAAATATATGTGCTCACCAGCATGTGCTGACATGGCATCCAGGAACTGGTGGAGTACCCTGAATGCTGATGTCTGTGAGATCCCCATAATATCCCCATTTGGCCTTTGGAAGGTACCTGTGGCTAGTATTCTTAAGCCTACACATACCTTGGTATCCACTGGGATGGGTTCCCCTCTGTTGGTTCTGTGTGTGAGGTGTGCTCGGCAAAGCTCAACAATTTGCTGTAGGAGGTCCCTGTCCACCCTTTAGTGCTCCACAATCTCCAGCTCATGTAGCCCCTGGTAGATTACCCTGGGTCTGTACACTCTTCTCCTTCTTCTCAATGTGGGTTGCTCATCAGCATTTTTATCCTCAGCACCCTCAACCTCTTCCACATATTGATTTATTAGAGCGAAAGCAGCCCCTATCATTTTGTTGCTTTTTTTAGGTAAAATGTCCCCATTTGTGTACACCGGTGGTGTACAGTTTGTGGGAAAATCCAGAGTGAAACGTGTTTTCATAGTTTATAGTAGTGTGCTGGCCAGAGCCAGGCTGCTGCCTGTGTAATTGGCTGATTCTGATACATTTCACCTGCCAGCTATGCTAGTTCTCCTTGATTCACTTCCTACTGCTGTTTTCCCTTCCCAGTGCCTTCCAGTTTTAGCCCAGAGGCGCACCGTACCAACCCAGTGCTCAGATTTGAATGGAACTGCTATTTCCTGGTTTATTTTTTGTTTAAGACCTGGTGGGCAGTGTGCACACCCATTTAGGCAATGTAAACACTGCTAGACAGCCTCAGGCACAACCCTTTCCTTAGCTGTGCTTAGCTATGGGCAAACATGGGCCACAGAGCTCCAATAAGCTTACAGCATGTATGACACACACCCTTATGAAGTCATCTAGCTCTTAGGCTTACACCATGGTATTATTGCACCTACACGGTTGGGTGCAAGCTAGCACTGAGGGAAAATCTGTGATTCAGTATCATTCCCTCATTTGCATAGTATTGACTGCTAATGCATGGTTACAAAACCGGCACTTAGCCTTCCCCCTTAGCAACTACTATTCCATGGTCTTGTTGTGTTATGCATGCCATTAACTATTATGGCAAAATGATGATTTTGGTTTAAAAGCTTATTTCCAGCTTTTTGTATTATTTTCAGGCCAATCCCTTTTGCGTACCAATGCCCCATGCTTAAGCAGCCTAAATCGGCCAAAAAAAGTTATTTTTTTATAATGTTTAAACTAGTTTTCATGTCTATGGCCATATATTTGGCCTTTAGCATACCTAACCCTTATAATACATGCTTTTTTACAAGCTGTCATGCCTCCGTTTTGTAGTTTGCAGAAATGTATTCAGGTACTGGCCGAATACATTTCTGTAGTCTACACTATTCCTGCACGGAGGTCTGCCTGATTCTTCTATCGCTATTTCACCTCATTTGTATGGTTTTCACCAGCAAATGAGGTAATTAGCATACAGGGGTTGTGTCCATGCAGGAATAGTGCTGGAGCGCTCGTGCACATCCTGGGAGCTCATTCCTGGATCGCACATCAGCCATATTGCCTGCAGCAGCTCTTGCACTATTCCTGCTCATTGTGCAGAGCTTGCTGAATCATGGGTTTTATTCTGAGTTATTGATTATGCAGCTTATTGTAGTTTGGTCTGTCCAGTTATGACAAAATTTTGCGTTTTGTTTCATCTTATCTTTATGTTGCCTATGGAATAATTTTTAGGTGTTTTCATTCTGTCTTCTAAATACAAAAGGAGAAATTTTATTTTCCATTCTTATAAGGATATCTGTGGGAGAAGTCACACTGCCAGTTACATCATTATTTTTTGAAACCAGGTTCCCATGTAATGAACAGAGTTCTGTTAATAGGGCAAGCTTTTTAAGTTTGAAAAGTAAGCTGCAACAAATAAATGTGAAATCTTTCTGTTAAGACTAATTAGCTAACTCAGTATGATATTTGTCAATGAGCTGTTTAAAGAGCACAGTAACATGCTTATGACCTTCAGTACAATATTGGTCAATGAGCTTGTTAAGGTGCACAGTAACATGCTTATGCCTTTCGGTACAGTGTTGGTCAATGAGCTTCTTAATGTGCACAGTATCATGTTTATGCCCTTCAGTACGGCTTTGATCAATGAGCTTTTTAAGGTGCACAGTAACATGCTTATTCCCTTCAGTACAGTACTGGTCAATGAGCTTGTTAAGGTGCAGTATAGTTACATATTCATGCCTTCCAAATCTGTTTGCAATAATTCTGAATAAATTGATTGAGTTTAGAATCAAACTGTCTGGTCTAATCTGGTCTAGGATAGGATCTTTACAATGAAAAAGAACTTTGAAGTTAGTGCTGGCTGGAGACTTTGTAAGCTGATCAGTTATGTCTTACAAAAGAAGGATGTTAAGACTGATTTTATGGGGAGCGTACTTGCAGTTAAATTGCTGTTTGCATTCATGGGAGCGTATGCTAGATTAGATGTTACGTATCATCTACATTGGAATATGACCACTGATGCCATGACTGAGGAGGGGAATTCAGTAAAGCTCACATAATTTTTTTTTATGTGTATGCATTGCATCGAGATGTGTACATGAGCGCAAACAATATTAGATTCAGTAAGTGCCACTTAGAGGCGTGGAAGCACATGCAAACAGGGAAACTTCTGTGGAATACAAATTACCTCATCAGCAGGTAAATCTTATAAAAATGAGGCAGGTGGAGAGATTCAACAAGCAGAAAGGCATCCGTGTAGACTCCGTGTCAGTCTCTGTAGTGTATGCAGAATTGTTCCTCATACAGGAGTCTACACAGAAGGAAGGGGATGTAAAACTCCACAAATATGGACATAACTCCCTGCAAATGTTATATCACATACAGATATGTGCAAAAGATGCATTGTGGATGGCTAAAAGAGGAAGGAAATTTGTAAAATTAGTAATATTTTTTTTAAATAATTGCAGCACATTTGCACTATGTACCACATTGCACAAACATGTTTAACTGACAAAAAAAAGTGGAAAAAAAACATTTATAATGTACTTTTCACAAATGTACTATAGGACCTTGTGTCAGGTCCATACAATAGTGAATTTGTGCTGTTACCCAGCTCACACAGCTATGAACCGTGTAGTTTCTAGGCTGTCAGCATGGATATGTATGCAAATGAGGTGGATTTTTGGAATAGCAAAAAGGAGCAACCATGTCCGCATATCCACTTTGTGTAGGCTCCAACCGGATGTTGCTATTCCCACTGGATGTGGATGACATCAGGGAGGTGTGTCCTGTTACTTGTATGACTTTTTTAGTTCCTGGTGCATGTGTTTGCATGGCACACTGCATAGTTTAGTGTGTTTGCACTGACAGACCGCCCAGGTCACAGTGATGACATAGGCAGCAAGTAATTAAAACCGGATATATTCAATTAATAATTTTGATTGTTGTATAAGCTTTGCTGGGTGGCAACATGCATAGTTTAACATGATCACACAAGCAGACTACCCATGTAATACTTATGATATAGGCAGCAATCAATGAAAACCAGAGACATTAAATGAATATTTATTATTGTGAGTAAGCTATGCTGCAAGGCGCGGTGCATAGCTCCACATCACACACCAAAGTAAGGCCTTTAAATCATGTTAATTACAGTCTAGGCAGGTGAACTGCATCATAATTAGCCAATCACACATGGTGGACCTACAGCAGACCTGTATAAAGTATGTATACACGCAACATTCTGATTTCCCCTATACTCTGGACCACTGGAGTAGAGACTTGGGAATTTTAACTGAGATAATGCTAGGGGCTACCGCAGTTCTGCTACATCTGTATGTGCTAGATGCTAAAGTCAGTGCTGCTGGTGCTGTTGACAATAGGCTTAGGCCAAGAAGGAGAAGAATGTTCATGCCCAGGGCCACCTTCCAGAAGCTACATGAGCTGGAGATTGTAGAATACTTCAGGGTGGACAGGGACATATTACAAAACATCATTGAGCACTGCCTCCCTCATCTCAGAGCCAGAGCAAACAGAGGGGCACACATCCCAGTGGAAACAAAGGTATGTGTACCCCTTAGATTATTAACTACAGGTACTTAAGACCAACTGGGGATATGATGGGGGTGTCACAGGCATCTTCATCTGGGATACTCCACCAGTTCCTGGATGCTATGGTCCAACAATCCAGTGAGCACATAGCTTTCTCCGTCTCTCCTGATGCAAAGTCCAGAAATGTGGAGCACGTCTACCATGTAATACACTATCTTGAAGTAGCAGGTGCCATAAACTGTACTCATGTATACATCAAGGCACCAGCTGTTGATGAGCAGGGTACAATCTATGTTAACTGCAAGGGGTACCACTTCATCAACTGCCAGGTCATGTGCAAAGCCCAAGGGATTAGCCTGAATGTCTGTACTGGCAACCTTGGCAATTATGACTCTCATATCAGTCACACATCACAGCTGTACTAGATGTTTGCTAGGGGTGACATCCCACAGGGTCATTTACTGGGGGATGGTGGCTACTCCCTGGAATCTTGGATGATTACACCTATCAGAAATGCACACACACTCATGGAAGAATGCCACAATGAAGCACAGGCACAAAATAAGAACATCATAGAGAGTGCGTTTGGGATTCTGATATCACAGTTCCGGGGTCTCAGTATATCTGGTGGAGCCCTGAGGTGTACTCCAGCTACATGTGCACAGATATTGACACTATGTGCTATGCTACACAATCTGATCCTATGGAAACAGCTGCAGCAGGATCAACAAAGGGAAGAGATACACTGCCCCCCACCAGTGCCTAGGTCACCACATCCACAGTCACAGGAGGACATGGAGGAGGAACCCCCTGATGATGTCCCTGTATGCAGATGCAAGCATGCTCAGTATGCCTTGGCTTTGGCTAAGAGACAACACATAGCACATTCACTAACAACCTAAGAACCTAGTGGCTGACTCCTTACTCCTACTCACATACGTAAATTAAAATTGATGCCAGGCAACTCACACAACCTGTACCTATCTATATATTGGCTATGCACTGCTTGCATCAGAGTCAGCCCTAAACTACAGCTGTGCCAGCTACTGCATTTGCAAGGTAAATCCATAAACTGCACAGTATTCTAAAGGATTATTATGATATGTCATTGTATGTGTGGGCCTGGTACTTTATGCAAGTAATTATAGTGGACAAGTTAGACAGAAATGACATCCATATGTGACTACAGATACCCATTCCACTAACATGTTTCCATTTCATTTCAGTAGGCCTCATGCATGGAATATTCATGCAGTCCTACTGCAACAGATTGCTGGTACATCATTTAAGAGAAGTGTTAGACAGTGGGGTTGAATGATAGACTATTGTATATCCCAGCAGAACATGTTATGTTGTTTCCCTACCCCCAACACAGCAGTGTTCGATTGTAACTGCTGTAACAGTAACTCATCAATGGTATATCAGCATTTCACTCAGTCTCAGGACAGTAATATAGAAATTGATCATACAGTGTATGCCTTAGGTAATGGAGGAATAACAATGTACATATTTCTGCAGGTGATTATGTGATGAATAACCACATGTCTGTCAAGCAGCTTCTGTGGCTCAAAGGACTAAGGCAGCTACCTTGTGTGATGGTGTTAATGGTTCCAATCCAGAAACATCCACTTTTTATGGATGTGAGGTATTAATAAGGTGTGTGCTGTACTATTATTGACCTCTATCACATATTAGCCACATAAGACTCATATGATCATAGGAGGTTACTAAGCTAATGGCCCTGGGGCCCTTACAAGCCTAGCCAAAAGTTTATCCCCAAAAAAGAAACCTCAGTCAGCACCTGTTGCCCCTGTCAATGAGGGACAAAGGTTGTATGGCTGGACAAATTTGTGGTTTCCCATCCACTCATCAAGGTTGTGCTTGAAGAGGCTGAGCAAGACAACTTTAGAAAATCTTAGCCAATTTCAGTGAAGTGCAGCAGTGCAGAAAGAGGCACAGATGTCTTATTGTGTAACACACAAAATCCCAGACTGGAGTCCAGGTAGTTGTGGGCTGGAGTCAGTTTATAACTAGCCAAAAAATCTCACTAGGCATGTTTATACACTTAGTTAAGAAGAACGCAAATCTGGCGCTCCTTGTGCAATGACTTTTAAAATATAGATATGTCTATAGATACACACTTTTATGGATATATATCTGTCTCAAACTATCTCTCTTCTCTCTCTCTCTCTCTGTATATATATATATATATATATATATATATATATATATATATATATATATGGATTCACTTTATAATCTCAAAATATTTTCAGCATGTTGAGACCATAAAGTCGAATCCAAAAACACTGATAGCCCAAAACCGCAAAACTTCAAATCGTGAACACACATCATACACTACACCACGCATACACCACAATACCCACAGTACAAAAAAAAACACACAAACATAACACCACACATCTATAATCTATGCCCCCCAGACCCCCTACTTATATATACACTAACTCTGAGATCACACAAACAGAAAACAACACTAAACTCACAACCAGGCATTCTAGAGTCCCTCACACACAGACACACATCACATATATAAAAACACCACCACATCCAACACTTAAACACTCATACTTTTACCTGCCTACTGTAACCCACACATACAACTTACAAACCCACTCACATACACTCAAACACCTACCAATTTCAGGGAGCAGAGTATAATAGAAGCTTTGGAGGTTGCATAGGAAGCATAGGATGAAGTAGCTAATGGTAAGTTTTAATAAGTTAGTTTGACTGTACTATAATGGTAGGTAATAATTATGGAGGGTGAGTACAATGGCAGAACCTGTGTTTTTTAAAGTGGTCATTGGTTGCTAGCTAAAAATGTTTGGAATGAATCAGGGTCCTTATTTCTACTGGGAGTTTTTTCCATCCAATAGTGGGATGGTAGCTTTATAAGTTGCACCCTGTGTTGGATTTGGTTTATGGATTTTTAATAGGTCTTGGGTTGAGCTTTGTAGAAGTCTGGTAGGGGCCTAGTGAGAGAAGAGAGAAGATAGTCTTGGGCAGAAATCAGGCTGATATAGGATGGAGTGTATGATTTGGAGCTGAGATTGTAGGAACAGGTGAGGTAGTTCAGGCCTATTCAGCTATTTGAGGGAGAGACATTGGTGAGATTTATATGCTTGTTGAGCTGAAAATCTAGCTATTTTGTGGTAGGTTGATTCTAATTTAGTAAGTAGGGTGGAGTTCAGGTTTGTGAGTATTTGGGACAATAGGTTAAGCATGGTAGAAGGTAGGCATGGGTAAGAGAAATCCTAGCTTCAGTAGTTAGGAATGTGTTGTTCCTGTGCAGTAGTCCTAGCTTTTGGTGTTTTTTTAATACAATTGTTAATGTGAAGATCGAATGTTAGTTGGTCGTCAATAGTAATGCCAAGGAGTTTTGTGCTAGTTTTGACTTCTATAGGAGTATTATTTAAGGACCTTATGGATAAGGAAGGTTTAATGTGGTTTGCAGATTTAGGTAGAAAGAGTAGTAATTTTGTTTTCTTAGAGTTGAGGATGAGCTGATTATTAATGAGTCATGTCTCTACTGAGTTGAAAGATGCCTGGGTATTTGTTAGGAGTTCTAAGGGGGAATTAGCAATAGTTATAACTGTAGAGTCATCTGCATTTTGGACAATGTTAGATTGAGAACAAGAGGAGTGGAGTGAGTTGGTGAAGATATTAAAGAGTAGAAGTCCAATATATATACAGTAGAACCTCTGTAAGTTGACTACCCAAGAGACTTTAACAAACTGGTCAACATACGGAGGCAGTCAATATAAGAAACTAGGCCTACTGTACTGATATCTACATGTACTTTAATTTCTTGTACAACTTTTATTAGAGAATATCATACATAATCAAACCACAGTAAAATCATACATACAGTATCATACAAAATCAATACATCTACTGTTTTCTCATAGCTTAATAATTCTTTCTGAAGTCATTCTTGGTCTGTTTCTTATTTTTATTACAAAAGTAAGTGGAGAAAGCATGCTCAATGCTGGCTACACCACTCAGCATACCTAGACATTTTTCAACAGCAAATGACTTCAACTGCATTATAAGATGCCTGATATCATCTTCTTTTGGAGTCTCTGCAATTTCTGTGTCATTCTTATTTGCTTCTTTCACTTCATCACTGCTTCATGCACTTGTGTGCTGATGTGTACTTTGGTCAATATCTCTTGGAAAAGTATTTCTGGGTCAGGTTCATTACAGGTTGCCACCTCATTATCCATTGCAACAAAACCTTCAAAATCTACTCCTTTTAATTCTGCCATGGGAAATGGACTGTCTGATGGGGCCAAATCATCATGCTCTTGGGTTGTGACAAATCTTTCTTAAACAACTTCTGTATCATTTCTGGCTGAACTTTGTTCCAAGCAGAACTGATCCAGAGGACAGCATCCAGAGCATTAACTGATGCAGCAGATGAAGTTGCTTCCACAGGTGGACCACAGGTTTGTATTTTAGTAATGATCCACTGCAGGATATGGGCTTGGTAGTGCATTTTAAATTTTTGATGATGCCTTGGTCAAGAGGTTGGATTTCTGATGTCGTATTTGGAGGCAGAAATTTCAGTGTCACATTTGTGAGATGATTCATTTGGGGGTCGCCAGGGCAGTTGTCTACTGTCAGTGGAATAGACCATTTATTTTTCATTTCTTAGTTGATACCCCTTACCCACTCCTCAAATGGGGCACCAGTCATCCAAGTACATTTATTTGATCTCCAAGTGACTGTGAGGTCTTCAGGCTTCATGTTCTTGAATGCACATGGCTTTGCCGATTTATCAATCACCAAGAACTTTATTGTCTCTCCAGTTGAGCTAGCACAAAGCAGAACTGTGAAACATTCTTAGAAAAGTTTTCCACTCTTACATTTGTCACCCTTCATGATGAGGCTCCTGTCAGGCATCTCCTTAAAAAGAGTTGGCACTCGTCAGAGTTAAAGATGTCATCATCTTTGAAGCCTCTGGGGAAGTCCAGGAACTTTTTGATGAACTCTTCCACAGCTTCTACTGTAACTTCATTGGATTCACCACTCAAGACCTTCTGGGAGATGTTGTGTCACAGTTTAAATTTCTCGAGCCATCCAGTTGATGCTTGAAAATCTGCCAACCTGAATGTCCTGCTTTTCTGCTTTAGGTCTCCGCTTTCCTTAACATATCTCTCCAAGTGCTCATGTTTACATTTTTGGATGTTGCTAACTGCAGTCTTGCTAACACCAAAATATTCCACCATCTTTCTTTGGCCATCTGGCAGGGGCACAGGAAAATAATTTTCTTGGGTGGCGAAAGCCAGGGTACCTTTTTGGCCAGGCTTGTATAGGCCCTAGGGCCAATAGCCTAACACCTACCTATGAACCTATGAAACTATGTCCGATCTATGAAAATTAGTTCAACTCAAGGACGTGGTCAATGTAGGAGGGGTGGTCAATCATACACACACACACACACACACACACACACACACACACACACACACACACACACACACACACACACACACACACACACACACACACACACACACACACACACACACACACACACACACACACGCACACAATATATATATATATATATATATATATATATATATGTGTGTGTGTGTCCCTGTTATATACATAAATATATACATGTATATATGTGCATGTGTGTATTGCTCTACATACCCAGATTATGGTGAGTAAAGCTGCACTATGACACATAGATAAAGTTGGTCAAAGGACCAAATGTAAGGGCTCAACTGTAGATAATGCACGTACATACAGCCCCCTGTGCCTGCTGGATGTCACCACACATGCTCCAACAAGTGAAAAAGTTGTGTAATGCAAAATATGTAATGTCGTGTACTCACACATTAAAAGTGCAAAATGTTTTTGGCCACAGGCTTGCCTATCCAAATGCAGGCACATATAGCCAAACTTACTACTGTTGCCACATATCTAGAATAAAAAACAGTTATTTGACTACTAGGCTACTAGATGCAGGTGACAGTAAGAAGCAATGTCACTCTGCAGGCCAGACACGCTGTTCAACATAGGCCTTTTTTATGCCCTCTGCAAGTAGTTCACCTGCAGTCATTTATAAAGCAGATTTAAGCTGTGGTGCATGTAATAAGTACTGTGTTCTGTAGTGTGTAAGACTAGATAGGTAGGAGTTCTTATGTCACTGAAACCCACTTGGTGTATTTGTGTGTGTATGTGCATCCCCCTATAAGAAAACTGGGAATCTCCCACTGACTTCCAAACTGCAATGGTTCTGCACTTATTGGCCCTTGCAGTTGATGCAGGCCTGCAAACTCCTGTTTTCTACAAGGCCTCCTGATGTCATCCACCATAAGACTGCCAACAGCCATCTTAATGTCAGAGTTAAGTCGTGGTGTGTGCGTTAAGTACTGTAATCTTTCATGTATAAGACTAGACAGGAAGGGCTCATAATCTCACTCCAGCCCACTTGGTGTATTTGTGTATGTGCATCCCCCTTTATAAAAGCTGGAAATCTCCCACTGACGTCTAAACTGCAGTGGTCCTGCACTTTTTAGCCCTTGCAGTTCATGCAGGTCACCAAACAACTCTCTTCCACAAGGTCTGCTGATGTCATCTACCATAAGACTATCAACAGCCATTTTAATGTCAGACTTAGGCCTTGGTGTGTGCATTGAGTACTGTGCTCTGTAATTTGTAATATTAGATAGCTAGGGGTTCTACTCTCACTCCTGCTCACTTGATGTGTCAATCTGTGTATGTGCATTTCCCTACAAAACAAATATGATTACCACACTGACTTAGAAAAAGTCAGTGTTTTGCAGTATTTTGGGCATAGCAGATGATGCAGGCCTCCAGATTCCAGTCCATACAAGGCCTGCTGATGTCATCTAGCATATGTTAATGACAGACTTGAGCCATGATGCATGCATTAAGTATAGTGATATATATTGTGTAACATTACATAGGTAGGGGCTCTAATCGGGTTTGTGTGTGTGGATGTTAGAGTGTTTTACATCAGTTTATGGGATTGTAGCATCATTGGAATTTACTAGGCTAATGGCCCTAGGGCCCTTACAATCCTAGGCAAGTTCTTACCCTTATTTACACAATCAGCACCTATTGCCCCTGTCCAAGAGGGGCACAGGCAGAACCACAGGGTGAAATTATGGCCACCCATTCAATCATACAAAATGCATCTGAAGAAGGCCAATGAGGTGCTCTGCTTGACATTAAGTGGGAGTCTGCTAAAAAGGTCTGTTAAACTCTGGTAGACATATCTCTCCCTTCAGCATGGTTTATTAATGTCACATACCAGGTTAAAGTTCTTACACTGAGTAATCCATGTACCATTTAACTTACTGATGTACAGCAATTCCAATAAAGCAGGGTCAGCCATGACTTGTACGCAAAGCAGAGATCACCTCTAGGTAGTCTGTATGACACAGACTAAAGTGACAGTGATTTCAGATGATCCCCATAGGACAAATGCTGAAGACTTGAATTTCCCCTGTGAGGAACCTTCGTGATCTCTGCAATTGCCACTCTTCTTAGAAAGGAACATGAGAAAATGGCCATTGCACTCACATATTGGCCTGATGAGGAAAGAGTACAGGGAGGCTATAATTAATTCATATTTAGGTGACAGTGCCCTCAGTTTTGACATGAGCCAGATATAATGCCCTGCTTACCACTGTAGAGACATGGTGATCTAAGGTAAGGTAAGTGTACCCCTGTGTGCCCATGTCTGTGTGCCCAGGTCTCTCACCCCTGAGTATGTACTTAAGGTATTGCTACTAATGTGCTACTTACCAGGAACATTGCTGTTACTGAAAGGAATGATACGACATATATTTGCATGGAGTGTAAGGCAGTGAGTATGGCAACAATCATTTGTTCATGTAATATCCTATAAAAGGAAGTTGACATAATTTGGAGATTCTATGACTGCTCCCAGTTTGCAGGCATCAGCAAACCTTGTCAGACACAGACATTCACTTTGTGATTGTACTTTGGATAAATGGATTCCAAAGTGGAGAAGACCCAGGACTGGACCCTGTGGAACATCATGGATTACAGCCCTGGTATTGGAGGTGGATTCCCCTATTTTGACTAAATGAGTTTATTCATTGAGCCAGTTAGTGACCCTTCTAATGATATTACTGTTGATGCCTAGTTGGGTGAGTTTGTCAATGAAAACACAATGACCATCCAAGTATTCTGAAATGTTTTAATCCACACACTAAGCACTTTTACCATCAACACATGGCATCATCAGAGTGAATGGAATCAATTGTTCCCTTACTTTTATACATAATGTTAAAACAATGCTCTAATTGGCCAACACCATAATTACCTTGTTCTTAAAGAAGCATATGTCAGACTGTTACATACAGCTCATGCACTTATACAAACTATCTTTGTGAAACATATACATTTCTACAAAATTCTTACTAATAAAAATATGTATATATATGCTAAACATATAACAACATTTTAAAACACTTTAAAAATTACATTTTTTAAAAACTGTATGCCAACAGTATACATTTTCTACCCTTCTATATAACATTTGCCCTTTGTTTCAGCATTGGTTTTTGGGAGAGTTCCACCTTTAATTTCTCATCTCCCCCTCTTTCACTGAACATCACCCGATCTATAACAAAAAATACAAATCTCCTAAAGTTAGTACACTTCATACTTTGTACATATAGGGTATTGTGTATATCATAAATTGATGGCCCTAAGATGTTCCCCTATCCTGTCTTGTAGTCCCCTAATAGTCTTCCCTACATAGTAGGAACTACAGTTGGTACACGTTTCCAAATAGACCACCTTAGTTGTATTACAATTAACTCTTCCTGGACAGGAAATAGTTCTGTTGTACCCTTGTATACTAACATAAGGGCCATCATTAATATACCTACACATCCTACAAGTACCGCATCTACTCATCTTAGAGACAATGTTTTTAATTTTATGCTGTTCCAAAAATTCTTTTATATTCCTTCCCCTTGAATAAACTATTCTAGGGAAAGTCCCAAGTAGGTTTTTTAATTCACCACTGAAACAAAAATCCCATGCTGTACGAACAACTTCCTCTATTTCCTTTACTTGTCTATTGTAAGTTAATACTAAAGCCCTAGAGTTAACTGCATCTTGTTGTTTAGATATTATCGCAGTATTAATATTCTTAACCCCTAAAACAGGAAAAAATGAAGTATTTCTTTTGTTTAGAACTTCATTACGTGTTTTTATCAACAATTTCAGGGGCTAACCTCTTTCCAAAAACATCCCAATCAAGGTGTATAATTCTTCTTCCAAGATTTTATTATCATTAATAATTCTGGACAACCTTACCATTTGCCCCTTTACAATACCCCTACGTTGATGCAAAGGGTGACAACTACTGTAATGCAGTAGTGAGTTACTGTATGTTTCTTTCTGATATATTTTACTAGTTATACCATTTACACCCTTTACAAGAGTAATATCCAAAAAATCTATTTGCTTGTCACTCCATTTACTAGTTAATCTAAAAAACGTAGTTGTTGTGTTCAAATACTCAACAAATTTTTTTTTTGCTTCTTGTTCATTCCCTTTCCACAAAATCAGGACATCATCTCAGAACCAATTATATAATAATATTTTGTCTTTGTATATAGAATTCAAGACAAACTGTTCCTCCCATTGAAGTAAAACTAAATTTTCAAAACTGGGGGCACACTTTGCCCCCATTGCTACACCTGAAATCTGGTGGAAAATCTCACCTTCAAAAGTCAAATAATTATTCTTGAGTACTATTTCCATACAAGACACAATTATTACTATGAACAGATTTATAACATCCACAGTTAGAAAGGACCAATCGGTGTCCATACTTTGGAAGATATTTGACCTTTGCAAACAATGCCCGGAGTATTTTAATATATGTTGAGCCCTTTTTACAACCTGCTGTGTTTTCCTATCCACATAGGCAGCCAATGGTTCCGTTTTTGAGCCCTTTGATGAAACTATGGCTCTAAACGGTGGATTGTATAAATCTTTATGTGTCTTTGTAACTGTGGATGTTATAAATCTGTTCACAGTAATACCCCATGAGGAAGGTATAGATTATTTTTCTGAAAGTTTGGTTAAAAGCAAATGTTTGAGTAATGACAACGTGAATTTTGTTGTGTCTTGTATGGAAATAGTACTCAAGAATAATCATTTGACTTTTGAAGGTGAGATTTTCCGCCAGATTTCAGGTGTAGCAATGGGGGCAAAGTGTGCCCCGAGTTTTGCAAATTTAGTTTTACTTCAATGGGAGGAATAGTTTGTCTTGAATTCTATATACAAAGACAAAATATTATTATATAATCGGTTCCGAGATGATGTCCTGATTTTGTGGAAAGGGAATGAACAAGAAGCAAAAAAAAATTTGTTGAGTATTTGAACACAACAGCTACGTTTTTTAGATTTACTAGTAAATGGAGTGACAAGCAAATAGATTATTTGGATATAACTCTTGTAAAGGGTGTAGATGGTATTATATCGGAAAGAAATATACAGTAACTCACTATTGCATTACAGTAGTTGTCACCCTTTGCATCAACGTAGGGGTATTGTAAAGGGGCAAATGGTAAGGTTGTCCAGAATTATTAATGATAATAAAATCTTGGAAAAAGAATTATACACCTTGATTGGGATGTTTTTGGAAAGAGGTTATCCCTTGAAATTGTTGATAAAAACATGTAATGAAGTTCTAAACAAAAGAAATACTTCATTTTTTCCTATTTTAGGGGTTAAGAATATTAATACTGTGATAATATCTAAACAACAAGATGCAGTTAACTCTAGGGCTTTAGTATTAACTTACAATAGTCAAGTAAACGAAATAGAGGAAGTTGTGCATACAGCATGGAATTTTTGTTTCAGTGGTGAATTAAAAAATCTACTTGGGACTTTCCCTAGAATAGTTTATTCAAGGGGAAGGAATATAAAAGAATTTTTGGAACAGCATAAAATTAAAAACATTGTCTCTAAGATGAGTAGATGTGGTACTTGGAGGATGTGTAGGTATATTAATGATGGCCCTTATGTTAGTATACAGGGGTACAACAGAACTATTTCCTGTCCAGGAAGAGTTAATTGTAATACAACTAAGGTGGTCTATTTGGAAACGTGTACCAACTGTAGTTCCTACTATGTAGGGAAGACCATTAGGAGACTAAAAGACAGGATAGGGGAACATCTTAGGGCCATCAAGAGTCATGACATACACAATGCCCTATATGTGCACAGTATGAAGTGTACTAACTTTAGGAGATTTGTATTTTTTGTTGTAGATAGGGTGATGTTCAGTGAAAGACGGGGAGATGAAAAATTAAAGGTGGAACGTTTGGAGTATAAATGGCAGATTTTGTTAAAAGCTTTTATGCCACCTGGTTTAAACGAACACATCTCCCTAAAACCAACACTGAAACAAAGGGCAAATGTTATATAGAAGGGTAGAAAATGTATACTGTTGGCATACAATTTTTGAAAAATGTAATTTTTAAAGTGTTTTAAAATGTTGTTATATGTTTAGCATATATATATATATATATATATATATATATATATATATATATATATACATATTTTTATTAATAAGAATTTTGCAGAAATGTATATGTTTCACAAAGATAGTTTGTATAAGTGCACAAGCTGTATGTAACAGTCTGACATATGCTTCTTTAAGAACAAGGTAATTATGGTGTTGGCCAATTAGAGCATTGTTTTAACATTATGTATAAAAGTAAGGGAACAATTGATTCCATTCACTCTGATGATGCCATGTTTTGATGGTGAAAGCGCTTAGTGTGTGGATTAAAATGTTTTGGAATACTTGGATGGTCATTGTGTTTTTATTTTACAAGAGCGGTATCCATTGGGTAGTTTTTTTTGCGTTATTTGCAGTTTGTCAATTATTCCAGAGTGGGGGATAATGTCAAACAGGTTGGCTAAGTCCAGGTGATTGTATGCACAGATGTCCCCTCATCCAGGTCCTTGGTGACTGCCTCATAGATGTCCATCATATTTAACAGGCCTGATCTCCCTTTCATAAATGCAAACTGTGTAGGGTCAAGTGTTTGTAGATCATGTATATCTTTATTGATAATGTCCATGATGATTTGCCCTATGGGCTTGCAGATATGGCTACTCAGGCTAATAGGTGTATAGTTCCTGTGGTCAGTGGATGCACCTCCTCTGTGCAAGGGAATAACAGTGACTGTTTTCCAGTCAGCATGAATGAAGCTGGTGGTTTGCACTATGATTGCAAAGAGTTCCCAATGGTGTTAGTAATCTAGGTTGGATCCCCTGTAGAACACAGCCTGCGATGTTAGCAGGTCTGATAGATGCTGTGTTTTTCTCCTTAGAGAGGCCATTTACTACCTGTTCTTTAGAGATACAAGACATGTGGCAGGTTGTAAGTGTATCATGAGGTATATGTGGTGGGGACAGGGGAGTGACGTTGTTACAGAACTTGTCAACCAACAGGTTAGCTATGTCTACAGGCTCATTATATGTGGTATCATTCACTACCAGTTCAGAAAAAAAACTCAGACTTTCCTTTTAGGTTCCATGTAACTACACAATGCCTTTTGGCAGTATTTTGGGAGGAAGCAAATTTTTCCCATACTTTGTTTTTCAGGTCTTTACAGCAACACTTAATTGCTTGTTTAAGCTGAGGAGGAAGTGCTTCCATTTTATGGAGCTCCCTCCCTCCTACTGTTTGACAGCAATGTCTACCTCTTATTGTAAAGCCTGCTAATGGCAGTTGTCCACCAGGCAGGTCTGCTGTAGTATGAAGCACTTGTTTTGCTCCTGTCAGGTACATCTGAGTCTATGCAGTTGTACAGGTGCTTGTATAAAGCAATGATGTAGAGCTCGGCATAGTTTTCTGTTCCGTCTGTGGGGGGAGTGCAGTCAAGCTATTTATACAATCTACTGGAGGTTATAATCTGCTTTGTTGAAGTGTATTATTGTATTTGCAGCAAGTGGGGATTGGTGTCAGGTGTGATACTTACTTTTAATGAGACCAACTTGTGGTCTGATCTCACCAGGGAGGACCTCACAGTGAGGGTGCTACAGTGGTCACCCATATTGGTAAGCACCCAATGCAGTATGTTGGCTCCCACTGTGGGCATGTCAAACTGCTTGTCCAGGGCACTGGAGTTAAAGAAGTTGACTAACCTTTAGGTAAGTAAGTTTAAACATGAGTAATCAACCCAGTTGGAAGATAGTTAAGTCATCCCAAACCATGTTGTATTGATGTTGGTTGATAAATGCAAATAGATTAAAATCAGCTCAATGGGTGTCCTGATTCATGGAATTGCTCCTGTAGCTGGAAATGGGTTGATTAGGTGCCCTACAAGCAGTCAATAGCAGCTGTAGTTTTACCAGGAATCATACAGTTTGACCAATCTGGATCTGTGTCTCTCCTTAATGAATATGTATACACAACCTGCATTACTTTGCACACTTTAAGTTTGGGGTCTAAACATGTGGAAGGAGGTGTAGCCTAGTATGGCTGTGGTGCTTTCCACAGTCTTGAACCAGATGTCTGTGATTGCACAATCTTCCTAGATGGGGACAGCTTCCAGTGAGTGGAGTTTCATGCTGGCATTCCTAGCATGTAACAGCATAACCCTGATGTTGCTTGTAGAATGTGGTTTCTCATTCTAAATTTTTTCCTTGAGACACCACCTAAAAGGTGCAGTATGGGGGTGGCAACAGTCTTGGCCAGTACACAAAATCCCAGGGGTGACAGATGAAGAGCATCTCTGGCAAAGCACTGAGGTCTGTTGATCAAGTCATCCCAGGGTGACAGATAGTGATAGACAGGACAGATAGTGGATTCCCTTACAATGACACCATATGCTAAGGCAATTACTGAATTCAATCATTTTCCATTTGTATTGAACCATCATCCTAGGTGACTGTCGAATGCAGCTGAAAGCTAAGAGCATAAACATTGGAAATAAAAAGAAAGGTGGGTGGCATTTGTCATGCATGATATCACCTCAAAATGAGAACAAATGTCAGGATCACATATGTGGGTGCACAGTATGTACAGATAGACCACTAAAGGAAGGCTATCAGTAGTCCCTGCTTAATTACATATCTCAAATACAACAGTGTGCCAAACATACAGAGGGTGTGGAACCAACTAGGATAATAGCAATAGTGACCTACACCTGCCTGTGCCAAGACAGATACTAACATATGATCACACACCCAACACAGGAGTCTACTTGTAGTGTGGTATATAGCAGGAAACTCTCCACCCCCATAATATATGTATAAAATACAATGCCAAACAAATAGCTGTGTAGTAGTACACCTGCTAACAAAGGAAGTACCCTGGAGACCTGTGTCCCTAGTTAACAGACAGCATTATACCCTTGCTGTAGTTTACATCCTCTGTAGGTGTTACACTGCTGCAGATCAATGGCATGTCACAGGTACAGTTCTGAGAAAGGCTTACTGATGTAATCCCCTATCCCCTAAGTATACACAAACACATGCATCATGTTGTAAACAAAATGGTTACATACCTGATAGAGTACAATACATATCTGTTGAAAGATACAGATATATAAGTGGTGTGACAATGAGTTCACCATAGAAAGTAAGTGTCAAGCACAATGGTTGCCCTAGTTAGGCGTCTGCTTTTTTAAGTTGTTTCTCATTAACAGGTGATTGACTCTGAACCAATATGTGGTTCAGGAATGCTAACTTCAGCATGCACAGCTGATTTGCAATATAATCAGCCAATATCATGCAACTATTCAACAAGATATAAGGCCTCAATGTAGAATCCATCCCCTTTCTCTTATGATGGGGTGGAAATACCGGGGTACAGATACTACATCAGCAGAGAGAGAATGTTTGTAGCAGATACTTATTACATATAGATGTGTGTGCTACAGGCTGCAGCTGCTGCTGTTGCAGGCAATCAGCATAGTCATACAGGTTGATGAATGTGGAGGACAACAACACTTATGAGTAACGGTGTAATCTTTGGCAGCTTTGGTGTATAGCCAGAGCCTGATTGAGGGAACCTATACCACAGAAAATTGAGGTATGTGTTTAAAGTAAGCATGTTATTCAAAGGTATCATTAACATAGTAAAAGGTGACATGGTTGTTGTGTCCAAGAAGAAGTTAGGGGGTGCATTTACCAGTATGCCAACCATTTGAACAACCTCCAAATCATGTGCTATGTTATGGTAGTCATCTAGAACATGTGTGCTGGAAACCTTTGCTTCTAGCATGACCTCCATATGTGTATGTTACTTGTGCAGCTTTGGTTGCCTGTAATATCAGCAGCAAATCATTGTATGCTACCGTCTGATATTACTGGGCCACATCTGAATTTCATACTGCAAAATCCACTGTGAATGCATAGTAATGCATGACCTGATGATCTATGCACTTTCTAGTGTTGTAATAGGAATATGTTAACTGTATTCCTATATGTAGGCCTTTGACTTCCATTATTGAAAAGCTGGCATTCAATCTCTACTGCTTTGGGTGGATAAATCATTGATAAGACAGTCATACATATCAGAATGCGTAATGGTGATGTACACATACATGTATTTTAAATGCTGGACACAACTGTACTTGAACTCTGGACCATGTGGACCAAAACTTAAGGTTTTCAAATTATTTAGCAGACTAAGCTACTGAGGTACTGTTGCAGCAGGTGTATTCTTAAATGTTGTAGATATAATTGCACATTTACATGCTGTTACATACCTCATTTACATGTATTATTATTTGTATGACTTTATAGGGATGTATTTCCCCATCAGAGTCCCAGTCAAACTCCTATTTTTCCATTAATCTTTTAGCAGGTGTATTTTTAAATGTTGCAGATATAATTGCACAGTTACCTGCTGTTAGAGACCTCACTTCCATCTATTATTATGTGTTTCACTTTATAGGGATGTTTTCTATACCAGAATCCAAGTTCCACTCCCATTCTTCCTTTACTCTTTTAGCAAATTTGTGTGATGCAGCTCGATATGCAGCATTGCTTAAAGATGCTTAATGATGGAAAACTGTCAAGCATTATGCTTCACTCAAAACACCTGCATTATTTAACTAGCAGTGTAGCTTGACAGTTTAATGTCCTGTTCCTCAGGTGCAGTGGTCCTGGGTTTGAAATAGAGTGCAGATGTAATTTTTTAACATAATTATTATGTTTTCAACTACATATACCAATATAGTGCTATTTAGCACAGCTAAGCGATGCTGTATGACATGCAGCATCATGCAAAAAATCTTTAAAGAAAAGGAAAAAGAGAGATAGGACAGTGGTGAAATGTGGTGCATGCAGCGGGAAAAACATAATGACCAGCAGGTAGGTATGTGCAGGAAGGGTGTAGGGAAGAACCACAGCTATCCATTTCTTCAATGGCATCAACTGTGCATTTAAATATTTTTTGCTGCATTTAGAGTTTCAACCCAGAGAGAGGGGTGACAACAACATAAGTGCATTGTCAAGCCAAATGGACCAAATTAAGTGTGTTCACTGGACACATGTGCAAATTGGAGAGCTATATATGGGACGATATTTTTATGTGGGACAGGTGCCCTTTTTTAAGGTGAGAGTAGAATGTTGAAGAAAGGACATAGGTATGTGTGAAGGAGGTAAATTGGAAATGTGAGGAAACTTTTTCAGACAGACAAGACAGAGAAGACAGCACACAGGGTTGGTGTGTGACACAAGGGGGGGGTTGAATACCTTGTTGCGGAGGGTGTTGTTGAATCTCAGTCCCATTGACATTAGACAAAGTAGCAGTTTGACTCAAATCCTCACCCATGGGACTGTCATCAATGCTCCTTCACTGTTCCTGTTGAGGCAGTAGTGAATGCCAGCACCCACGGTGAGGCTGCCAGACCAGAATGGACAGCATGATCTCTATCCAGCATAGGTGTGCACCAACAGATCAGTGCAGCAACCCATGCACCATGCCTGGCAGTTCATCACAGGTGACAAACACCACCTCTACTTCTGCCTCCACTCTCAAAGGGGGGACCACCCCCAGAATGGGGGTTGGAACTACCCAATAGAGCAAGTAGTGCAGAGGCAGCAGAGAGGCAACACCGGGCTGTGGCCTACATGTGCTGGGCCCCTGTGCCTCAGCTAAGGGAGCCAAGGTAGGTGGATCATCTGTAACTGGCCTACCTTGTCTTGCTGTGGTAAATTAAATATAAACATAAGGAAAATAAGCATAACCAAAACAATTTAAGTAATAACATAAGATAAAGCAAGAATGAGAAATGGAAAGAAATTGAAAATAATATAATGAAGAACACAACAAAACAAAATGTAAATGAAAGTGTTTTAACTTCAAAGCAATATTAAATCTTAATAAACTGAAATACGAGGCACAGTGTAACAAAAACCAATAAACAAAAAAAAAACACTGTGGAGAGGACAAACCGCACCGGACAGCCGAGAAATTTTAACTGATTTATTCCAAGGTTAAACGTTAGACAATTCACCACGTTTTTTGTCAATAAGCTGTAAGACTTCATCAGACAAGGCACAATTTAATTAACACATTTATATATGCTGACACATTTTAAATTAACCAATAAAAACTGTTAAAAACAATCCTCATGAATATGAATGCAAATGAAAAACTCATCCAAACATATGTATACATTTTAAATGCATCCCTACTTTACAGATACATGTATTATTTGTGCAGTATTTGGTGCACTAAAAACATTAAATAATTTTTTAATCTTTTATTTATTAATATATTCATGTATAAAATTCATAATATTAAGACAACGTTCAACCAAAAACACAAATCAGTTCATCAATGGGACAATACTCCCATCTAGTGGTCAAAAATGGTATATAATCCTATTGCATCTTTTAACCTAAAATCAAAGTGAAACTTGAAATAGATAGAAATGTAGCGAGAATGAATTCATGTAATGAATATAAATGACACCTTAAAAATACCCAGATAAATAAATATATATGAATTAAATATTAAACCCAAAAAGTATTGATACATAAATATATATGTATATATTTATAATATACATAAAATATACATAAAACATAAATAATATACCCATAAAATATTGTGTTATATTGAATGTATTAAATATTTAAAACTATTTAAAAATGTACTTATTTTAAAATATATGTAAATATACAATAAAGATATATATATATATATATATATATATATATATATATATATATATATATATAAATATTTATATATATATATATATATATATATATATATATATATATATATATATATATATATATATATATATATATATACACACACATGTGAACCCAATGCTGGTATTATTACAGTTTGGCTGACCTTAATTTCAAAACTGGGGCGAGTGAGTAAGAATTTGGAAGTCCCCCCTTTACGTCCTATTGTAGCAGCAGAAGGTTCAGTGATATCACCTTTAGCAAGATATATTGATACTAAATTGAAGAACCTAATGTTTAAAGGGAGGTCTTATTTGAAGGACTCATGGGATTTTTTTAAGAAAATTGAAGAATATTACTACAAATAAAGATGTTATTTTGGTTACTATAGACGTAGTAGACTTGTTTGGTTCAATACCACATGAAATAGGATTAGAATGGTTTGAAGAAGCTATAAGATCTTTTCAAGAATTAAAAGATGATGAAATTTACACTTGTGTCAATTTGATGGGATTGGTTTTAAAACATAATTATTTATTCTTCCAAGGAGAATATTACCATCAACTAAGTGGGGTAGCCATGGGAGCAAGATGTGCTCCCATATATGCCAACATGGTTTTAAATACATGGGAAGATAAATGTATCCATCATAGTGCATATAGAGAATGCTGGAGTTTATATAAACGGTTTTTGGAAGACATTATTATTTTTTGGAAAGAGTATAGAAAGGTTAGAAGAGTTTATCAAATATGTTAATGGCACTACCACTTTTTTAAAATTTACCCATTAAATGAATACACAGAGTATTAATTATTTAGATGTGATAATAGAAAAAGACGGTGACAAATTTAAGTCTAAGGTTTTTAGAAAAAAATCTTTTTCCAATTCATATCTACATTTTAAAAGTGGACACCCTTTACATCAAAAGTGTAGTATTGTAAAGGGTCAAATGGTAAGGATTTCTAGGATGACATCCAATGACCAAGATTTTATTGTAGAATTGGAATTCTTGGTGGATATGTTTTTGGAGAGGGGTTATCCACTTGACTTTTGCAACCATATTAAAAAAAAGATATCATTCAAGGGAGAAATAATAGGTTTGCACCCATACTGAATTACAATCTCCCCACTACCGGTGATTTCGGTCCAACAGAGCCTAAAGACCTAAATAAAGGAAAAACATACAGTCAGGCATTTATAACTGATTTTAGTGGTGATGCAGATGTCATCCACCAAGTGGTTCACAGAGAATGGGACAAGTTCCTTAACATCACTGATGTTAACTTAAACAAATGAAGAGATTCTTTTAATATTATTTTTAGGAGGGGACGTAATATAAAGGATTGGTTGACAGTTCCACAGAGTGAGGAAGAAAAGCACAAAAATAGGGGGCACTTATCTATGTGGTATGTGTATGCAATGTTCATCTATGTTTAATTCACATAGCATTTTTATTGAAGCAAGAGATAGAGAAGTTGTTGGTAAAGTACATAGTAATTGCAATTCTTTTGGAGTAGTATACATTGCGATTTGTGAAATATGTTCAGCTTTCTACATTGGAAAGACCGAAAGGAAAATAAGAAGAAGGGTGTATGAACATTTGAACGATATCAAAAACAAGAAAGAATTTAATGCACTATATAAACACATGAATACCTGCCCCCTAGCAAAGTATAAATTCTTAATTTTAGAAGAAATTCAGAAGGACGAGAGAGGGGGTTTATAGGAGACTCACATTGAATACCGGGAATTATATTGGCAGATTGTTCTTGACGCCAATAAATTCCCAGGTCTAAACGACTATATCTCACTCGCCCCAGTTTTGAAATTAAGGGCAGCCAAACTGTAATAATACCAGCATTGGGTTCACATGTGCACATATATATATATTTATTTATTTACACGATTGTATATTTACATATATTTTAAAATAAATACATTTTTTAAATAGTTCTAAATATTTAATACATTTAATATAACACAATATTTTATGGGTATATTATTTATGTTTTATGTATATTTTATGTATATTATAAATATATACATATATATTTATGTATCAATACTTTTTGGGTTTAATATTTAATTCATATATATTTATTTATCTGGGTATTTTTAAGGTGTCAATTATATTCATTACATGAATTAATTCTCGCTACATTTCTATTTCAAGTTTCACTTTGATTTTAGGTTAAAAGATGCAATAGGCTTATATACCATTTTTGACCACTAGATGGGAGTATTGTCCCATTGATGAATTGATTTGTGTTTTTGGTTGAACGTAGTCTTAATATTATGAATTTTATACATGAATATATTAATAAATAAATATTAAAAAATTATTTAATGTTTTTAGTGCACCAAATACTGCACAAATAATACATGTATCTGTAAAGTAGGGATGCATTTAAAATGTATACATATGTTTGGATGAGTTTTTCATTTACATTCATATTCATGAGGATTGTTTTTAACAGTTTTTATTGGTTAATTTAAAATGTGTCAGCATATATAAATGTGTTAATTAAATTGTGCCTTGTCTGATGAAGTCTTACAGCTTATTGACGAAAAAAGTGGTGAATTGTCTTACGTTTAACCTTGGAATAAATCAGTTAAAATTTCTCGGCTGTCCGGTGCGGTTTGTCCTCTCCACAGTGCTTTTTTTTTGTTTAATATTAAATCAGCATAAGGCTAAAAGAAGAGATAATTACAAATAATATGATAATATCAAATGATAATAATAACTATAATTAATAAAGAAAAGAAGGGAAGTGGTGGGGTGAGAGAAAAAGAACATTAGTAACTTCACAGATAATATAACTATGCCGACTACAACTACATACTTCTAGATATGTTAGATATAATTTGTGAAAAGAGTGACCACTTATATTGTATGTATGCTGTTGCACGTACATAGCTCTAAATTAGTTAGCATGGGACATTATGGTCCAAGCCATACAAAATGGTGGTACAAAGACACATCAACAGGGGAACATTTTTACATAGTGTGCTCATACATTACTACTATGGTGTTGTGATAACAGATTTGCAATGACATCCCATTCCCAGTATTGCCATATATCTGCAAATCAAAGGGCCACACATATGGGGTGGGAGGCATTACATTCTGCAAAAATCATGACAGTTGAAAGGTAGGTTTGTGTACACTAACTACACTAGACAGCTAGACATTTCTCAGTTGGCTGCAGTGGGAGTAGAACCCACAAGCAGTGACTACAGGAAGACTGACCATTTTCTTTTTAAAAAGTAATATTTCAGACAACCATCTCCTTTAGAACTATTACTGATTCATTTTGTGTAAAATTCTGATTTTACACATATGCATAGCTGTGTCTGGTGTCAGATTAGAGACCACAAGCAGTAATTACTGGAAGACTGAGCACTGTCTTTGAAATAAGTAATTATCAAAGCACCATCTCTTTTTAAATGTTATTGATTATTGTTGCATTAAATCTGGCATTTACACACATGGATATGTGTCTAGGTATTCTGTTAATTTACCCCTATACCCTGTTCATTTACTGTGCGCACCTTACATGAGCAGAACAAGTGTTTGAACCTTAATCTGGGCATTGCACTGCATTTATTTCTAACATACGCCTGTAGAACAGCTAAAGCAGCTGTGTGGAAAGCGCTTTGTGGTTTGCTTTTATCTTTTAGCTTTATGACTATTTCGTCCGTAGGTCCAGTGGATTTTGTTTTATCTAGTTCCTCTAGTCTTCTTAAGGGGGAGCTTTTTTTTCCTGCTACAGTTCTTGGACTTTTTTTTTTTTTTTTTTTATTTCTAACATATGTTCACACAATATTTACTACCTTAACTATTAGCAGTTGATTGGTGTCAGATTAGAACACACAAGCAGTGAATACAGGAATACTGAACATTTTATTTGAAATGAATTAATTATCAAAGCACCATCTCCTTTTAACCATTATCAATTACTGTTGCATGAAATTAGGCATTTACACACATGAATATCTGTCTAGGTATTTTGTTAACTTACCCATATACCCTGTTCATTTATCGTGTGCAATTTACATGAGCAGAGCACGTTTGAACCTTAATTTGAATATTGTGCTACATTTATGCCTGACATATGTTCACACAATTATTTTCTACCTTAACTTTTAGCAGTTCATAGGTAGGTTCATAGGTAGGTACTAGGCTATTGGCCTTAGGGCCTATATAAGCCTAGACAAAAAATGTACCCTGGCTTTCGCCACCCAAGAAAATTATTTTCCTGTGCCCCTGTCGAGCAGAGCCACAGAAGTGATCCCTGGGGTGAATTTCCCATTTCCCATCCAATCATCAAGATTTTTCTTGAAGAATGCTAATGAGGAGCTCTGTTTGACATAGATAGGTAGTCTGTTCCAGAGTATGGGAAGTCTCTGGGACAGGAATCTATCCCTCCAGCATGTTCTGTTTATTGTGGTTACAAGGTTTAGGTCCCTAGAGTGTGTAGCTCAGATGGATTGGGATTTCTTTAAGTGGAGCATGTCCAACAGCTCTGGGTTTGACATAGCTTTGTATGATTAGGCAGACATCGCCCATCAGTAGGCGATATGCGATGGAGTAAAGCTGTAGTTTTTTATACGGTCTGCGTAGGGCATCTGTTTGAGGCCATTAATCCTCTTTGTGAGGTATTTCTGTGGTCTTTCCAGTTGTTGTAGATGTCTTGTGAGGTACATACCAAAAGGGGCATTGTACTCTATAATGGGTCTAATGAGTGATGAGTAGAGGGGAACAATGACCTCTTTTTTTCTGGATGAGAATCCTTTTGTGATGAGATGAGCCATGTAGAAGGATTTCCTGACCACTGTGGCGATGTGATTATCAAAGGAGAGACTACTGTCCACCTGTGTCCCAAGGTCTCTTATCACATTTTCAGCATTAAGTAGACTACCAGCTATGTGGTAGTTCATGGGTACAGAGTTTTTACCAAATGGAATGACAATACACTTTTTGGCATTGAGATTCAGGCCATGGCTTTGACACCAGGTAACTGTCTCAGTGAGGCCCTTTTGCAGTTTGTCCACATCGTTAGGAGTTTTGATTATGGCTCCTAGTTTGCAGTCATCTGCAAACTTTGTTAGCCAAAGATCTTCTGTGTTAGCCTGCACTTCAGAGAAGTAGATACCAAACAGGAGAGGACCCAGGACTGAACCCTGTGGTACTCCACTTGTCACTGGTCTAAAGTCGCATTTGGAATCCGCTACTTTCACAGTGTGGGTTCTGTCCATGAGCCAGTTGGCAACCCATCTTGTGACATAGGGATTTATACCTAGTTTAGTGAGCTTATCTATAATTCCAGACTGGGGGATGGTGTCGAAAGCCTTGGCAAGATCTAGATAAGCTGTGTGAACCATTTTACCCTCATCTATGGCTTTGGTGACTGCTTCAAAGAAGTCAATCAAATTTAGGAGACATGATCTGCCTTTTACAAATCCAAACTGGGTAGGGTCCAGAGTTTGGAGATTACCAATGTCTTTGTTTATGAGTTCCATTATGATACGTTCCATGGCCTTGCAGACCAGGCTTGTCAGGCTAATGGGGCGGTAGTTCCCGGGGTCCATCGTGGCTCCACCTTTGTGGAGTGGGATAACCATCGCAGTGCACCATTCAGTGGGTACAAAGCCTGAGGTGAGGCTATGATTGAATATGGTACTTAGGTAGGGTGCCAGTTCATTCTGTAGTTCATGTAGAACGCAGCCTGGGATATTGTCAGGTTCCATGGATGCTGTGTTCTTGGCTTTGGAGAGTGTGTTTTTTACCTGTGCAGCCGTGATTCTTCTGGTATAGAGATGGGCCCAGTAGGGGGTGAGAGGGGGGTAAAGTTAGCACTGAACCTATCTGCTAGGATGTTGGCAATATCAGTTGGTTCTGAATATTTAGCGCCATTGTGCTGTAACTCAGAGCAGATCTGAGTGTTCTCATTGAGATTCTTGACATAGCTATAGAATGCTTTGTGGTTGTCTTTAGAGTCAGTGGCAATTTTGTTTTCGTAACTAGCTTTGGAGGATTTTATGAGGGATCTCAGCTTCTTACTGAGGTTGACCAGGGAGTTCCTCCAGTCATGGGATTTTACTCTCTTTTGCAACAGTTTCTTTCTTCTGTTGTAGAGTTTGTTTATGGCAGAGGACCACCAGACTGGCTTTCTTTTTTTGGAGGATAACATCTTGGTTCTATTAGGGATAGCATGATCCATGCATTCGTGTAAGTGCTTATAAAGTGCATTTGTGTAGGATTCAGCAGTCATACCTCTATTGTCCATCTGCATGGGTGTTGTGACATTTGCCACTTCTGTCTTAATTGGCTTTGGAGAAGTTTTTTACGATGGTTTCCCTAACTGGGGGTGGGGGTGGGATGTGGATGTCTAGGCTGATTAGCTTGTGGTCGGATCTGACCAACAAGGAATTGACCTCTGGTGTGGAACACTGGTTTCCCATGTTGGTAATGACCAGGTCTAGGATATTGCTGCCCCTGATGGGGGTGTGAATAAGTCGATCCAAGGCGTTGGAATTTATGAATTCTAGAAAACGTTGAGCAAAAGAGTTGGTACATGAGTAGTTTTCCAAGTGAATGGTGGGGTAATTGAAATCGCCCATTATTAGGGTGTTGGGTTGTACCCTAATACTTTCCAGTTTATCAAGAAATGAGGAGTGGGAATTCTGGGGCATGGTGGGGGGTCTGTAGCAAGCTACAGTTTGGATTGTGGTCTTGCCCAGAGTTAGTTGCACTTGGATAATCTCGGATGCATTATGCTGTGCAACTAGCCTGGCGGTGTGGAGATTCTTAATGAATATGGACATGCCTCCACCTTTAGTGCTTCGTTCTGGATTAGGTGGCCGAAAGGTGTGGTATGAATTGTAGCCTGGTAATGCCGGGGTGCTCTCTGGATCTTTGAACCAGGTCTCTGTCACTGCACATATGTCAATGTTCTCCATTTTAAGGAGTGCCTCGAGTGAGTGCATTTTGAGGTTTAGACTTCTAGCATTGAGTAGCATTACCCTCAGATTTTGCTTGCTTGCTTGTAACTGTTATGGTGGTGACTTTGTCATTTGAAATTTGCCTAAAAAGGCACTATAGGGGTAGCAAGAGCCTTAGCCAGTATCCGGAATCCTAAGGGCGACAGGTGCAGGCCATCTCTGGCAAAGCATCATGGTCTGTCGATCATGTCGTCCCAAGCAGACAAATACTGGATCCCCTTAGAATGACACCAGAAGCTTAGCCAATTGTTGAAGTCAATCATTTTGTCCTTGTACTGTGGTATCATTCTGGGTGATGGCAGGATGCTACTCAGGGTTAGGGTCATACCTGCCTGGGATACAAGATCGGAGAGCTCCTCCATGTCTCTTTTCATGTACTCCAGGGAGGTACGTCTCAGGTCATTCACACCAACATGGACAATAACAGTGTCATATTTGTACTTATTGTGGAGTGACCTGAGTGCATGCGTTATGTCTCAGATCTTGGCACCTGACAGGCAGCTGACGTAACTTTCTCCTTGTTTAGTCTAGTAAGTGGAACATCAGTGTGCCTGACTATAGAGTCACCTATGACTAGAGTGTTGGGTATGTTGTTATGCCTTATGGGCTGTGGTTGAGTGGCACACTGAGTTTGTGGGCTATGTGTCATTTGGGTTGTGTTGGGGGGTGGAGTTTGCTTGCATTTATGCTTTGGATGTCCCTGATGCTTGGGCAGGTTTTTATTGAGAGCCTCCGCGAATGTAGGTGTGTGTTTTGTGTTTCTATGTGTGTGTTTTGGTGGTGTAGATTTTGAGGGACTATGTGATGAATGTGGTGTGGTGCAAGTGTTTACCTTCTCCTCTTGACTGTCTAGTCCAGTCTTGGGTGAAGAGAGCTTTGCTTCCAGTTTGGCTATATAAGTGCATCTCTCACAAGTTGTAGTGTTGGGTGGTAGGAGGAGAGGGTTGTCTGTGTACATGAGGCAATTGCTGCATTGCCCCAAGATGCCCAGATTCATCAGGTAGACAGGAGAAATCACTGGAAGCTGACCCTTAGACATGCCTGGATAAGTGCTTATTTATTAAGTACTAAAACTGCTTTCCACTAGACAAGTGAGGAAAGTTGAGTGCTGTAGTAATTTGCAGCTTATGTAGTGCTTACAATGAATTCTGAACAAGTGCTGAGTTCAAAGAAACAGATTTGAGTGCTGAAACTAGAAAACTGGCTAGTTATAAGAAAGAAAAAACTAAGATAGAAGGGTTCCCTCCAACACAAAAGGGCTTGGGGGCTCAGAAGCATACAAACAGTCTAGACCACTTAACAGGAAAGATGTTGTTGGTTTACAATACACAAGCAGCCACTACAGGAATACTGAACACTTTATATGAAATAAATTAGTTATCAAAGCACTATCTCCTGGTAACTTTTATTGATTAATGTTGCATAAAATCTGGCATTTACATACATGGATAGAAGTGTAGGGGTCTGTTAACTTACCAATATACCTCGTACATGTATTGAGTGCAACCTACAGCATATTTCAGACAATGAGCAGACTAGAACAGTGACTCTTAATCTGGGTAAACCACAACGTTAACTGATGGTTAGTAGCTATACTACACAGTACTGCAGGGTTACTTGCTTTAACTTGCTTGATCATTTCAGATGGGCAATGACAGATTAATAAAGACGTAAGATGTCCCAGGTATGTCTTACCTGACTGTAAAGTCTGCAAAATCTGTAGTTACTTTAATGTATTATTAAGTTATGCATTAAGTTATGACTTTGAAGATTTTCCTTCTTCCTACACTTTTGCCTCATCCGGGCCAACTGCCAGGACTGGACATTGCGAGCCCTCTCTTCTGTAGCTGTGTTTAAGAGAAGCAAATCATTGTGCATACCAGTTTTGCACAGATTCAGCTTGTATATTTATAAATTACTGGAAAACATTCTTACATATCTGTGGGGTGTGCCCAGCCCTATCTTCTTGAACCCAGGTGCCCAAGGTTTCTCTCTTCCTATGTCTCAAGTTGTCGCAGTGGTGAGGACACTGCTCACCAGTGTGGAGCATGGCAGTAGCACTGGTAAGGTCCCTGACCAAATTAGCCTAGGCCTCAGACTTACACTCTGAGCCCTGGTAGTCACTCGTGCAGCAGCCAGGGTCCATAATGCTCCACCAGGAGTCCAATAAAAAACTCTGGACTCCTGCACTTCCCCCTTATGCACACAAAAGCACACTCCCACACCTACAGCAGCAGCCATATCTACAGCCAAGGTAAGACTCCAAAGAATGGAATAAAAATCCCACCTGTTGACCTTTAAATAGGTTGCATTCCCACCCTTGTACATCATACTGTAACTTTTAAAAAGGCACAGTGTCACTTAGCATCACACAAATGCATACAAGCTATGTTTAAGTTGAGGTCAGCAATGCACAAACTGGAATAGACCTTGACCATATTTAAGTACTGCTTAGTATCATGCAGTTTTTCTAAATGAAACAATTTTTTAATTTAAAGTAAAACCGATGTTTCAGTCACCTGACACATTTTCACAGATATATATTGAAAAAAGTTTGACTGCTCAGCAATCAAACCCTACATTGCAGGGCTGGACTCAACCCCTCTAGCCACTGGAATAGTGAAGGGAACTTGTATATCTTCAGATATACTGCAGTGGTGCCTCCTTTGCTATGTGGGCTTGCACTTTTCTAAGCGCAGCAGAACTACAACAATTGAATACATCCAGTTTCTATTTTTAGATAATGTAATGGATGTGTACTGTATATGTAAGCACAGTTTAACATAGCTAAGCAACGTGCCACACTGCACAAACAAGCATATGGAAAAAAGAAAAAGAAAAAAGAAAATTAATTAAAACTTAATTCATCCAGTTTCTATTTTTAGATATCTAGTGGATGTCTACTGTATATGTAAGCAAAGCTAAGTTTAGCTGAGCAAGGTGCCACACTGCATAAACAAGAACATGGAAAAATATATAGCATTGAATACATCCGGTTTCTATTTTTAGATGTCTATCAGATGTCTGTTATATATGCCAAGTGAAGCTAGGCATTACTAAGTAACATGACATGTCACACAAACAAGCACATATCATAAAAATATAAATAAATAAATAAAATTGCAATTTAATGCAGTAAAATGTGTTGTACATGTTTCGGTCCAGGTTAACAGGCCAAAAGGTATAGTGCTGCGCATACCAACTGTCCAGAAGTTTTGTGGACATTCTACAATTAACAGACAGCCTGTAAAGTGTTGCTTACATGGATTCAATATCTGTGTTACTGTGATGTCCCTTGGCAGTGTGCCATCATTAATATGTATGGCATGCTGCCGAGGAGGAATGGGGGCTGTGTACATGTATGCTTTCCTTGTAGACTCCACACAGGGTCTACATGGATTTTATTGACTCCTGGGGTGAGTTTGGATAAAGATGCAAAATAATGTGACTATGCTAACACAGTTGTGAGACCTCTCTGTTTTATTACAAAGGTATATTACTCTGAATGGTTGCAAAATGTGTTTCAGGTTAATGCTGTGTTCCATATATTATTATCCTATTTGGTGAGTGTATGTGTGTTTATATTTTGGTCCATCTTTGTTTTTTATACATCCAAATTCAAAGTAACTATTATTTTAAGAAATGAATTCAAAGACATGATGGTGTGTTTTTGTTTTTGTCTTTTTTACCCCTCACCCACAACTAACCATCTGCTAACCCAGAAAGCCACTCCTAGTTCAATGGATCTTCCAGACATGACAGTCCTCTCCTAGACTCTCTGATTCCCAACTTTGAAGCAGGTGAGAACATTGAGGTACCTCAGGAGAGAGTCACATATGCTGTCAAGGAGTATGTTTATCATACTTTAAGATCCTGTCCCCATGCGCACATGTACTATTTTAGTCAGCCTTGCAATGAGCATGATTGCATTTCATCTGTTCTCTGCAGAGGCTCAGCCAATGCACTGCCTTCCTGTAGATCATGCCACCCCCTCACACATCCCAGACCTCTGACAGCTATCAAATGCAAGGTGTTCCCATGTTCATGCCTACCCCACATTAAAGTCACACACATCCTCCCTTACCAGCGTCTCAGAGACCCAAGCCACTACCTCAAGGGTCATAAAATCCTCTTTTCTGTCTACAGTTTTTTATATCTCTTCTTTAGCCTCCTTAATCATCTGATCTCAGTCCTTGTAATTTCCTGATTTTTTTTCCTCTTATAATTCAGTTAATCAATCTATCTATATTTTCAAAGCCTCCTTCTTATGTGCTCATATACCTTTGGTTTCCAACTGCATAGTTTCACACATAATCTCCCTAAGTAAATCACAGTTATCCAGCAAACTCCTAGTAACACTGTTTACTATCCTTTCCTTGTAACACACTTGAATCTCTGTCCATTTCTGAAATCCTGGAGTCTCGGAACAGGAGGCACCAAACCTCCATATTTTTCACTTCTTCAGTTTATCCTATACGTGTTCATATGTAAATGAGTGGCCAGACATAACTATTGTGCATGTGTATAGCTCAGTAACCATATGCAGATGTTCAGGTGTGAAATCAGTGTTGTTGATTCTTGAAAATATTTTATGAACTGGTAAAAATATATAAAACTCTATCCAACCCCCACCCTGTATTTCAGCGATGTCAGTCAACCCAACCATCTTGCAATTTCTCACAAAGAATTTACATATCTATGACATTCTAGCTATATGAAGACCTAATTCAGTCTCAGCTCTTGAACAAATCATAGTCCAATATCCTAAAATTAACAGATGCCCTCAAGAAATGTCATGAGGTTTCTTAGGATCCCTTTCAACTTTAACCCTAACAGTATATAAATTCTCAACAGTTTCAGTATATGCAGCCCCCCACATTAATTTAGCAATCACATATCTTCCCACAACAGCTATTTTATGTTCAGTCTTTTACTTGAGTATTCCTAGCTATCACTGTGGCTGTCCATCACCTCCTAACCACCATAAAATTCTAAAAAGAAAGCAGAGTTAAAGCCCATCTCTCCCAACATCTGGTGCTCTTGTTGGCCTAAATAAGTCTACTATAAATACAACATCTGGGGTGGTAATGCAGCAGTATTAAGGCTTTCTTGATCTGGATGTAAATTGTAAAATATGACTAGCTAACAATATTAATACTAATTCACATTCAAGGCTTTTATTCCCTGAAACATTATCAATTTTCTGCCATCACTGGTCACTGGTGACAGGATGATTTTCATCAGTTTTACCTTGTGTCGCATAATAGCATTACTCTTCGTTTATCATTGTCAAAAATAGCAATTAAAAACACTGTTTGTTACAATGATGCAATATTACTAATGGACCAAACCCCGCATAATGTTTACTTGACATTCTAGATGCCAGGGCAGTGAACAAATTGCCCATAAAAAATGTGCTCTAAAGACAGGTATCTTTCACTTACCATGTGGCATCTGTAGTTTTGTTTGTGTCTTTCGGCTTTTCACAGTTAGGGGTCACCACAGCGGAACTCCGGTCCACTAATGATTGGTAGTTGATTTTTACATGCCGAGTTACCAGCCCTGACCACAACCTTCAACGAAGGTATGCCCATTCACGCATGTCTCCACGCAGAAGACCCTCTAGCTGAGAATCGAACCGGACAGCATCTTACTGTGAGGCAACAACGCTACCGCAGCACCACCACGGGTCATGTGGCATCTGTAATAAACTATTAAAATAAATGAAGTTAACCATTGGTAATTGCCACAAGTCACTTATCCTTTCCTCACCCTGCCCATATAATTGCTTTACGTCAATGTTATGTATATAATAACCTCCTTAAAACATATAGATTTGGAAGTTAAGAATGAGAGCAATGAGAATTCTCTGAATGTCTTGCTATAGAAACGGCATAATGAACATAATAAATGCTCCATTTGTTTTAACAGATTCTTCTTATTAGGTCACTTTATAGTCAAAAACATGACTATCTACTTTGCATAACCATCTTCCTAGATAGGAGTGTTACACGGGATCTCTAAACATGTATTTTCTGTGATTTCCTTTCTACAACAAATAAAAAAAAAAGAATTGTTGTAAAGCCTACTAAATATATTTTAGCTGACTATTCATAATATCTGCAAAGGTAAAAAAAAACATACTTAATCACTTGATCTCTTTACCTGGCATTGCCTCTTCCTTTATAGATAATATGAACCTCACAAATTCATCTGTTTGGGCTTCTCACACATTTGTTGAAAGGCTGTATTAAACCCCTGTAATATATATCCCAAAATGATTTTCACTCTGACACTTTCAATATGAGTGGACACATGGCAATTATCTGAGCCTCAACTCCCCAAAATTCAATCCCTATGAAAGAAAACTCCCAAAAATACCGCTTTCAGTGAATTTCTAGGTGGCTAAGCCCATCTTCACCACCTGATGTGAAGGGCTGTGCCCATCACACCCGTTAACTAATATAATTAACTGTAGGGTTGCACTGTAAGGTAGGGGGGGGTGAAGGGGAAACTAGACAGAAATTGTAGATAGCATCTCCAAGATTCCCTGACAATGCTGGCATTTCCACTGAAAAGAACTGTCAGAGAATTGAGTCTTGGGGAATTTTCATTCTTCAAGCAGTAGTGTAGCCTCAGATGACACATCATTAATAATCACTGTCTCTGCTGTTTCACCTTATTATTCTTTACTTGTGTTTTGTAACATCTACGTATAGCTTCCTAATATTAAGAATAACATGCTTCCTGCATAGATTTATTGAGCGAAGAACTTCTAAATGTGTTTTTGTCCAAAAGATTGCTGCATATAAAAAACACTTTTCATAACTGTTTTTATAAGGAAAAATATGCCGTTATTTAAAATGAAAACATTAACCTTACTGTTTGGATAATCTTGTTTCTATAATCTATTCTGTCATTGCACAGCTGGAAGTTAATCTTCACTCAAACAGATGTTAATGCTTTTGATCTTCTATATGACGAATGAATAATATGTCACTGTGCTATTTAACATACAAGGTGGCTTTCTTTCTCACCACCTTCTGCCTTTGGAAAAACTCATAGGGTTCATTAAGCAACTGTTATAGCAAGGCATCCACAGAGCTTTCACATCTCTCAGTCTTCCCTTCCAAATGTACTTTAGCTATTTGGTTTCTATACTTTACCCACTGCTGTGACACTGTTAATATATCTTCTGGCATTACAAATGTTGCAGTGCTTGTAGAAAATATCACTCACTGGTATGCCTAATATGCTACCTTAAAGTTGTATTTTTGTGGTCTGAAAAGTTTTATTACTGAGATAAAAGCATTTTTGTTTTTTTTTTTCCTGAAGGGATTCAAATAATCTTGTTTACATGAAAAACAATGTTCCAAGACAAGACAAGATTCTTTCCTTAAGGGAGTATGCCACAATATACGCAATGATTTCTCTGGGGGGTGGCGGCTGACTATAGTCATACCACTGCTCTATCAATTCTGTGCATTCACTCTGTCTGAATCTGTTCTGGAAGCTGCTTCACACACCTACTGCCATGTCCTTTTCTGCCTCACGTCACATAATCATTGTTTCTCTTTGGCTGAGGGAATAGATCTCTCCTTCAATAGCTGCACCAGGAAGAGAATCCTCTTTTTGCACAGCAGCTGTAGTGACAGGATTGTTACCATCTGCAGTGTTAGTCTTTGCATGCAACCGTTCAGTCACACACAGGACTGTCAAGTGCTTCTTTTTCTGACTTTTTCAACACCTATATAAAGTCATTGTTTGTAAAACTTTCCTTGCCTGTTGGTCTTACATCTCTTTTTTCAAGATTTACTCTTTAAGGATGTGAGTTGTAATTAATACAACACTTGACCAGCAGAGCATATATAGATGTGGGTTAAATCAGGGACATTTCCAGCAGAAGTAACATAATGAAATCTTTAAATGGGTTGGGAACAGACAAAAAATGGCACTTATGCAGGCTCTGCAACTTTTTCTATTTGCAGGGATCTGGGCACTAGCAGTGGGGCAGCTGTTCTTATCTGCTGCCAATATCTTTGTTTCCCTGTAAATACTCCATCATCTATCCCCTTTTCTCTATAAATACTAACTGAGCTAGTTACACAAGAAAGGAGAAAGAGGGATTCTTGTTAGGTATTGTAACCAAACAGTGATAATGATTTAGGCCCAGAATGCAAGCGCACACATCCTAAATTAGATTTCATTGCTACCAGGGAATGGTTGGAGGTAGAATGACCAGAAATGAAAATTCAGTAATGTTTTACAGGTTCATACCAGGTTAACTGTACATTACCCAACAACAGAATCAAACTCTGTACCTTATGTTTATAAATCAAAGATATTAACCATTATGCCAAACCCATTCAGTTAACATGACTGGGTTATTTGGTAACATGTTGTGAAACACACAGTCATAACTGTACTGATACTACAAAGTTGGAGTAGTCCCTTTTCAGCCAGCATGCATTGACCACTGAGCTGATAATACTAAATGTGTGGCTGTGGAGAATACATATCCCTGAATGAGAATGAAACAAATGCTTATTTTGAAGTTTCATTGTATATTTCAGTGCATACAGGTTTATATATTTTATGCTGTAGATTTGCTAATGATATCTTTCTTAAAGAAACAGACTAGTACTCAGTAACTTTATGAATATAAAAATACAGTCAGTTTTTAAAACAGTATATTTGATTTTAGGAAGTCAATTATATATTAAGCATTTTTTTATAATTTAATTGGTATATTTTCTTATGTTCTACAAAATGACTGTGTTGATAACAGTGAGCCCAAGCAATTAAACTGTTAAGTTTTTTTATTAGATAGCAGTGGAGTTAATACAGAAGAAAACATATTCTGCGTCATAAGTAGGAAAATGCAAAATATTCCAGGCTTAAATTGAGATTATTTGCTGAGTAATTTAGCTAATGTAGGGTGCAATGAAATAGCTTTTTGTAGAATATTCCAATAAAAGTATCAGTGTCAGAGTGGCAAAAAGTAGCATACTCACCTTTTGGTGTAAAGCACTATGTGTTCTATTCTCACGCCAGGAAGATGGATTGATGACACTGCAGATGAGCATACGGGAGGTGCTGCATTCCTGAGTGTGCTGTCCTTCGAATGAGATGCTAAACCAAAGCCACATCTGCATGTCTTGATGGTAACTCAGGTAGATGTGAAAGATCCCCGGGCATCTTCTGAAAAGAATAGGGGATGTTCACTGATGCCCTGATGTAGTATAAATACCACTTCAGGTCCTCAGGTTACCCCTGAAAAATAGGCTGCTAGACTACTTGGACTAACCTGCCAGCAAAAGAAAAATAAATAAATAAATAAATAAATAAATAAATAAATGAAAAATTAAATTAATGAAAAATCAAATTTTAGATTCTAGCTCTGTGACAGCAGACGGGCAATGCATTCCCCAAAAATACTGTTGCGCATGGATAGTATACACATAATAAGGATAAGGCATACAAGGACAAGCAGGACAACACAAGAACACAAGAACAGAAGACTGATATAATCAAAAATGTCTGGGATAACTAATTCATTGTGAAAAGAAGATGAACAGTGTGCAAAAGCAATCTAATTTCAGAGATGATCAAAAGAATATTATCATGCCCTTATATCTTTGAATTTATCATTTTGTTGCACATATCATTAGCCACAGGGTTCAGGAAATCTAACAGTTTACAAAGAAAAGTTCTTTTTACAGATTTAAATTTTCATGCAAAGGATACATACACAATATTGAAATAAATATTGAAATAAAAGTTCAACAAAATTAATTTAAAATGTTTCATAATTATGAGATTTTTTTTTCTTGCTGAATACCTCAAAAATATATAGTCATCTAAGCAAAGAAATAATGGATATGGGAAAATAAGAAATAAAAAGTAAAACCTGAGTGATTGTTTTTGTGTCAGAGAAAACTGGAGTGCACAGAGCCACTAAACAGATTAGGGGATAAGACATTGCACACGGTGAAGAGGAACAGATGAGCTAAAACAGTCTGATACACCCGATCATGAAGATCATGCAGGACATCGGAATGTGGTGATATTGTAATATTAGGCATTTATGAGTGTGCATTTTATAGATCAGACTACGTGTGTGTGTGTGTGTGTGTGTGTGTGTGTGTGTGTGTGTGTGTGTGTGTGTGTGTGTGTGCATGTGTGTGTATGTGCGTGAGTGTGTGTGTGTGTGTGTGTGTGTGTGTGTGTGTGTGTGTGTGTGTGTGTGTGTGTGTGTGTGTATGTCCGTGAGTGTGTATGCATGTGGGTTGCAAGTAGGCAGTAGCCTTCAATCTTTGGGTACATAAGAAGATCTGTGCAATCTTATTTCAGAATGTACAGCTAAGATTATTTAATTTATATTATACTAGTTACACTAATGTGTTTTTGCTAGATAACTTATATGTGAAATAGTTACACCCCAAAAGTGGCTTGTCTACTTCAGGGTGCAAGAAACAGCCACCTGCCTATTTGTCTTATGTATGTATTAATTATGTCATCTAGTCAAATATGTGCTTTGTTATCTTTTTTGACAGAGAACATGAAAATATGAAAGTACAACCATCTTTACTAAACTGATGGTATACTGTTTTAATGTTTGTTTTCTTTTTCACATGTGTGGGGTAGTTAAGCAAAACAGACATTTTAATAACTACTTTGAGAGCATTGGAATAAAAGTAAAATAGAATGTCCATCAAAAATCCAAATTATTTATCACATAAAAGTAATCCTTGTATCTCAGATTATGATGAGAAAATGGTACATAACAAGCAATACAACCACTTTTTAAATACATTTAATTTGCCCCAGAATTATGTAATCACAACAAATAGTAAATTACTATCTTAACGAAATACAACTTACTTTATTACATCACATATGACCATTCTATTTCATAATTAATATCTCTAGGAAACTTTTCCATTAAAAAAAAAAAAATATATATATATATATAGTTTTTAAATTTTTTTTTTTTTATAGATTTTGTTCATCTCTGCTTTAATCTGTAGAGACTTCACATAAAGCCAAAAAAAATCATATCAATGGCACTTAATTTATGCTAGATTCAGCTAAATTCATGGAATGCAGAATATTCAACCAATATCAGCAAAAATGTTGTGGGTAAGCATGTAATATATAAATATTCCTCTGTGAACTTGGAATATCTTGGTGCATAACAGAGTTTCTCAGTAGCAAATGTGCACTGTATATAAGTCACAGCCACTACATAAATCATGAAAACTATCTCACAAAGCATGATGCACATTAAAAAAGTTATGGAAATACTATCCTAGTCTAAGCTACCTGACATTTGTAAATACATATATACAATAAAATCTCTCCAGTAAGCTTAAAGACAAATACAGAATATCTCCATAAGTCATTTATTAGTAAAATGTACTTGCTCACACTTACTGCTTCTGATGGAATCCATAAAATTTCTAATAAAAAATTTAATAAAGATGAAGGGTGATCATGGCCAGAATGCCATAGCTAACAATGGGTACAGGACATATGTGGGGAACACAGGTACCACACTCTCAATGATATAGGGGATAGAAAAGCAGACATGGGTTATGGGGGAAGAATAGTGACACACAAAATGTTTGCAATATTCTTGCAAATATAAGAAAAGGTAATATTAATAACAGGTTGGAGGTTAAGGAATATGAGTGGATTTTAAGAATGAATGCTGATACTTTGCCATGTATTAACCAAACTATGTCATTGGTATCTATACTAAAGCACATGCAGATGTGCTTGCAATAGTTGCATTTTACTGTAAGCTTTTAATTAATTGTTATTAACTTTTGGGTTGTGTGTGATTACTATATAAGTGAACTGTTTTACTTTTTGTTATACACTGATTAAGGGTTTTTTCACTTGAAAGCTTTGTTCGTAATAAACTGTTTGTTCGTATCAGCGTTGTCCAGTCTTCTTCTGCTTTTGCCTAATAAATAGGGATCACAGTAGACACTGGATAAATAATACAATATCCATGTAGTCTGTCAATAGTGCAAGTGTAAGCCAAGCAACATCACAGATGAGTAAATGCAATCCTTGGAATGCTGGAGAATACCAGCAGAGGACAGAACAGAACCTCTGACCATGCATATGAAAGTCAAAACAACCAAGCACAGAACCAGACAGCAGTACTGCAGCAAAGCAGCAAACTGGATTCTGCATACACAAGTAGGTGTACACAACCGAAACATATATGTAATGGAATGTATATGTCACACACATATATCATGTCAAAGGCAACACACACAAAGGTATAAGTGCATATGTATGACCTTCATTGGCCTAACAGGAAATTAGTTGAAAGCAATGGCAGTACACATGCACACACCAATGAAGTGTATTAATAATATATCACAAATCTATAATTAATGCTATATAACAAATATCAGGGTGTGCACATGAATGCAAACAATAGACACTGGTTAATATATAACATGTAAGTATAAGAAGAGCAAGGATGTATTGCAAGCAGTAGCCATCAGCTTGTGTGCATATGGCCTGCATCTGTATAATGGCCATGGAGTTGGCACAAGTTAGCCTTGTAACAAAACAAATACATAAAAATGAATCAGAAATCAAACAAAGGTGAACATATACCATGCATATGTGTAAGACATATGGCATAACTACAAAGGTGGAAAGGAGTTGGACAACATGGGGCCACATCAGGGAAGACATGGTATCAAAGCTCCATAGCAAACAATAATGCAGGACAGCAATATGTAAGGTGAAGCATTGCAAATGCATGTGTACACCACACAAGGTGTTTTCAAAGTCAAGCCAAACTAAATTGAAGTGAATGCCCAATTTATGTATGCCACATTGGCAGACTGCATTGCCGACATCTACAGAAATGGACATGCATAAATCACACGTGCAGTATTGTGCAATCATATAAGAGCAACAGACATATGTAAGCACTTTAAGAATTGGTATCACATACAGATGTACACTGTCAAGCCAATGTAAATCAATATGTGGAATAACCACCTGTGGTTTTATGTCACTGACCCTGGTTATGACTGGGCAAAGGACAGTTCTGTGAGCACCATTATAGCATATTAACATGAAGCCAGTGACTATTCACATTTCCAAGGTACAAAGGTGTTTCTCTAGTAATCAGAATATGTGCAGAGACATGTACATAAATCACTGCATATGCACTCCATGTGCCAAAATATGTGAATTTATGTGAATAAGGAATGGATGTGGAAATGTAACATAGCACAAAGAAGGCATACTGTACTGTTACTGAATAAATTATCATTACCATGGTGTATATATTAACACTACATTGCTGATCTATACAGTCAGTAAAGGAAGACTGCCCATACGTATCAGATACATTTATAGTTATTTTTTTACTTTTATTTAACATTTGTTTTTAACATTTGTTTACTGGGAAAGTCGAACTTGGGACAAAGCCAATTTTCAGCAGAGACCCGGGAAAAAATGCTCACGGCACATGTCTTTGTAACGTGGGAGGAAACCAGAGCACCTGGAGCAAACCCAAACGAATGCAAGGAGGACATGCAGGCTCTGCACAGAAGGCATGCCAGCTGAGAATCGAACCAGAGAACTTCTTTCTGTGAGGCAACAATGCTACCTCTGCAATGCTGTGCTATTCATGCATAAATCACATACATGATGCAAGTTGGCATCAGCATCGCCACCACATGCCACACACAATGACAATATGCCAGTGTTACAGCATGACAAGTGGCAACCGAAACATAGGGCAAGGACATGTATTTCTGTTGAATATAAATGACATGACAATCCAGAAATCATACACATACCAATGTGGAATTTGTGGGATATTGTTAACATGTTTGCAAGTTGCTGTCAGTACCACACATGTATACAGTGGAACTGTAGCAGCATGTTAACAGCCAAAACTAAGGGACAGCTGAATGACGAATGGAAGTCTAATGTAGTACTGTGTGTTATGCACCTGTTGAGATATAATGCTAAATGACACATGACATCTGCAGTGTATGTTTGGATGCATTGTCACATAAGCATGGCAGAAAAAATGCTATGCATGCATAACTGTACATACACAGTCCAATCATTGATATGGCAAATACCATGGTGGCAGAAGTACACAAGTGGATCACACAGACAATACCTATGACGATGAGTGACCACACTAATGAGGATGAATATTACAAATTATCTCCTTGGCTATTTCCTTGAATGCGTCCTGCATAGTCTGTGACATATGTTAGAAGAAATTCCCCATCATGTCCCTCATCTCTGTCTGAAAGACATCACTAACCACTTCCCAGATTTGGTTTGGATAGTCATCTTGTTGGATTGCCTGGCATCATCTTCTCTGGAGTGCAGCACCTGCAGGTCCATCTTCCTTGTTGTCATCCTTGCCTCTGTCATGGTCATCATCATCATCATCATCATCATCACCACCATCATCATCATTATAGGACTCTGGCAGTGATCTGGCATATGCTTGTCTGTGACGTCTCATGGGTGAGCATCTACAGGTCCCATGCTCTCTCAAGGTGAATCACAAGACAAAACAGAAAGCACATATGCATACCTGTTACTGCATGACTACATGACATACCCACTGTGACACAACAAATATGTTATGTCCATAGTCAAGTGCACCACCATATGTGCTGTTTGTCAGTAATCAAAACTCTAGCAATGAAAACCAGATGTCTATCAGACCACACATTCCAGGGAAAATCATAACTGACTAACTGAAAATGATATGTACATTTGTAATCTAACAGACATTAAATAACATCCTGTTGACATGTGATGTCTGCATATGAAAATAAAGGTATATCAGCATACATGTCAGGTGTCATTAAAACACATTCTAGATGAAATGGCCTAAAACTGTTACATAAGACAAGTAGAATAAACAGATTTGCTGATAGTGGATGGTTCCTCATGCACACAACACATTCCTAGTGCCCTATTATATATACTTATGGATGTTTTTGATAACAGAAAATGTCAGAACAACTGTTTCCATGAAACACCATGAGTAACTTACTCCAAGCCATGCCATGGCATGCATAACATAGCCTACATGTGGAAATCCTGATGTTACCTGAACACTTTTTTATCGGCCATAATTATGAGTGACAAGCATACACAAAGCCAGCACACTTACATATCTTGACATTTGCAGACAAGCATGCCTTTACACTGTGTCATGCAAAACTGACATGAGTCTACCTTGCAAAACAACACTGTGAAAATGACAACATAACAGTAGTAGTGTGACCTGCACTGTTTAATACTTGTGATGTATGCCTCCTTAAATTGGTCAGCTGAATAAGAGAATATCACTATTTCCATGTTTCCTGTCATGTACGTTTGCCTGCACATTCATGTTGGTGTGTGAATGTCAACTGCATTCCAGGTGTGTGTGCATGTAATAAGTCATATGAACAGCCACCAATTAACATATATGTATAATGAAGATATAGTGAGCTGACAATCCAGTGGGAAATATAAATGCTATATGCAAAAGAGCTGAGCAAGGTAACATGGTCATTGGCTGACCCAACATCAGTTTTTGGGATGCAACACAACACACTATTAATAATGTTCAATCATAAACACAGTGACAACCTGTGACACATTAACTTATGGTATATGGTATACAGTATTGTTTGTCTATAAATGTAACAGTGCCCTCCATACATTTATTAGCTATCACTATAGTGCAAAATGCAAATATCAGGATGCTGCGTGCTGATTATATAGCAGAGTTTAACATTTTGAACAGGAATGCCTATATGGAGAAGTATCCCTAAACACAGAATACAAGTATTTTTGAAACAAACCATCAAAAGTGTTGATTCAATATCCATGTTGAACTGAAGGGCATGTCAGACTACCCACCATCATCAGTGAGAATACTGACATATCAGGCACCCATTCGATAAGTGAATTAACAGGCTATGCACAATAGATTGTTCACTGAGAACAAGATCTGCACATACAAATATACCAACACTTGCATTACAAGCAGCAAGCAATGTACTATGATCTTGTATGTAAAAAATTACAGTCAAAAGCACCATGACAGTTACACATAAATGATTGTCCTCTAGGTTGTGGCCTACAATTCAAAACTCTGTCTTCAGTAAACATGGCTTGCTGTTAACTGATATGTAAACAAGTTTGAGGTAATTCATACTTTTAATCACAAGTATTGTCTGACTATTGCACTTGTGTATCTTAAAGATGCATGATGGGTATTGCTGCATTAAAAGTAGTATCATACCTCTCAAGTGTATAGATTTTCACACAATGTCCAGATTTTTGCCTCATATATTTGGTCTATATTTTTTTCATAAAACTGTGGTTTTCCGGCAAATTAGTGGCAAATCATTAAAGATTAAAATTAGAAAATAATGACATACATTTGAGTTTCAGACTCCATACCCTTCAGAAAAGTCATGCCTATGTAAAACCTGTTATTCTATCAACTTTCTTAGTTTGTAAGAGCAATATTTTAAGTGTCCCTTATTTTGGGCCTTTGTCTCACTTTTGTTTAGGGCTTTGTCCAGATTTCTTGCTCTTAGAGGTTGAGAGGTATGAGTAGTATACATGGTAATGACCAAAATATGAGCCTGCAACATGATCACATATCTTTTATTTACAAAATCAGACAAAATAATCAACCTCCTTCAGCCTATTCATCCACTCAATGCACAGGGCACAATTACAAGTATGGGCCTTATCACCTGCAAAAAGTAAAAAGCATGCACAAATTATGTAGGTTGAAAATAACATTATTGTATGTTGCTCAGCTCATGTTCTCTAAATTTTAAATTGAAGAACATTACAGAATCTCCTTATATAGTTTGGAATGTTTCACATACATATTAAAACAGAATTAAACATGGGTTAAAGGACCTGAGATTCAAACCTGCAACTCTAATTACCACTCACATTTTAACCCTGACACCTACCTCTCTAGCTAATTCATCTTGTCTATGATTGCATGGCAGAAATGCAATTAAAAGAATTTGAGGTATGAATATGCAGGGATGATGTACTAATAGGGATCACAGCTTATGCTATACAAGAAGAACAACATGCTGTGTATTTATATGATCATAGAATCACAGGAGATTACTAGGTTATCAACCTAGAGGTCATTTTAATCATAGCAGTTTCATCTCAATGTAATACCATGGAAAAGCTAGTCAATACCCAAGACTGCATTTAGTGTTGACTGCCCATGCCCAGGAGAGTTTTGGGCACTATCCCCAGTAAGGATTTACACTACCCCATCAACTCAACCAGGTTCCTCTTAAAGAGTGTCATAGAGGTGCTCTGCTTCACATGAATTGGTAGCCTGTTTCAAAGATGTGTCAGTCACTGGAAGGTAAATATATCCCTCCAGCATGCCCTATTTAAGTCACAGGCCATATTTAGGTCCCTGGAATGAGGAGTCCTAGTCCTGTTTGATTTACTGATATGCAACAAGTTCATTAGGTGTGGGCATTGTATTGCTGTGCAGACAAGGCATAAGTCTTCCCTATCAAGTCTATATGATATGGAGTATAGTGACTGGGACTTTAGTTGGCCTGTGTAAGGCACATGCTGGATCCCCTAGATTTTCTTTGTTAAAACCCTCTTGAGGTCTCTTCAGTTGCTGCAGGTGCTTTGTACGGTGCATGCAGTACAGAGCTTTATACTCATTTATGGGCCAGATTAGTGCTGAGTAGAGAGGGGTTATAACCTCTTTTGCTCTTGAGGTGATGCCTTTAATAATCAAGTGTGCTACATAGAAAGCCTTCCTTACTACAGTAGACATATGGTGGTTGAAGTTAAGGTTGCAGTCAACTTGTGATCCCAGGTCATTTACCACTTCATGGGTACATAGGGTATTGTTGTTGATTTGAAAGTGTGAAGAGACATTGTATGTTCTGAAGGGAATGAGGATGCATTTCTTTGCATTCAGTTTGAGTGCATGACTAATACACCAGTCACTGGTCTGTGTGAGACCCTTCTGAATTATACTAACATTATTTGTGGATTCAGTGATTGCACCCAGTTTGCACTTGTCTGCACACTTGGTCAGCCACAACCCCTTAGTTTTGATCTGGACTTCTGAGAAGCATATACAAAACAGATGGGGGCCCAGCACTGACCCCTGTGGTACCCCACTGGTAGCAAGTCTGCTGGTTGATGTGGAGTCACCCATCTTACAACAAAGGGGTTTACATTCAGTTTGCTAAGTTCATTGGTAATGCCTAAATGTGGAATTATGCTGAAAACCTTTGCCAAGTAAAGGTATGCTGTGTGCACAGATTTGCCCTTATCAATGCCCTGGTTACATTTCAAAGAAGTCTAACAGATTTATCAGGCACAATCTGCCCTTGACAAGGCTGAAATGGTTAGGATCCAGGGTTTGGAGAGTGCCTATGTATTTATGAGGTCCATGATGATACGTTCCATGGCCTTACAGATAAGGCTGGTCAGGCTTATCAGTCTGTTATTCCCTGGTCCCTGATTCTGTTGCTAGGCCATATTTGTGGAGGGGAATAACTGTTGCTGTTCTCCATTACACAGGACAAAGACTGTGGTAAGGCTATGATTGAAGAGGATACTTAATGGTGATGCTAGTTCATGTTTTAGCCTGTTTAGAAGACAGCCTGGGATGCCATCTGGTCCCACAGATGTTGTGTTTTTTGCCTTGGACAAGGCTTTGAGGACATGCTCCTCAGATATGTAGGGTGGGAGGAAGTTTGGGGGAAGGTTTGTTCATAGGTTCATAGGTAGGTACTAGGCTAGTGGCCCTAGGGCCTATATAAACCTAGCCAAAAGGTACCCTGGCTTTCATCACCCAAGAAAATTATTTTCCTGTGCTCCTGTCGAGCAGAGCCACAGAAGTGATCTCTGGGGTGAATTTCCTATCTCCCATCCAATGATCAAGATTTTTCTTGAAGAGTGCTAATGAGGAGCTTTGTTTGATATAGATAGGTAGTTTGTTCCAGAGTATGGGAAGTCTCTGGGACAGGAATCTATCCCTCCAGCATGTTCTATTTATTGTGGTGACAAGGTTTAGGTCCCTAGAGCATGTGGCTCAGAAGGATTGGGACTTCTTTAAGTGGAGCATGTTCAACAGCTCTGAGTTTGACATAGCTTTGTGTGTTCACCTCTGAGTAGGCGATATGTGACAAAGTAAAGCTGGAGTTTTTTGAGACAGTCTGTGTAGGGCATCTGTTTGAGGCTGGTAATCCTCTTTGTGAGGTATTTCTGCGGCCTTTCCAGTTGTTGTAGATGTCTTGTAAGGTACTACCAAAAGGAGCGTTGTACTCTATAATGGGTCTAATGAGTGATAAGTAGAGGGGAACAATGACCTCTTTTTTCCTGGATAAGAAACCTTTTGTGGTGAGGTGTGCCACAGAGAAGGATTTCCTGACTATTGTGGAGATGTGATTATAAAAGGAGAGACTACTGTCCACCTGTGCCCCAAGGTCTCTTATCACTCTTTCAGTGTTAAGTAGACTACTGTCTATGTGGTAGTTCATGGGTACAGAGTTTTTACCAAAAGGGATGACAATGCACTTTTTGGCATTGCGCTTGAAGCCATGGCTTTGACACCAGGCATCTGTCTCAGTGAGGCCCTTTTGTAGGATGTCCATATCATTAGGAGTTTTGATTATGGCTCCTAGTTTGCAGTCATCTGTGAACTTCATTAGTCAAAGACCTTCTGTCTTTGCCTGCACTTCAGAGAAGTAGATACCAAACAGGAAAGGACCCAAGTCTGGACCCTGTGGTACTCCACTTGTCACTGGTGGGAAGTTGGATTTGGAGTCTGCTACTTTCACAGTGTGGGTTCTGTCAGTGAGCCAGTTGGCAACCCATCTTGTGACATAGGGATTTATACCTTGTTTAATGAGTTTATCTATAATTCCAGAGTGGGGGGTGGTGCCAAAAGCCTTGGTGAGATCTAGATAGGCTGTGTGGACCACCTTTCCCTCATCTACAGCTTTGGTTACTGCTTCAAAGAAGTCTATCAGTTTTAGGAGACATGATCTGCCTTTTACAAACCTGAATTGGTTGGGGTCCAGAGTTTGGAGATTACCAATGTCTTTGTTTATAAGTTCCATGATGATATGTTCCATAGCTTTGCAGACCAGGCTCGTCAGGCTAATGGGGCTTTAGTTCCTGGGGTCCTTCGTGGCTCCTCCTTTGTGGAGTGGGACATCCATCACTGTGCACCATTCAGTGGGCACAAAGCCTGAGGTGAGGCTATGATTGAACATGGTACTTAGGTGGGGTGCCAGTTCATTCTGTAGTTTGTGTAGAACACAGCCTGGGATGTTGTCAGGTCCCATGGATGCTGTGTTCTTGGCCTTGGAGAGTGTGTTTTTTACCTGCACAGTCCTGATTATAGGAAATTTGCATTCTCCAGGTACAGATATGTGCCCTTTAGGGGATGAGAGGGGGGGTAAAGTTAGCACTGAACCTATTTGCCAGGATGTTGGCAATATCAGCTGGTTCTGTATATTTTCTGCCATTGTGCTGTAACTCAGAGCAGATCTGAGTGTTGCCATTGAGATTCTTGACATAGCTATAGAATGCTTTGTGGTTGTCTTTAGAATCAGTGGTGATTTTGATTTCATAACTAGCTTTGGATGATTTTATGAGGGATCTCAGCTTCTTACTGAGGCTGACCAGGGAGTTTCTCCAATCATGGGATTTTGCTTTTTGCAACTGTTTCTTTCTCCTGTTGTAGAGTTTGTTTATGGCAGGGGGACACCAGATTGGCTTCATTTTTTAGCAGGATAGCATCTTAGTTCTGCTAGAGATTGCATGATCCATGCACTTGTGTAAGTGCTTATAAAGAGCATTTATGTAGGATTCAGCAGTCATACTTCTATTGCCCATCAGCATGGGTGTTGTGAAGTTTGCCACTTCTGTCTTAAGAATTGTGAAGTTGGCTTTGGAGAAATATTTTACAGTGGTTTCCCTAATGGGGGTGGGGGTGGGATGTGGATGTCTAGGGTGATTAGTTTGTGGTTGGATCTGACTAACAAGAAATTAACCTCTGTTGTGGAACACCGGTTGCCCATGTTGGTAATGACCAGGTCTAGGATATTGCTGCCCCTGGTGGGGGTGTGGATAAGTTGATCCAAGGCGTTGTAATTTATGAATTCCAGAAAACGTTGAGCACATGAGTTGATACATGAGTAGTTTTCCAAGTTAATGGTGGGGTAGTTGAAGTCACCCATTATTAGGGTGTTAGGTTGTACCCTAATATTTTCCAGTGTATCAAGAAATGAGGAGTGGTAATCCTGGGGCATGGTGGGGATCTGTAGCAAGCTACAATATGGATTGCCGTCTTGCCTAGAGTTAGTTGCATTTAGATAATTTCAGATGCATTATGCTGAGCAACTAGCCTGGAGGTGTAGATATCCTTATTGAATATGGACATGCCTCCGCCTTTCAGTCCAGGTTAGGTGGCCAAAAGGTCTAGTATGAATGATAGCCTGGTAATGCAGGGGTGCTCTCTGGAGCCTTGAAGCAGGTCTCTGTCACTGCACAGATGTCGATGTTTTCCATTTTAAGGAGTGCCTCGAGTGAGTGCATTTTGAGGTTTAGACTTCTAGCATTGAATAGCATTACCCTCAGATTTTGATTGCTAGTACCTGTTATGGTGGTGAATTTGTCATTTGAGCCTTGCCTAAAAAGGCACTATAGGGGTGGCAAGAGCCTTAGCCAGTATCCGGAATCCCAAGGGTGACAGGTGCAGGCCATCTCTGGCAAAGCATCGTGGTTTGTCGATCATGTCATCCCAGGCAGACAGATACTAGACCCCCTTAGAATGACAGCAGAAGCTTAGCCAATTGTTGAAGTCAATCATTTTGTCCTTGTACTGTGGTATCATTCTGGGTGATGGCAGGATGCTACTCAGGGCTAGGGTCATACCTGCCTGGGCTACAAGATCGGACAGCTCCTCCATGTCTCTTTTCATGTAGTCCAGGGAGGTACGTCCCAGGTCATTCACACCAACATGGACAATGACAGAGTCATATTTGTACTTGTTGTGGAGTGACCTGAGTGTGTGCATTATGTGGTGGACCCTGGAACCCGACAGGCAGCTGACAGTAACTTTCTCCTTATTTAGCCTGGTGAGTGGAACATCAGTGTCCCTGATTATAGAGTCACATATGACTAGAGTGTTGGGTACGTTGTTATGCCTTATGGGCTGTGATTGAGTGGCACACTGAGTTTGTGGACTATGTGTCATTTGGGTTGTGTTGGGGGGTGGAGGTTGCTTGTGTTTCTGCTTTGGAGTTCCCTGTTGCTTGGGCATATTTTTATTGAGAGCCTCCACGAATGTAGGTGTGTGTTTTGTGTTTCTATGTGTGTGTTGATGGTGTAAGTTTTGAGGGACTATGTGATGAGTGTGGTGTGGTGTGGTGCAAGTGTTTATCTTCTCATCTTGACTGTCTAGCCCAGTCTTTGGTGAAGAGAGCTTTGCTTCCAGTTTGGCTATATAAGTGCATCTCTCACAGGTTGTATTGTTGGGTGGCAGGAGGAGACCATTGTCTGTGTACATGAGGCAATTTCTTCATTGCACCAAGATGCCCAGATTCATCAGGTAGACAGGAGAAAACACAGAGAGCTGACCCTTAGACATGCCTGGATAGGTGCTTATTTAAGTACTAAAAACTGTTTTCCTCTAGACAAGTAAGGAAAGTTGAGTGCTGTACTAATTTGCAGCTTATTTAGTGCTTACAATGAGTTCTGAACAAGTGCTGAGCTCAAAGAAGTGCTGAAACTAAAAATCTGGCTAGTTCTAAGAAACAAAATTAAGCTAGAAGGCTGCCCTCCAGCACAGAAAGGCTTGGGGGCTCAGAAGCTTACAAACAGTCCTGGATACAGCAAATCTGTAACTGGACTAGACTACTTACAAGGAAGTCAGGAAACAAGCTTAGATTTTTTTTTTTTTGTAAAGTGGAAAGGGGAAAGGAGGAGCAGAAACTAAGTGGGTTGGTCTTCTCAAATGTTCTCCCTGGATTAGGTAGACTGAGGTAATGGCACTAGACTGGGAGGAGTGTCCCAGATCATATTTACAGTAGAGGTGGGCAACTGCAAAGCCACCAAGTATAAGAACATGATACCAATACAGAGGGAGGGTGGGAAACAATATGATATACTCCTTGGCAGGAAATCAGAACAAAAAAAAACAAACAGATGCTTAATAAATGTAGACAATTTCCAGTTAATACCTTACACACTGTGAAACTAGCTAGAAAAGTATGCAGCAGACAATAAAGGTGCTATAAATAACTTGTAAAACTAAGCAAAAAACAGGATACTTAATGTTATATATTAAAGATCCGAGATTTCTCAGTGCCCTTCCTCTGATTAGTCTGTGTGAAATGGCAGAAACACTCACAAGTTAACTTCTTAGGTAACAGAATGTTGAAACCTGAAACAACTTTTAAAAAAAGCTTGAAAGAACCAATGAGGGGCTTACTCCAAGCCGTAGTCCAGGTATCCCCAATCAGCCAATGATCATAAACACTCCCCTCTCACTGAAATGCAGAATGGCCTTGGCTAAACTAAGATGGCCTTGAACATGTGCTCAGACACACAGCCTCTAAAAACAACTAGGCCCAAAACACAAGCCTGAATATGGACAATGCTACAAATACCCACACTACTTAGGTAGAAAAGAAAATTGCAGAAATGTTTATCACAGCAGAAACGAAACAGTGAGCCTTTAAATGAATGTTTTAAACAGATAAAGAATAAAGGAGACTCTAGAGAAACCTTTTAACTACAAACAAGTTATATGACACACTCCTTGGCAGGAAATCAGAACAAAAACCCAAACAGATAAGTGATAAGTTGGGAGGGGATATGGAGAGAAATGTTCACCAAACCTATTTGCTAGCAGGTTTGCCTTCTCTGTGGGCTCAGTGTGTGTGTGTGTGTGTGTGTGTGTGTGTGTGTGTGTGTGTGTGTGTGTGTGATACCATTGGTCACTAGTTCTGCACATGCCTGGTTCCTATTTTTAGGCTCTGTACATAGTTGTAAAAGGCCTTTTGGTTATCCTTGGCTGTACTTGCTAAGTATCTCTGAAAGGAACCCTTAGAGGATTTGACAAGTTGTCTTTTTGCCTGTTGAGGCTGAGGAGGGTGCTTTTCCATTGTTGAGACCTTGCCTTTGTCTTCCTGGACAGCATTTTTTTTGCATTTATTATAAAGTTTGTTGATGCCGGATGCCCACCATGGCAGCTTGTTTTTACTTGTGGCTCTAGCTTTGATTCTTTCTGGTACAGCCAATTTTATACACATGCAAGTGATTATACAGGGCTTTAGTGTAAGCTTCCGTATAGTTACCATTTCCAGCTTGTGGTAGGGAGTGGAATGCATTTATACCTTTGCCTAGGAGGGCATAGTTTGCCTTGGTGAACATACCTCTCAACTGTCCAGATTTTTGCAGAATGTATAGATTTTTGCCTCTTATTTTTGGTGTGAAACTTATAAAATTAGTAGTTTTCTGGCAAATTTTTGACGATTGAAGTCACTAAATAATATTAAATAATAACAGATAGTTTGCGTTTCAGAATTCATATCCTTCAGAAAATATATAATGATGCCAAGTCTGTCATTCAATCAACTTTCTATTTTTATAGGTTCATAGGTTCATAGGTTCGTACTAGGCTATCTGCCCTTATAGAAGCAATATTTAAAATCTGTCCATATTTTGGGGCCTTTGTCTTCCCATTTTTTCTAGTATTGTCCAGATTTCTTTGTACTGTGAGGTTGAGAGATATGTTGGTGAAGTTTTTAAATTGATTTCACCCTTTGTGAGGTCTATTGTTAGCGCCAGCTTGAAGATGAATGTTTTTTGGTGAGATTTAACTAATGAGGGTCCCACTATTGTGGCAGTGCATCTGTTTGACATGTTATTGAGGATCATATCTAGAATATTTGTTTGACATGTTACTGGGGATCAGATCTAGAATTTTTTTTCCTCTTGTCGGGGTATGAACAATTTGTTCCAGGGCATTTGAATTAATGAAGTTAAGGAACTTTTGTGCTAGTGAGTTGGGGCTAGCGTAGATTTCCCAGTTGATGGTGGGATAATTGAAATCCCTCATAACCAGAGTGTTCTGTAAAATTTGGATTGTCTCCAGTTTGGTCAAGTAGGCTTTGTGGGCATCATGAGGGCTCTATAACTGGCTTTGACTTGAATGGAGGTCTTACCCACTGTAACTTGGACTTGGAATAACTCCCTGGAGTTGTCCAATCTAAGTAGACTAGAGGTGAATTTATCTCTAATATAGATAGAACCACTGCCTTTGGTTTTCACATGTTCATTTTGTGGCCAAAAGGTGTGGAAGACATTATGGCCTTGCAAGATTGGGATACTCTAAGTCCTTGAACCAGATTTCTGTGGCTGCACAGACAACTTATAGGTTCATAGATTTGTACTAGGCTAACTGCCCTTGTGGACCATTTTAAGCTTAGCCAATTACCCATGTGTGAACCAAACCCTGCACCTTGTGTCTGTAAGGTAAACACCTTAACCATTATGCTGACCTCCCACCCGATACTTATTTTCCCTTGCATGTATTCAAATCCTGCACCTACTGATCATGAGGCCATGCCTCTACCATTTAGCTATGAGGATATAGATACATATTTTCCCTTCCATGTATTCAAACCCTTGACCTACTGCACATGCAGCCATAGCTCAACCCATTTAGCTACATGGATATCTACATCTACATCTTCTAGTGATAGAAGTGCTTCCAGGGAGTGCAGTTTTTAGTTTAAGCTCCTAGCATTTAGCAGCATAACCCTTATTTTGTCTGACTGGTTAATTTCACGTTGATAATGTTGTTTTTGAGACCTTGCCTAAAAAAGGTACTATAGGGGAGACAAGACCCTTTGTCAGCAGCTGAAAGCCTAGGGGTGCCAGGTGCAAACCATCTCTGGCAAAGCAGAGAGGTTTGTCAACCATGGCTTCCAAGGCTGACAGGAACTAGGTCCCCAGTGAATGTCACCAGAAAGTAAGCCAATTATTGAAATCAATTATTTTTCTTTATACTGTGGCATCATTTAGGGTGAAGGTAGTATGCTGCTCAAGGCTAGGGACATACCTGCCTGGGACACATACTCAGAGAGCTCAACCATGTCTCTCTTCATATAGTGCAGTGAAGTACATCTCAGGTTGTTCACACCAACATGAACTATGAACTGCAATACTAGATCTGCCCACTAGGTGGCCACCTCATCCCAGCCCTTATCTTCTGCTTATCCCTCTGTATTTTCCTCTGCAATTGCACTAACCCCCTTAGGTCCTAGACCTGCTCTTATTTTCTCACTTACCCTTTACTTCAACTATCTACTCTCACCTGTTTTTTTTATCTCATAGACTCCTGATATATCTCTGATCTTTTCCACTCCTGACTCACCTACTTACCTTCAGCTACCAGCATTGCTGATAGTTTCTTCTCTAGATTCTCCTTCACTTGTCTCTACCCACTCCATTCGCCCTGCAGACTCACTCTGCTCCCCTACCCTAACCCCAATTGCCACCCACCCCCAGGAGTTCTACTCTTATACCATCTAACCACACCCCTTCCCTCTTCCACCAATCACAACCCTTCACCATTGTTAATTAACTCCAATTCCCTTGTTTCACTTACCACTCCCAATTTCTCCCACCACACCCTACACCTATTTCCTTCCACACTTAGCATACCTCCAAGCCTATAAATGAACCTAACAACATACTCTTCCAGATGTATAAGCTACCCTCCCCAGCCCTCTTACAGAGGTCATTCATACTTATATGTCTACCACCCCTAACTTTAGCTTACCTGCTAACCTCCTATGAACACCCAATATAGCCACACTTTATCCATCCCAATAGGCTAGCTGCCTCTCCTTCTCTACCGATTCTCACTAACCATGTTAACATAACATCTACACCCAGCTATCTACTAGCAAAATACCATAGGATAACCCACATTAGATATGACTCTCCCAATCCCAGAAAGTCTCTAACTCTATATAGTAAATTCCCAAATCCTAGATTTCAAACACTACTCCTCTCTTTAAAAGATGGAGACATTCACCCAAACCCAGGCCCAATAACTGCAACTACCACTCAACTCCACAACCCCAACCCCCATCCTATCCATTCATTTACTAAACCACCTAACTCACTCTTATTAGCTCACCTCAACATACGTAGCAGTAATAACAAAGTTGCACAACTCCATGCTCTCCTGGAAGTCTACTCATTTGACATTCTTTGTTGAACAGAAACTTGGTTAAAACCTGCAACTAAAGACAATGAAGTCATCACACCCAGTTATAATATTTTGTGACTTGACCATACAACCAAAAAAGGTGGTGGTGTAGCTATCCTTTTTAAATCTGGGTTACAGATTACTACCTACAAGTATAAACCACCTCAAGACTCCAACGCTGAAATTCTTATTACCAAGCTTCAATTTAACAAATTCAAATCCATTTATATCATCTGTACCTATCTTCCTCCTGGTAATAACACTGCCACAGTAGAGAATATCATGTTGGCTATCCTAAAATTTATCCCAAGAAACCATAATCTGAGGTGATTTTAACATTGATTGGAAGTGTTGTAGCAGTACCCACCCTACAAGCCATATTAACCTTTTTGTTTTTTCACAAACCATTGCCTCCCCTACCAGGATAAACAAGCCTAATAAAAAAGAAAGTACCTTAGATTGGATTCTCATAAATAATCATCTCCAGACATATGAATCTGGAACCCTCCCTGATGATGTAAGTGACCACTCACTAACCTACATCATCAGGCATAAAATCAGTCTACCTAATCCAGCCATATCTAGAACAATTAGAGCCAATAAAAACTTCAACCATGATCTCTTCCAAAGGGAACTAAGAGCACGTAACTGGTCTCCCTTAAAATACCTCCCACTGGAGGAAGCTGTTAATTACTTTAATTCTAACTTCCTAGCCATACTAGACCACCATGCACCAACCCGCTCTGTTAGAATGAGAACTAAATCTGCTCCATGGCTTTCAAAAGAAACCAGGCAAGAAACCCAGTAGATCAACAAAATTCAGGCAAATAAGAAATGAAACTAAAAAAGCTGTACTGTCTGACAAAAGAAACTACTACCTAAAATTCCAGCCGACTCACCATAATCAATCACAAAGGTTCTGAGCAAGTATTAATCAATTATTACACCCAGGTCAATCCATCACACCAAACCCACAAGGTACAGGCCAAGAGAATCCTAAGCAGACTGCTAATGCCTTTAATACCTTTTTCACTGAGGCCATTCAAACCCTTGCCAGTCAGTTATCCACTCAGGACTTACCTATATCAAACTCTATCACTAACACACCCCCTCCATTTCGCTTCCAACCAGACCCAACTACTTATATTCTTGCCCTTATCCAAAAACTGAAACCATGCACTCCTTCAGCAGGCCAACTACCCGCTGAATATCTACAAAAGGCAGCCAAATCTATTGCCTACCCCATTTCCATTCTTATCAATAGAACCATGAGTGAAGGATACAGTCCTAGAATATGGCAGGTCTCCCATATTATCCCCCTTCATAAGGGAGGAAACTCCATTGAACTCTCCAATTACCGTCCCATTGCCCTACTGTCTCCCCTAGCAAACATAATGGAAAAATGCATTCATAGACAATTGCTAGACCACCTAATCCAAAATAACTTACTTTCCTACTCTCAACATGGTTTCAGACCTTTCCACACACTACTACTGCCCTCCTTTCCTTCACTGACCGTATCAACAAAAACCGTAACCTCAATATGCTTTCCTTTGCACTATTTATAGATCTGTCTAAGGAGTTCGATATGGTAAATCACCAGATACTTATAAATATCCTCAAATCTCTGTCACTAGATGCATTAGCTATAAAATGGTTCCAATCCTATCTGGACAACAGACAACAGGCCGTGCTTTGGCATAACACTCTATCTACCCATCTGCCCGTTAACATATGGGTCCCACAAGGGTCCATATTAGGACCTCTCCTATTTTCTATATTTATCACCGACCTTCACCTAGCAATCCCCCATGCTACATGCATACAATACACAGATGATTCGACACTCATATGCTCAGTCACATCTACATCTGAACTTCACTTCCTTACCCAAAAGGTCTTTAACACGGTTAAACAGTGGTTTACTCTACACTGTCTCCTTCTGAACCCCAAAAAAACTAAACTCCTCCTTTTCACTCTTACTTGTAAGTCCCCCCCAATAGACTTCACAATAACATCCAATAACAGTACTCCCATATCCCCAGACCCAACTACCAAACTACTAGGTATCACCATCGATAACAACCTTAACTTCGACACCTATATTAACAATACCCTAAAATCTGTTAATAGAAAACTGGGCTCTCCCTACAGGATCAAACCCTTTTTCTCACCTGCAGCAAGAATAACCATTGCTCACACTCATCTAATTTCTACTCTCCTCCATGCCTCACCCATATATACTAATCTCTCTAAAAACAACCTTAATAAAATGGAAAACTCCTACAATAACATAGCCAGATTTGCTACATGTAACCCTTTCAGAACCCACCACTGTATTAACCTAAAGCAACTAGGATGGCTTGAATTACAAAATCATCTTAAATTCCACCAACTTACCATTGCCCACAAAACCCTTTACCATCCTACCAATACCCCTATACTATCTACCCTCATTATCCCCTACAACAATCTAAAGACCTTACGTTCATCACATAGACTTCTTGTAAATATTTGTAAATTAAACAACAGGGCTGGGGACTTTCTTTTCTCCAATATTGTTGGAAAATCCTGGAACCTTCTTCCTAACGAACTTTCCTCTGTTCCCCCTATATCACTCTTTAAAAACAAGCTGAAACTTTTCCTCAGAACACACTGGTTGTGCCCCTGTACTAAACCTGACTGATCTACTACCTCTCTTACTTGGATCTACCTACTCTCCTCTTCTCAGTAGTCTTGTTCCTTTTCTTAGAAACAATTGACCTAGACCTTTCTAGATAGTTTTACTCACATGCTCATAATTTCATTAAGGAAACTAGTTTTACTCTTATACTGTATATTACAGCTCCTACTTTTTCTTTATGTCAACTTGTTTTCTAATATATTGTATAACTCAGCTGCTATCTTTTTACATGTTGTATTGCAACTGCATTTGTATTGTACTAATCGTATCTGTATATTTAGCACTATGCTATGAACAAATAACCTCTGTGATTATTCTCTGTTCTGTACCTGCAATGTTCATTGTACAAATTAATCTTTTGTATAATTGATTGTATTTTGCTTCCTCAGAGCTTATCTCCCCGGGCCTCTACTGAAAATGGACATATATACATTTATTCTAGCCCGGTCAACAAATGTAAAATAAAATAAAAAAAAAATGACATAGCCATAATGGTACTAGTTGCTGAAAGACCTGAGTGCATGCATGATCTGATGAATCCTCTCACCAAACAGGCAGCTGACTTTGACTTTCTCTTTGTTCATCCTGGTGAGTGGGACATCAGTGGGTCTCACTACTGAGTCTTCACTGACAAGAAAATTTGCTTTTTGAGTGTTATGCCTTATGGGCTTGGTGGTGCGACACCGATGTTGCTAAGTGTCATGGGTGTGTGTGGACTGTGTCAGTTGTAGCAGTCTTGTGTTTTGGAGGTCTCTGGTGTTTCAGAAAGTTTTTTAAGAGAACCACCGTGTATGTAGATTTTTGTGTTTGATGAGTACTATGTGTATGAGTAGTGGTACTATGCGCATGTGTAGTGGTGGGTGAGTTGACAACCACTTCAGTGTTATTGTTGTTTTGAGTGCAAGAGAGCATGGATTCAAGATTTTTGGTATAGGTACATCTCTTGCACTCTGTACTAGAGTGGGTTATTAGTAGAGGGTTGTCGGTGTACATGAGACAATTGCTACACTGCCTCAAGAGACCCAGTCAACAAGGGTGGCAGGAGAAACAAGGGTAGCCCAACTATCCATAATGCTAGGTTGCAGACTGTTGTCACTAGGGGTGGCTTTTCAGAATTATTATTAATGCATGCAAACACAAATGCATTTCAGCACAGTGATCACAAAACACCACAACTGCAAACTTTCATACAGAATGGAATATTGACGTAACATACAGCTGCTGTTAAGAGACAACTACAAATTTCTGTGTATCACATACACATTAATGTGTTTTAGGTGGGAGGACATAAAATATGTACAGATATTTATTGTCAAAGTATAAATTATAACTCTAAATTATCCCTGATATCAGTGGATATCCCTCTTCTGTAGTCTACATATATATCTGACCATCTCACTCCCTCCTAATCTAAGTATGAGAAGGGTGTTGAATTCAAATTAATAAACAAAGACACATTTATACATGAAATTCAAGTCAAAAATGTTAGCATATTCCACATTGTTTTTGCAGAAATATAGTGGTATGTATAAAAGCTTTACAAATAAAAACATTGTAAAAGAGGTGCTGTTGGAAGACAATTACAGATTATGGAGATATTCAAAGAAATCCAAAAAATAAACGAGGTAGGCATAAACATGTTCAAAATAATCATTAATATCAATAAGCAGGTATATATAGCAGAATTTTGACAATCTTTATTTATTTATTTATTTATGTTACATTTATTTACTGGGAAAGTCTGACTGCGCAGTGCTCGTTTTCAGAGGAGGTCTGGGGAGAAAAGCTGCACATAGAAAAGTACATGCAGTAAGGCTTCTATTGACAAGGTAGTAACATTATATAGAAAAGTGCATGCAATAAGACATCAATTGACAAGTAGTAAAAAAACACATGAATTAGCTTACACAAGGCACATATCACATCACATAAAGTTTCCAAGGAAATGCATTCCCTAAAAATTCGTAGACAAGGTAATAAAAGTTATAATATACAAGATTTAGTTTACGTGTCAAGCTGATTTGACAAAATATAGTAATAGTTTATCTAACTTTATACTGATAGATGTAAGTACATGTTGATACAGAATATCCAGTGATATACAAGGTTGGAACATCTTCAGTACTCAGTACAATAGATGCAACTACTGTTAGTACATACAGATAAATGAGAGGAGTATCAGTGTGTATTTATAGATGATTAATGTGAGCATGGGATGCAGACAGATTAATCTAAGAAGGTCATAACAGTGGGTCCTTCATTGGAGGAATCTTAATGTAAAGGGGGGGAGAGGAACTGATGATCAAGGTTAGCCTGGAGTGTTACATGAACACAGCCAAGTGTCATCAAGGTGATGTTTAGTAGTTTTTTGAATTACGTTGGGTTGGTAGTGGTTCTAATGGTGGGCGGTAGTAAATTCCAGGCTTTGGCTACATGGAAGGAATATAAAGAGTCTCCAGCAGTGTTTGCTGTTTAGATAGACACAACGGTCAGAGTATAATGAGAGTTCTCCCCAAGTGGATTTGGATCCACACATAACCAAAATATAGTCATACTAGCTTGTTGCTTTACAGAATGAGCTAACACCCATTACACTTTCCTTCTTAACAAATTAGTATTGTGTGTGTGTGTGTATCCACATTCCTGTGGATAATGGATAAATATGGAAACATCTGACACAAAAACACTGAAGGTCCTCATGCTCCACAAAACTGCCAGATGTCACTATATTTTACAATGTAGAAGATATGCTTAGACAGTCAGACATGCAGAGCTCTTGTGTTAAACAAATGGGACTTTAATAATATTGTTCAGTTTGTAAAGCATAATGGACTAACAAAGCTATTAATGAGTTAGTATTCTCACATAGACAGGTAGACTAGGTGATGCTGTCAAAGTACTACTGGTAGTGGAGAAATGCATAATTATGAGTGGCTTGTGTGCTACAGGTGTTAGTGATACATGAACATACTGGATGTGTGAAAGTATGTCCTTATATGTTGGAAAACAGAAACATCTAAAATGCTCATTATTATGTACATGATAAACATTATTAAACAAATAAATCCCATAGGAATCAAACCCATAATTACAGAGAGAACTGTCACCTTACCTTTTTTAATTATCCAGATGATCTAGTTGTTAGAACACCTACTTAATGGTCTTAAAAGGCATGTATCTGATATCTGGGACTCAGCTATATCTCTGATTTCCTTAGGAATGTTCAGGTATACATAGGATTGTGACACTTACTGTAGGTATCCAGCAGCTGTCTCTGCAGCTCATTGACCCTCCAATAAAGCTTCTCTCCATCTCTCCAATAAAGTCATCATAGCAGTAGCGAAGCGACACTCCAGTCTGGTAGATTGTGGTATGTGATTGATGCTCCCTTGCGATCTGGTTCCATACATTGATCATTGCAAAGTTTTATGGTCAGGCTCTCATGCAATGTTCCACTCCAGTATAGATGGTCAACATAAGGGTGGTCTCCTTCTCAGTCCAATTAGGCACCTGGACATGGCAAAGCCTCCTGGAAGTAGTCATCTTGATGATAATGTAGATAAGCTGAATAGGTCACAATTCAGAAAAGTGCTGACTGAGGTCCCACTCCCACTCATTTCACAGGTAGCAACGGTCTGATCTGTAAATGTATCAAAATCACTGTTTAAAAGTGGTACTGATGGCATGTTATCAGGTCAATAGAAGATAACAGGCTTGTACTACATGTAGTCCTATTTAATGATACCTATTGGATATATGCATAAGGCACCTTCATGTTATGTTGAACTATTGATTAATGTTCTGAATTTCAAGAACTTATACAGATGTGTGCAAATGAAATTCCAAAACTTTGAATTTCACTGAACCTCAATACTTATGTATGGTGCAAATGGGACTTAAAAGATGTATGCACATAGACAGTTTTACTTTCAGTTATACCTGGCCCGTAAGTAGCTGCAAAGGTGATTTTGTACCTGCTAGCATTGCTGTGTTGGGAAATGTTACCCACCTTATGGACCAATGTTACCATTACTCCTTTGAAAAGTGTATGTATATGGCTAGATTGATGCATTTATGGAAAACTGTGTGCATTATGAAAGATGCTTGTGACTTACTGGAAGGGTGTAGGGTTGACCTATATGCATATAGGTGGGTAAACCTGCATCACTAACAACCAGCATTTCCCCATACGCAGTTGTACAGACAAATTTAAATAGCACAAGTGGATAGTACATAAAGAAGCATTCACTGATTTTCTGTATATATTGTTGGTGACTCAATGCACTCTGTGGTATATGTACAGAAAACTATAGATTCCGAATTTGCCTCTTGTTTTGTAGTATGCATTTGTATTGCTATTATGGATATTTATTCATTGATGCTTCTTAAAAGAAGTATTATAACTATTGACAATACAAAAAAGATCAGTGTTTACGCCTGCTTATCATGTACTGTCTGTGCCCTCCTTATAGCTACAGAGGCTTTCTGACACTTTCCATAAGTTGTTCTGCTGTTCAACTGATAATTTTCAGATGCTCTCTGTTAATGTGGATGGCATTCACTGCTCAGTACTGATTGTACTGATATAAGTTCATCATGTATAGCATTTTTATGTTAATATGACTGTTTATCTATTTACACAGGTTGCCTGTTTAGACTCAAACTGCTTTACAGCCATCACACGTTTCTGTTTTACATATATATTATGTGTAGTATGCTAATGTGAACTGCATGCAGAGTGTGTGGTTCATGTGACACAATGTTGGTGTTTGGACCTCCACTTCTGTGATATCTGAGGGGGTTCAAATCCCACAGACAGCACAGACATATTACAACCTATGTTGATGTTTGAAGTATTATGTATTCATGGAATGGTTTCATCTCACATATGGTTTTATATGTTACAGAACTATATGGCATAGGGACTATTTCCTAGAATTTGGCATTGTACAGGACTGCAGAGAGGTTAAATTGACATAAGCTATTCACATAATCATCTCCAAATGTGGGTCCCAGCATCAGTCTAACCATGTGTATATAACTGCAAATCCCAAGATCTGATAATGAACTGAGTGTTTCACTTTAAATATTTGAAATAATTTTGGCACCTTTTTTATGAATGGGGATATTCAAATGAGGGTAATAAATGTGTTGTTTGTTTACACACTTGAAAAAGCCCTGCAACTGAGTCAGGGTGAAAGCGCTTGTGATATTTAACTTTTAATAAAGTTTCATTGGACTACCATCCTTGCTTGCCACCTGGACCGTTTTCTTGGGATTTGCAGTTCATTTTACGGTATTTGCCTGTTTTTTCACTATTATGTGTATATAACTGTCTTTCAGATGGCAAACAGATCAAGGGATGACAATTTCTCCCCACAGGAAAAAAAAAATTATAGTAGATGCTCTGTACCAACATGGACAGAGACTCCTTGGATGGGCAGGGAATACAGAGTGGAGGAATTAAATCTGGACCAACCTCACAAACATGATTAATGCTGTGGAAGCTCACAACAGATCCTGTGAGGCCAACAAGGTACTCTGGTGTGAGGGGTTGAGGGATGCCACCAGTCTTAGCCCACCATTAACACCCCCTGATGAGATCTCACAGTTTCTTGCATTACTGCATACAGCGAGTGAGGAGTACATCATACCCAAGGTGAGATAGAACCAGGTGTTCTGGGCTGCACATGTATGTGTTACTTTACATAACACTGTGCATGCCAAGTAACTCAGTACATATTGTTGTTGCATGCATATTCTTGCATTGTAATTTTTGTGTTGTAGCAGCAGAATTGCATCATGCAAATGAGTCCAGAAAGGGTGATGATGTCCAATGTAAGTGTAATGACATGCAGTCATGCAACTGCAGTACATACATAACAGCATAACCAACATGTGTAACATTGTCTGCATTCATTTGCACAGGTCCGTCCAATTCGGCACAACAGGAGGGCATGACAGGTGAGTGTCTCCGTATACTGCTGCTTTGACCATTAATTGTTATTGTCTAAGCCTCCTGTCATGCCATATATGTTGCATATGTAACAGAACTGTCATATTGATATTTCCCTCACATTATGAAATACAGAAATATCTTCTGGGGCCTAAACCATGCAGGTTCACCTACAGGCAGACCATGTATGCTTCCCCAACATATTCATAGCCTGCAGAAATGTGCAGCTGACCTGTGTTGTATCAAATTAATGTTGCTGTTTTTGTACATATGGACATCTGTCCAACAGGTGCACTGCACATCACTTGAGTATCACCATACCCTGTTACTGTGTTGTATATGACATCATGCAGCCCCACTGTAGTGCGACTTTGGAGTTAGTATATATATATATATATATATATATATATATATATATATATATATATATATATATATATATACACTAAGGGTGTGTGTGGGAGGCACCTATTTTAAATATTTTGAACTATATACATGGATACTTGCATTTCCAATAAGTTACTATTTTCTGAACATAATATATATCCAAACTATGTGGAGGGGTTACACCCCCCACACCTGCCTTACTATATATACTGACTCCAGGGTTGCACTACAGTGGGGAAAAGGCCATATATAACTTTCAGTGAAATGTGTTTCAGTGAATTGTGTTTTCAGTGAACTGAGCTTTCAGTAATTTGTGCACAGTCATTTGAGTTTCAATGAAATGTCCTTTCAATGAATAGTCCTAGACCTGCTTGTATACCTTCCATATATTATATATGTTGCATATATAACATAATTGTCAACTCCCTGTTATATTGTTTCGATGGGCCATACACAGACAAGACCTCCTGGAAAGTCATTATTAGCTCTAGCATTGTAATGAGATAGATATGGCATATGTCATTAATGATATGCAGTGTGTGATATAAGCATATTTTCCTGAGCTGTTGTGTCATCTGTATCTTCTTTTAGTACATGTACTGCTTTCATCCTCTGTTCATGATGGTGGATCTGATGTGTCTCAGTATGGTACCATTGCCTTTGGCACACATACAGTCTATCCCAGATGGTGATAGTCATGTGCATGAGGCTGTATTCTTAGATGTGGAGAAAAACTTGTCCAGCCTTTCTGAAAATGAGGGGACATCAGATAGCAGACAGGATGAGGCCTGTGGACTACAGCCCCATGTAGAGTCTGCTGGTGATGTTGACACTTCCCCACATGTCGATACTGCCTGTTGCAGTAGATGTAGGGGTGTAATTGGTGTACATGGGCACATGTCAGAGGGAGTCTGCCTACTCCTACAGGCAAAAAATGTTCTTACCAATATCATGGATCTGACATCTGTGCACTTGCCCATGCCATGGATTGTGCTGCACACGAACTGTTTGAGGTTATGGTGGCATTGGCTGCACAGAATAAAAGCATGTTCTCTGTGGCATGATCCATTGATTCCCTGGCTATGGCAGTACTACAGCAGTGCCATAGTATCAGCAGAGTTCTGCATGCCTTGACTATGCTTGGCTGAGTGTCACATGGAAGAGGCAAGCCCCCGCTCTCAGCAGACCAAACCTTGCATATTGACATCAGTGTCTAAGCTGCAACATGCACACACTTCTGCTGCTGGCCCATCCAATATGGACTCAGCAGTCATGACTAGACAATCAACTCACACTCATGTTTCATCCCACAGTGTGTCCGCACATGCTGGCATCTCCCCATCATTCTCTTCTGTGGAGCAACCTGCTGCTCCTCTGATAGTTGCAGAATGCCATCTTTAGACATCTGTGGTTCTTAAGTTAGTTTGCTTATACCTGCATCTATAAGATTGCCACGTGTTGTTGCTAGCAAATTGTGTAGCCTGGCACACACAGTAATCATCTGTGCTGCCTTTTAAGGTGTGTATTACAGTGCACCCCGACATCTGAAACTAGCTTTCAGTACACCAGCAGCACACTCAATGGTATTTCATGTTGTTGCATATATTTTGTTGTAGGCGTCCTCCATAGGACTTGATGATTTTTTGTACTGGGGTAATTAGCCACATCTTCAGTGGATAACCACGGTGAATTGTTATGGTGAGTGAACACATATGTTGCCATTATGGATAATGTTGACAGGGATGTCCTTAGCTTACATCTTAGCTGTGTTTCTATACTTAGTAGTAGTCCCTCAGATATTTCAACCTGCTGAAATGCATCACTCAGACAACTTTCCATCCATATGGCAGCATCATTGACGCATGATGTTTGTTATGTTGCCATCTGCTGCACAAACAACCCAGGAGTTCAGGGATGCCCACTCCATTCTGTTGATGAATCTTTCTGCTTATGGATGCAGGGGGGTCTTAATAGGGATGTGAGTGCAGTCTATTATACCAAGTACATGTGGAGCATTTGTGAGGTTAGAGAACTGGTGCATAACAGTTCTCCTTTCCATGGGGTAGATGGAGAGTGAATGTATTCCTCTACCTTGTTGCACATTGCTGCCAGGAATTTTGACAGGATATGACTTGGAGCTGTATGCGACACTCCTACAGCATCCCCCATGTGTCTCTGAAATGTCCCAGATGCTAGTATACCTATGCTCAGACACACTTTTGTTTCCAGAGGGATGGGACTGCCCCACAATGTGGGGCACACGTGTTGCATACAGCCTGAACCAGCTATCTTTCTCTGAGGTACCTGTTGGTGATTTCTTGATCTCAGTTGGCTTAGTTGCAGACTTGCTCTCTGTCTAGCTGGCTGCCTTCTAGAATGCACAGCCACATCCTCCTCTATAGCTTGCAGTACCATAGTCTATTGCAATTCATTCACTGAAGGTAGCATTTTTTTTAATTTAATTTTTTAATTTTTTTTTTGATATTGCGATTGATTCCATAGGATTCCATGGGAATAGCATCCTTTCCTTGCATCTCAGTATGGCATTCACTGAACATTTCAGAAACAGAGTTGGCATGGCAGTTTGTCACATTTAAGTTAATTTGGGTACACACAATGTGTTTTGGAATCTAATGTATATGCACAGAGTCCAAAATGATCCTATAGTGAATAGTTAAGTACTCGGACTACTTGCGGTGTATCTTCTGAAATCACATCCACAGCTGGTGTGCTGAAGTCTTCCTTTGGTGTGCTGCTCTGTCCGCAACTATCATTTGGAATTTGCCCCTTTGTCTTTCATTGAAATATTTAAAGAAACTTATTAGTGACTGTCTCTGTATATGATATAATTATTCCATAATTTGCACTGGCATATTATGAACAGTTTTTTTCCAGTATACCACTTCTGCAAAAATACACACGTGTAATATCATATATAACATTTTTATTTTGGTACGTACACACGTATGTTAATGTTTATTTAAAGTCATTAATTTTATGTTATTGTACTACAAAAGTACATTAACAAATATTACAAATATGGCATTTAACATTTGCAAACATTTAACATTTTTCTTTTCTGCTTTCAGATTATTCTTAACTATCATACCTTGTAAATATCTTGATTTGGTATATTAGAACAAATATTTTGTGACACATCCCAGGATTCAGTAAGGTTCCATGCAGGAATAGCTTATTCCTGCACGGAAATGACAGTTTAAGAGCTGCACGGCAGCGTGCCATGCATAGTTATGAAGGTGCGCTGCCTCTGCTCCTAAACGGACACAGAGTGTGGACAAATGCAGGGGGTGTGTCTGAGAGCAGAGCTCCCACAGTATAAACACCCCTGCACTCAAGAATTGCCATTCGGTAATTACAATGGGTGAGAATGCTCATAGGTGGTTGCATACCTCTCAACTGTACAGATCTTCACAGAATGTCCAGATTTTTCGCTCATACATTTGGTCTTCACCTTATTTGTCCTCGCAATTCACTGGGATGATCTCAGGATTGAAGTAATTAAATAATGGCATAGTTTTGAGTGTCAAACACCAAATCCTTCAGAAAAGTAATATTAAAACAAATACTGTTACTCTAGCAACTTACTTAAGTTATAAGAGCGATATTTAAAATATGTCCCTAGTTGTACCTCATTTTGTCAAGCTTTGTCAAGATATTTTGCATGAAAAGGTTGAGAGGTATGGGGGGGTTACAAGGATGTCTGCCAAATGTGCAGATGCATGCAGAAATCCACAGCAATAAGGGAAACCTGTCCCTTCCTAGAGAAAATAACACTAGAAATTTTTTTTATCAAACAGATTAAATTTAACCGTAACTGCTTGGGTTTGCCCATTGCCTAGCTATGCATACTGTAGCTTAAATAGCACAAGAAGATAAATAGCAAGATACATTCAGTTGAAGCAGTATTGCAATAGTGTAGTGGTCAGAGCATTCACTTTACGAGCAGTCATTCCTGGTTTGATCCTCAGTGTAATAAATTCCATTTTCCATGTGAAAGCAATTTATGAACATTTTTTTTGCTGTATAACCTACTAAATAACATATGTTTGTGAACTAGAGTACTGCATTAAGTGCAGATGTGAGGTGTCATTGTAATAATGTGGTAAAATCCACAGATAAACACAAGTGCCCCATACAGTAGGGTTCCTATCAGAATGATGAAAAATTAAAATCTTGAATGCACGGATTAGCGAATACGCAGGTAATCAAAATCGATATTGTGAGATTGCGGTGCAGTAAAGATCGGAAAATTTGACCTTTCCTCACTGTAGTGTGATCTCGTAGTTGGAATATATTTTTAGGGGGGTGTGGGGGGTGCAGCCCTGACAATAGCGATTTTGATTACATGCGTTTTCGCTCATCCGAGCATTCGAGATTTAGATTTTTCGTTGTTTTAATATAGATCCATACAGTATACGTACACATGAATCAGGGGTGCTAAACAAAGTTATAATGTGTAATGAATGATAAATCCATACCATACAGCAAATAGTATAAAATATGTATAAAGTGTCCAAATCTACCACTTTCCCAAGACCCATGTTTCATTTCTTTCTAAATTAGTGCGGTGGTAAGCGGAAGTAAGTACTTTTAAGCAGTAGTAAGTGGGTTTAATCCTGTTTGCATGGGGGAAAGCAATGCACACACAGGTTAAGCAATTTTGAAGCTAACTCTCTGTAAGCATATTTAGCCGGAAGTTGGCATTGCTTACCATCGTGCAAACCTGTGCAAACCCGTTTACAACTGCCTAAAAGTGCCTTAATCACTCTGTATCCAACAGCCCCTGTTCTGCCCAGCAACAAAAAAACAGCCATTGCAGGTCTTAAACTCAGAACCCTGTACACTACAGTCACAGTAGTTAACCAGTAAGCCATCACACCTTTTCATAAAACTGAGGTATACCTAAACAGGTCCTCACTATAGCAAAATCACAATTTACATTTACCCAAAGAATGGCGTACAGCTACAGTGGTCCCTCTCCACAAAGGTGGTGCCACAATGGACCCCGGGAACTATCGCCCCATAAGCCTGACTAGTCTGGTCTGTAAAGCTATGGAGCATATTATCATGGGACTCATAAACAAAGACATTGGGAGCCTCCAGACACTGGACCCTACCCAATTCGGCTTTGTTAAGGGCAGATCTTGCCTCTTAAACCTAGTTGATTTCCTTGAAACAGTTACCAAAGCCATAGATGAGGGCAAGGTAGTCCACACAGCCTACCTGGACCTCGCAAAAGCCTTCGACACAATACCCCACTCGGGCATCATAAATAAGCTTACCAGCTTAAATATCAACCCCTATATCACAAGATGGGTTGCAAACTGGCTCAGGGATAGAACCCACATGGTCAGAATCGCAGGTGCCATGTCTGAATCCAAACCAGTTACAAGTGGCATCCCACAGGGCTCAGTTCTGGGACCTCTCTTGTTCGGTATATACTTCTCTGAGGTTCAGGCTAACATGAGGGGATTATGGCTGACAAAGTTCGCAGATGACTGCAAACTGGGGGACATAATCGACTCTCCAGCTGACACAAGCATCCTCCAAAAGGGTCTCACAGAGACAGATGCTTGGTGCCAGAGCCATGGCCTCAAGCTAAATGCTAAAAAGTGCATAGTCATCCCCTTTGGGAAAAACAAAGTGCCCACAAATTACCACATAGGTGGTAATCCATTATGTATGGAAGAAGTAATTAGAGATTTGGGGACCAACGTAGATAGTAATCTCTCCTTTGATAATCACGTTGCCAAAGTGGTTAGAAAGACCTATATAGCCCACTTTATCATGAAAGGGTTCGCATCTAGATCAAGAGAGGTCATTGTGCCCCTCTATTCGTCACTCATCAGGCCCATAATTGAATACAATGCCCCTTTTGGGATGTACCTTACCCGACACCTGCAGCAACTGGAGAGACCCCAAAAGTACCTCACCAAGAGGATCATGGGCTACAAATAGATGTCCTATGCAGCTCGAATAAAGAAACTCCAGCTCTACTCAGTTGCTTACCACCTACTCAGAGGCGATCTATGCCTGACGTACAAAGCCATGTCAAACCCAGAATTAATGGACATGCGCCACCTCAAAAAATTTAAGTCCCTTAGAACAACATGCTCCAGGGACTTAAACCTCAGCACAAAAATAAATAGGACATGCTGGAGGGACAGATTCATTTCCCAGAGGCTCCCCTCACTCTGGAATAGAATCCCAATTCATGTTAGACATAGCCCTCGCTGACCCTCTTCAAGCGAAATCTGGACGCGTGGATGGGAAATCACAAATTCACCCCTGGGATCTCTTCTGTGTCCCTGCTAGACAGAGGCACAGTAAACTAATCTTAAAGGGTACCTTCTGTGACCTACTTTACAGAGGCACAGTAGGCTAATCTAATAGGGAGGCGGAAGCCAAATACACTCTGGCTAGGCTTATAAATGCCCTAGGGCAGATAGCCTAGCATATAACTATGAACCTATGAACCTATGAAAGGAATCTATAAACAGTATTATGTTGTAAAACCTACTACATAATATATATATGTGAACTGGAGTACTGCATTAAGTCCAGATGTGAGATGTCATTGTAATAAAGTGGTGAAATCCTCCAATAAACACAAGTACCCCATATAGTGTACATACACATGAATCACAGATACTAAACAAATATATAACATGTAATGAATGATAAATCAATGCCAAACAACTAGTGTGCAAATTAAAAAATAAGCAGTGCTAAGCATTGCACTCCTCTGATTACTAGGTGTAAATAATGCATAGCCCAGCTAAATTGATTTGCCCATTGGTATACCCCTTTAGGCAATGTCAACCTTAGGTAAGCAGGTGTGCCCATAGCTTATCATTTTCAAAATTGTCCAATCATGGCAAAGTGCAGGAAATTGCCCTATGGGAATAAATCTCAAAACTGGTTGCAGCTTCCTCCTGTAGGCACAATGGCTGGTGTTGGAGAAGGATTGTGCTTCCGAGTGTAGCGCTGGGGCATCCAGGATTCCAAGGTCATGGCAGGACTCCTAGTAAAAGACCATAAAGAGTGACTGCTGCAGGGCCAGTACTAGGGTTCCCAATATAAAGTGGAAGCCTGGGACCATCTCACTCGTGACCTCACCAGTGCCACTGGCATCCCTCAAACTGGTGAGCAGGTCAGGAATCACTGTGTCGACCTGAAATGGAGGAAGAGGGAGCTCTTGGATCAGTTTATCCAAGAAGCTAGGCAGGGTGATGTCCCAGCAGTGTGTAAGTACTCATTCTACTACCTGTTTAATAATTGCTAGCTCATGTATATTATGGATAGGTAGGGCTAAATATTCCTCTTATGTCTTTGACAGTGGCAGCAGAGCAGGCTGTGAATCAGGAAGCCCATGTGTGTAGGCTGCAGAGGCTGCATCGCGAGGCAGGTTAGTAATAATCTTGCATGTACTGTCATAAGAAATAAATCTAAAAGTAGTAGAAAGTTAATTGCCAGTATAAAACCTGTATTGTGTATGGCATGTACTGAATAAACCAGACAATATGGCAGGGAGAGTCTTATATAGGTTGTATGTAAATAAAAGAGTAACAGCCTGGCAGTAAAGGTCTAACTCCTGGACTGCTTGTGTTTACTCTGGTATCATGGTAACGTAGTGTTGCATTATCTTAATAGTACTGTTGTACTAAGCATTGTTACCCACACTGTGCTACATAAATAAAATGTGTAGGAATGTCTGTATATGACTGTTGTACTCATAAGGTCATATTGTACAACTGAGAGAGACTTAGACAGAAAACAGCAAACAGATACACAACCAAATCCAAATAGCACACTCAACTGAGATGTAAGCTGTTGTATTTTTAGCACACGCAGCCATGATTCGAATCCTGGGAGTTGTAGTATGCTGTATGCAGAATCATACCCCTCAACTGTACTGATTTTGTCATAAAGTTCAGATAATTGGCTTACATTTCCTGCCAGTCCCCCTGTACCCCTGGCAAATCAGTGGGATGATCCCAGAAGTTTAGGCATCAAATAATGACATACAACTGATTGTCATATATCATAACCATCAGAAATATATCTATAAGAACAAATCTTTCACTCAAGCAACTCACCAAAATGTTATGAGAGTAATATACAAAGTATGTCCCATCTCTACCCCCATGTTGTGAAGCTATGACCAGAGTGTGTGCAGTAACAGAGTGAGATGTATGTGCATAATAATAACATGGACTCTGATAATATGTGTAGCAACATTCAGGTAGTGTTAACAAACATTCCCTCCACAGGTCTGTCAGATAAGTAAACTATGCCTGGAAATAAAAGATTGAAATCTTGGACTGGTACTTTTTAGGCTGGTATTGTATGGCATTGTTAGTGTTGCAGTTTCTCTGAATAATAATGTATTACTCATCACTGTCATCCGCACTGTGCTACATAAGAAAACTGTCTAGGAATCCCTGTATAAGAATGTTGTAATTACAAGGCCAGATTGTAAAACCACGGGAGACTTATAGACAGAAATCAGTGAAGAGATACACATCAATATCTAAATAGCCCACTCAACTGTGATGTACACTGTTTTATTTTTAGCAGACACAGCCATGGTTCAAATCCTGGGAGTGGTATTAAGCTGTATGCAGAATCATACCCCTCAACTGTACAGATCTGTTCAGAATGTCCAGATAATTAACCCATATCTGCTGCCTGTTACCATGTCCCACTGGCAAATCAGTGTGATGATCTCTGACATGTGGGTAGCATTTAATGACATATAACTGACTGTCAGACCTGGAAATATTCAGAAAATGTATATGAAAACAAACCTGTCATTGTAGCAACTCACCAAATATTTATGAGGGCAATTGTCAAAATATGTCCCAGTTTCGCCTGCATATTGTCAATACTTGCCCAGAGTGTATGTAATAAGAGATTGAGAGGTATGTGCATAACATCAATCTGGAATCTGGAAATATGTGCAGAAACAGTCAGGTAGTGTTACCAAACATTACCTCCTCAGGTATACCAGGTAAGAGGTGTAAACTGCAGGTAAAACACAGTTCACGTATATAGTTGTCTACAAACATACTACTGTCCAAACAAAGGGCATAGGGTAGTGTAATAATACCTGTAAGCTACAGATTACAGCACTGACTAAGAAAGTATTGAGAACTACAGGGATATACAAGCTGATAATTGACATCCCCCCCCAACATATCTGCAACAAAAATCTAAATACACAACTCAATGGGTATGTGTACAATTAAATCTACTGTTGGGACATATGTCCTATTGTTTGATAAATATTGAAATTTGTTTCTATGCATGTGCCATGTTGAAATACTCCCACATTGGTGGCAAGCTGCCATCAATGCACCTGCATGCTGTTGTAATGTCCACTGTGGTTCCATATATGCATGTGTTCTGTTTGCTTTGCAACTGTTCCATATCTGGTGTTTTTGGTTAATGGAAATATCTGTGCATGCTGTTATACCTAATCCTGGAATGCGTTGACTATTAACCCACATATGTTTTAAAATTGAAACATCATAGCACATTTGGGAAGGCCAGTCCCAGTGGACCTACCTCTCCCTTCTCATCTAGCCATGGCACCAGGCACCAGCACATCTGGGGCTCATCCCAGGACCTCCTCGTCTGCTGGTCCTGCACCACCTTTGGGTGGAACCGCCTCGGGGTTGGGGCTCACCCGTCATCAAGTCTGGGGTCTGGTGCATAGCGAGCTGCACAGGGAGTTCAGATATCAGCTATGACAGCTTGAGGGCCGTGTTGTGCAGCTAGAGGGTCAGTCTGCCCCTCCTATCCAGTCCCCAGCACAGCCACCTTTGGGGCCATAAAAGTGCAGTGGTGACTACCCATGGGTGGGGACCTCAGTCCCACTGTTTCCATTTGAGGGCTCATGGGCTTCTGAATTCCAAACACCCCTCCCCATCAAAGGGTTTACCCCCCACATGTTTCATATGGTTTACTATTGAAATGTCGAACGGCACTACATCGACTGTACTATAGTCAAACACGGAAGTTTGAAAATAGTAATGTCGATGACAAAAAAACAATCTAGGACTGTGTTTTAACATGGATCAAGGTAGGGGGGATGTTTGTAGTTCTGAATAATACTGAACACCTACCTCGACCCATGTTAAAACCATTCCTAGATTGATTTTTTGACGTCGACATTACTATTTTTGAACTTCCATGTTCGACTATAGTACAGTCGATGTAGTGCCGTTCGACATTTCAATAGTAAACCCTTTCATATACTACCCCTGTAGGCTGTCTTGTCTGTCATCCTACCCAACCTACCTCCCCAAATATACCTACTATCCCTCCCCAACATCCCACTCTTACGTCAAAAAAAAAGGGCAATCTGTTCCCCCCAAAAAATCTCGCCCCATACATAGCTGGCTATTTCACACACATGCCCAATGGACATGCAATCTGGTCTCATTAGCTTTACAACATTTTATTGTTGCCCTTACCCCTCTCTCAGGGGTTTGAGTATTCAAATATACCTCCAAATCAGTATATATGCACAGCTGTTACCATAGAAGAAATGAGCAGCTATGGAACTTCTCTACACCCTCCTGCATATCCCTAGCTATTTTCCATACTATCTTTCCCTCTTTGCACCTCTTTTTCACCACTTTCCTATCAACCCTTTTTCTTTTCTTTTAAAGAAATTAGCATGGGGTAAGCTGGAGTAAGCACTTTTAAGCAGCAGTAAGTGGGTTTAATCCTGTTTGTGTGGGGTCAAGCAATGCCTACACAGGATAAGCAATTTAGAGGCTAAGTGAGTGTAAGAACATTTAACTGGAAGTTAGCATTGCTTACCATCATGCAAACTCACTTACAACTGCTTAAAAGTGCCTTAATCACTCTGTATCCAACAGCCCTTGTTCTGCCCAGCAACAAAATAAACAGCCTTTGCAAGTCTCAAACTCAGGACCCCGCACACCATCGCCAAAGTGATTTACCACTTAGCCATGTCAGACATACATAGCTCAGATGTTTTCTCAAATATATCATCCAGCACAGCCATTCAACAGTAGAGGAAATGTATTTATATATGCAGATGTATGTGTGTGTGTGTGTGTGTGTGTGTGTGTGTCTACATATATATATATATATATATATATATATATATATATATATATATATATATATAAATATATGCATACATCTATAGATATACATGTCTACATATATATATATGTCTATATATATAGCAAAATATATATGCAAATGGGGGTGAGGGGGGCCCAATTTAAGTATCTCTTGTAGTTATTGATATCATACCCTCCTTCACAGCCAAACACATCTGCCTTGCAACACAATACCAACACTTGAAAGTCTTATACCCAAGACCCTACACAACATAGCCACAAGAAGTTAATAGTAATCCATCCCACTTGTACGATGTCAGGATGGTATCAATAACATATGCAGAACAGTCTGTCTACCATAGGGAATGTACAACGTGGAAGCAGTAAACATTCCAATGATACATACACACACACACACACACACACACACACACACACACACACACACACACACACACACACACACATACACACACACACACACACACACACACACAGACATATATATGCAGATATGTATATATATATATATATATATATATATATATATATATATATATATATATATATATATATATATATATATATATATATATATATATATATATATATATATGTATATACACATACACACATATACATATATTACTATGTATAGATATGTGTAGGAAGATACATATTTAGAGGGTGCATAGCATATTGAACAGCCAGTATTCTTACAGCTGCCACCTTTTAAAATGGACAGTGTATGATTCTCTCTTACAAAAAAACAATTATTGCATGAAACATATACCCACAGAGAAGTCAAAGGATATGACACCACACACAGGTTTGTATACATAAGAAATGGTTGTGTACTTTTACAGTTGTATATGCCATATCATATAGCTGTTAGGTGTTTGAAATACATACTAAATGAGTAATGCAACTCTCAAGCAAAACATTTTATACAGTAATCCAAAAGCATAACATATGTTGCTGTCCAGGCCAAGGCCTTCAAGTAGGATAACAGTAAAGAAATACTGACCCAGAAGATAAGAATTAATCAACAGTAGGTAATGCAGATGTAGTTCAGCAGCCTCCAATTACACTCTGTACTCTCCCCTTAGGGGGAAAAGAATTAAGTTGTCACAATGAAGATGTATCTGTTACATAACAATTCCTAACTTAAAACATCACTATCACACTGACAAACGGAACAGTCTGTAAGACAGTAAGCACTAGCCCACCAATGTTCCCAAGGTGAAATGTATGAAACTTTACAGCCATATACCTTATGGTGTCTTACTACTGATATCCCTCACATGTTGTGACAGCCTAGGTTATATATGGTGCATACCCCTCCCTCATAGAATGACTTACAGGGGCATATAACAGTGGTACATACACTGACTTCGGGACTGCACAAGGGCACACACATTTTCTCCAGCTGTAGCCCACATATATATGGATCCTACCCCACAATATGTGTGGGGACCACAACATCACTGGAATGATGGCAGGAATGGCAGCATGTCATAATCATAGGCCACTACTTAACAACCTCTTACTGCATGACATATGGACAAAGCCTGGTCTATAGGTGGAGGACAGAGGCTGGGATACAGGGCCATATTTGCAATATTGTTGTTATACACTGAGAAAGTTGCTGGTGTTACAGGACTGGTTGCAACATATCCTTATTCAGGAATATGAAGTCAGAAACACAAATTGATGTAGACATGTACTGAAAGCACTCAGACAGAATGCCAGTGATATATCTGAGACAAGACCTGAGTAGTGGACAGACAAAGCATAACAGCCAATCCTCTGGCCATCATGTGGATAGGTTCACAGTTGAGAGCTATGCAGACAGACTGCATTCCATGCTAAACAAATATGTACACAAAAACCCTGTAATACTTGTGGTATACAATGCATATAACAACATTACTCACATTGTCTGTAGGTCTGGAATCTTATACAAATATGTAGTTGGCCTGTGTCTTCGAGTCCTCTTGTAAGACGTATTGCTACCTGCTGTCTATAACACTGCTGCACACACACAGGAAAAATATCCTCCATATAGGAAAGGTAAAGGGACCACTCCCACATGATTTAGTAATTTATAGTAGTGGGCTGCCATGACGGTGGTAATTGGAAGTACTACACAGCAGGCTGCATGCAGGTAGCAAGTGGTGGACACTGATTGGTGCAGAGGCCATCACCTGATCATGTTCATCACCTACAAAATCCATGCTGCAATCTATTCAATGCAGCTCAATCCATGTAGTGGAGAGATACAGAGAGAGAGAGAGAGAGAAAGAAAAAACAAACATCCATCCAGTAAATATAAAGTTGTTCAACAACTGAACCTACAGACATACCATGTTAACCAAGGGGACACAGCAAACTGTATCCAGAAGAGACAACAATCCCACAACAGGTATGTGATGCATATATGCATGTAACTGAATGTAGTACTTGGTCTATAATAATGGGATAGATGATGTGGAATGATTTATATGTGCCATAAGGTATTGTTGTTGCAATGATGTCCTGCTGAGCAACTGTTATGGACAATAGTGTCTGTCCCTGTGGGCAGTGAGCCATACCTATCAACTGTGCAGATCAGCACTGAATGACAAGATGTAAGCCATCATAGTGTGTTGTCTACCGCAACACATGTATATTAATGTGGCCAATAGCTGCTGGTGGAAGTAATGCCATTATGATGGACACATGAGTTTCAGAGCCCACCACTTGCAGGACAGTCATGTTAATGTGTAACGTAGCATGCACAAATGCCATAAGTATGTAATAGGCTTACCTGCAATCTGTCCATATATATAACCCCCTAATGCTAGGCTGTGTCCACATGTGACACCTGTCTGTGTTGTAGCAAGGCAGAACAGTGCAGCTGTGCAGGAAGGAGAGTTAGAGAGTGTGGACCTGATGTTTGAATGCACCCCATATAGGTTCATAGGTAGGTACTAGGCTATCGGCCCAAGGGCCTACACAAGCCTAGCCAACAAGGTTCCATGGCTTACGCCACCCAAGAAAGTTATTTTCCTGTGCCACTGTTGAGCAGAGACACAGAAGTGATCCCCGGGGTGTATTTCCTATTTCCCATCCACTCATCAAGATTTTACTTGAAGAGTGCTAATGAAGAACTTTGCTTGACATAGATGGATAGCCTGTTCCAGAGTATGGGAAGTCTCTGGGACAGGAATCTATCCCTCCAGCATGTCCTGCTTATTGTGGTGACAAGGTATAGGTCCCTAAAGCTGTAGCTTGGAGGGATTGGGATTTCTTTAGGTGTAGCATGTCCAACAGCTCTGGGTTTGACACAGCTTTATATGTTTGGCAGAGATCACCTCGGAGTAGGCAATATGCTACAGAGTAAAGCTGGAGTTTTCTGAGGCAGTCAGTGTAGGGCATTTGTTTGAGGCCAGTAATCCTCTCTCTGAGGTACTTCTGTGGCCTTTCCAGCTGCTGCAGATGTCTTGTGAGGTACATTCCAAAAGGGGCATTGTACTCTATAATGGGTCTAATGAGTGTCGAGTAGAGGGGAACAATGACCTCTTTTTTCCTGGAGGAGAACCCTTTTATGATGAGGTGTGCCACGTAAAAGGACTCCCTGACTACTGTGGTGATGTGGCTATCAAATGCGAGACTACTGTCCACCTGGGTCCCAAGGTCACTTATCACACATTCAGTGTTAAGTAGATTGCTGCCTATGTGGTAGTTCATGGGTACAGAGTTTTTTACAAAGGGGATGACACTGCACTTTTTGGCATTGAGCTTGAGGCCATGGCACTGACAGCAGGCATCTGTCTCAGCGAGGCCCTTCTGTACGATGTCCACATCATTTGGGGACTTGACTATGGCTCCTAGTTTGCAGTCATCTGTGAACTTCATTAGCCAGAGGCCTTCTGTGCTAGCCTGTACTTCAGAGAAGCAGATACCAAACAGGAGAGATCCCAGGACAGAACCCTGTGGTACTCCACTTGTCACTGCTTTGAGGTCAGATTTGGAGTCTGCAACGTTTACAGTGTAGGTTCTGTCAGTGAGCCAGTTGGCAACCCATCTTGTGACGTAGGGATTTACACCTAGTTTAGTGAGTTTAGCTATAAATCCAGAATGGGGGATGGTGTCAAAAGCCTTGGCGAGGTCAAGATAGGCTGTGTGAACCACCTTACCCTCATTTGCGGCTTTGGTACATATATATATATATATATATATATATATATATATATATATATATATATATATATATATGTATATGGATATATATATATATATATATATATATATATATATATATATATATATATATATATATATATACATAAATGTATGTGTACAGCTATACAGACCCACACACACACACACACACACACACACACACACACACACACACATATATATATATATATATATATATATATATATACACATACAACTCATAATATAGATATATACAACTCATAATAGATATATATATATATATATATATATATATATATATATATATATATATATATATATACAGATATATATATATATATATATATATATAAACATTTTTAAATACTGTTGAATGACAGTGCTGCACGATATGTGTGAGAGAACATCACACATATCAATAAACACATATATATATACAGCAGTAAGTGGGAGCAAAATGGCCAGTTATGTCTGGTGTGAACTCCATGTTGGGAACACATTGCCCTTGTTTGTGAATGTGGGATTGGAATTTTGGGGAATGATAGTAGGTATACTTGGGGAGGTAGGTTGGGTTGGAAGGCAGCCAAGACAGCATACAGGTGTGGTATATGACACATGTGGTGGGTAAACACCTTGGATGGGAAGTGTTGTCTAGAATGTGGAAGCCCATGAAACCCCATATGGAAACAATGTGACCAAGGATCCCACCCATGGGCAGTCACAGCAGCATCTTCACAGCCCTGAATGTGCCTGGGCTGATGGCTGAGCAGAAGGAGCATGTGAACCATATGATTGTGTACTGAGGGCTTCAAGGTGCTGTAGCACATACACCAAGTCTCTGTGGAGCTTCCCTATGCACCAGACCAAACCTGACTTTGGGTGACAAGATCCTGTCTGTATGTGCTCCCGAGGGGGCAAACACCATCCCCTGAGGTGGTTCCATCTGAAGGTAGTGCAGGACCAGTAGATGATGAAGCCCCAGGGTGGGTCCCAGATGTGATGTGGCCTCGTAACATGGCCAGATGAGGTGTGAGAGGTGGTTCTGCTGGCAACTGTCTTCCCAAACATGCTATTGTGTCACTGTTATAGAACATATGTGGGCATTAATAGTCCACACATTCCAGGATTATTTCTAACAGCATGCATAGATAATCCCATTAACACAAAACATCAGATGTGCAGCAGTCACATAGCAAACAGAACACATGCATATATGGAACCATAGTGGCCCTTACAATGGCATGCAGGTGACATTGTTCATACCAGGACACCAATGATAGTGTTTCAACATGGAACATGACTACAAACACATTGCACAAATTGTTGTACAATACGATATATGTCCCAATGGTAGGTCTTCTGTAGACATACCCGTTGAGTTGTGTGATCAGATTTTTGTTGCAGATATGGTGGGGGGGAGACAGAGATGTGTATTAATAACTATGATATCCTTGCAGTATGAGATCCTCAGACCTGTTTCCCTGTTTATGTCTTTCAGGCAAAATGTCCAGGGAGAGACTTCCGATGTACACAGCGCAGGAGAATGATGTCATCATCACATACCTGGTGCAGCACTACCACACCCTGTTCAGGCATACAGCCCATGATCTGCAGGAGAGGACCACCCCTGTGGAATGATCTTGTCCACAGGATAAACGATGTCAGCCTGCATAACCGCAGTTATGAGCAGGTCCAACATCAATGCACTGATCAATTCTGCCATACCCATCGGTGTGCTGCTGCAGTTAGGGGGGACCAGCTTACAACATGGGGGGTCATGCCATCCAGCCCCCCTGACACATGTTGAGGAGCTCCTCGCCAGCCTCAGGGCACCTGCCTGCCTGACCCAGCAGAGAGCATAGTGGCGGTGGGTGCTACCCACACAATGGCTGAGGAGCATTCAGGTAAGGCCACAGGTCACATCAGTAGACCACTGTTTCATATCCATCTGCATCTGTAGAGTTTAATCATGCATATGTGAGACGAAATATATATAGGCTGTTGCTGCATTGTAGTAATAAAAAAGATGTGCATAATCTGTAGTATTGTGGGTTTGTAGTGTTGATGTACTCTAATGCTGCTCCCACCATGAACCAATGTGAAATATATATAGTCTGTTGCTGCGCTGTAGTAATAAAAAAGATGTGCATAATCTGTAGTATTGTGGGGTTGTAGTGTTGATGTACTCTAATGCTGCTCCCACCGTGAACCAATGCCACAGGTGTGGCTACTGACATCACATCTCTCACACAATTATGTAGGTCCCTCTGGTATACCTTCGGGGCAGCAGCCTGTAGCTGATGAGTATGGTGTTTGTTCAGGTTTGCCAATACACTGGTCATGTTATGGAAATGGTATATTCCATGCACACATTTAACAAACCTACCCATAATGCATGCAGTGCATGTTCACATATTGTTGCTGTTAACTGCAATGCATCACAGTAGTCACCATGGTGACGTATCTGAAGGGTATGTAAGAATCCTGTAACATAACTAACAACCTGTCACTGAAAGATGTGTGCACAGAGATGAACATAATGGTGGAACAAATGGCCTACAGGAGGGACATGTCTGAAACATCACCCTTATACAGTGCTACAACAGATTATATACCACTATTACAATGGCAACTGTTACAGATCTGCACTACGGCATATCACAATACTGCATTCCACAACCCTTACAACCTGCAATGCGGTCCTAACAAGAGCAATGAATGTGTAATATGGAATCCTATCTTAGGACAGCAAATATGGGGAATATATACCTTCACAAACACTGGAAGCATATGTGTCCATACACTCCAGATAACATATTGTGGAAGCAGCTTTTGAGGTACTGACAGTATGGATTCTTCATGAGTATGGACCTTCCAGCAAGTACAGGTCCTCAATGTCACACCAAAAAATGGTCTGCTGTCCAAGATGTTTGGCCATCAAATGTGCCCACTTACCTGCAACAGAGGCAGCCATGGCTTGCACACATCTTACAAGCCATGGAATGGATCCCATACCCAACAGGTAGCACCCAGGAGTTGGACATGTAGCCTTACCTCACCATTGCATATACCATGACAAACAGTGCAGACAGTCATGTATGTGGTGAGGATGTATGGGAAAGGATTAATGTAGAAAAAAACAGATGTCCATCCAAGACAGATGATGACACATGTTTCAAACTGGTCATGCAGGCTGCCTAGTAACATGCCACAACACTGAGGGAGTTGCAGGAATGTCTAACAAGTACTGGCTGTGCAGTGACTGTGTCAGCAATTGCCTGGACTCTGCATAAGTGTGGCCCATGAGTTAGGGTAATCATTGGGGACAGTTGTACAACAGGAAACATCAGCCAGGCCTCTCTACAGGTAGCGTATGCATAACAGCAAAAGTCCCCCAAAGGCATGCATTGCAATGTGTACTGGTGTACCAAGACCACATTAGAACCCTACAGACAGTATCACTTAAGATACATGTGCTGCACAACCAACACCTCACTCCACCTCAGGCCTACTATCCCCATCTGTACCTTGCTGGTGTCAGTGTACACCTGTATGTTTGCCATTCATTAGCAGGGAATAGGCCGGTACACATGGTGTTCAGAGTTTTGGACACTGCAAAGTGACACACATGTGTAGGCCATAGCTGTCAAGTTTCTGCAAAAAGACTGAGGATGGGGAGGGGGTGTCATCCTGAAACACAACAGTGCACTGAAGCAGAGATCCAAAGCTCACTAAGAATTGCTGTATCTGCACACAGTCAAGGTCATGAATTGTGGCAGAAATAACCCTGACTCCACAGCAATAGTGACAGCATCGTATGACCTCCAAGGGCTGTGCGCACATGTTGACCTTGCAATCATGCAGAGTTAAGGGACATTTGTAGGGCAGAGTGACCAAATACTGGCAAATGCAGATTGTCCATGCTAGTATACCCCTTCCAGGAATAGTGACTGCTGTAGTACACATAACAGCAGGTGCAACAAACCATCATGATAAGGGTGTGCACACATATGCACCGTAAATCATATGCATCTCAATCAGCATCTGCACAACTAACACATTTATTTGATACTGCATTTGATTGCACAGGTCATATGTCACATTTCAGGTTCGTGTAATGTTAACATATGCAGTAATGTGGCCCCATGGCATATTAGGGGTGAGTGTGCCATATCAATAAGGGTGTGTACACTACCCATAGCCACGGTAATGTTTGAAGCTTGTCAGTGTAATTGTACTTTATTGGCCATATATGCACCGCTGGTGAGATCTGTAAATCAAACATCAGACATTCACAAATGATATCTGTCCACATATCATCCCAGGTATATGTCGGACAAACACATAGGGGCTGTGATTAGCAGAGCAAACATAACTGACACACATATACACATTCAGCAATGGTGTGTACACCTGTGAGGTATGGTGCACAGTACATGCTAGGGTGCCGAACAGGTGCACACAAATCCTGTGTACATGGGTGCAGTGTGTTCCAGGGGAGGGACATCACCTACCAACACAACCCATGCATCACAGAGATGTATAATGTTGCTAGCAGGGATTGACTATAGCTGCACTGCATGATGTTGAGTGCCATATGTCATGCATGTTGACAGATGGGTAATGAGAGGTCTGTGTGTAATATATTTGTGCAACCTCACCTCTAAGTGTGTGTGTGTGTGTGCGTGTGTGTGTGTGTGTGTGTGTGTGTGTGTGTGTTTGTGTGTGTGTGTGTGTGTGTGTGTGCGTGTGAGCGTGTGTATGTGTGTGTGTGTTTGTGTATGTGTACATGTATGCACATGTGTGAGTGTGGGGTTGTTCATACCTCTCAACTTCCATTAGAAATCATGCAGTACATGGACATGGACAGACACATTAGTCACCAGGAATACTTTTCTGACATGTAATCTCAGGACAGCTGATAGTATAATAAAGTCTACAGCATGAAAGATGCATTGGGAGGGAAAACTAGACACCAGGGATACTGTTTAAATTGTAATCAGCAGAAAGGTGAAAGAATACCCATGTATGCAGCACTAAATATCCATTGGGGAATTACTAGGCAACACCAGAGAGTGTTTCCAAATATTACTGTAGTCCACATAAAAAGTTAATAGAGCAACAGATCTTGCATCTTCTGAACAATAGTTAAGTATGACACTGCAGTGCGTGACATTATTGAGTGACTGTAGTAGCCCATAACATATGGGGGCCATGCTCAAGATGGCTGGACAAAACCAGGGTGAACACTTGATGACATCAGGGAGTCTTTGAAAAAATGACTTCAATCAAGTTAAAGAGTTAATGGAGTAACAGGTCATGTTTTGTGATCACTTTTCTGAGCAATTAGAAGAATGATACATTAATGATTGGTATTATTGACTGTAATTATTCAAGACTGATGCAGAATGGGGAAATTAAGAGCTGTAAACTGAGGGACAGGTGAGTAGTATGGTGGAATGTCAGAGTGTGTGTGTGTGCGTGCTTGTGTGTGTGTGTGTGTGTGTGTGTGTGTGTGTGTGTGTGTGTGTGTGTGTGTGTGTGTGTGTGTGTGTGTGTGTGTGTGTGTGTGTTGTGTACTGTTAAGCAATGATGTACAGGTCTTAAAGTGCATTTCTTGTTTTCCCCTCACAGCTAGCGAGGTGGGTCAGGGTCTCTCCTGCAGGCAAACTGATGTTAGTGCCCATACAGACACTGAAAATGATGATAGGTGTGTTGAGGCACAGGCAGGGTTGTCAGGGACTGAAGCTGCACCATCGTTTGACATCCCACTGTTATCCACCCCATACACACACACTGTCACATTGCCTATACATACCCCATCACCAGTGGCCATTGCTGAGGGACAGTTTGCGGTTTCTAGCATGGGACAGGACAGTGTGGTATCTATGGTATGTGTGTCCAGACACAGATGCCATAGCCAGATGTCCAGCAGGGTACCACATAGGCAGATGTACAGGGGTGCTCGTTTGCGGGCTGCTGGTCATCGTGCCCCTGGCACAACTGCCACATATGGTACCCCCAGATGCATGTTTCAGGCCATCATGGAGGTGCAGGCATGTATGGAACAGTGCACCAGACAGTCTCTGACGCTGCAGAGGGCTACTCATTCAGCTGTTACTGACAATATCCATGATCTTGCAGGTGCCTTCCATTATTTTTCAGAGGTCATGGATAGACAGTTGGGTGAGATGGTGGGAATCCTTGACCGTGGAATTTCCGTGCTCGAGCATATGGTGGGATTGGTGTGATGGCCACGTGTATGCAGGCCAGCAACACCAATAGCTGGAGATTGATGTGGATGTGCCAGAACACAGAGCCATTCCTGTAGTGGCAGTACCAGCCCCAGCACTGCGGGGGGGGCACTGTCCACACCACAGCAGGCCACATGCACGTGGCCCTGGCCAGTCCCAAGAGGGACCCGGATCCAGTGGACATATGTCATCATCAGGGGAGAGTAGCATATCGTGGCTTGTACCTGGTGGTGCTCTTGGAACCCTTGGCAAGCACAGTTCATGTGTCCATGGCCAGAGACGATGAACTGCATACCCTGTCAGTTACGATCTGCAGCTGTACAACAAACCCCTGTATAGGGCAACCACATGGCAGAACTGTATGCATGCATACAAACACACAATACCAACACAGCTAGGGCAACCCCATACCTACACACACCACATCCCCACAGCCAAATTAATAATTAAACCCCCTCATGGTGTCAAATGTATGGCTCAGCCTAGGTCTCTGGAAAACCAACAACACACCCTGTGCATATGATGATATCTGTGCCACATCCCTGTCATCCATAACATCGATGCAGGGACAGGCTAATATGGTTTTGTTGCACAGGGTGACTGTACTATGGTGTACCAATGTAATGCTGTATAACATGTTGTCAGCAGTAAAGTTTAATGCTTACATGTCAGGAAGTGTAGCTGTTCAGCCATGATGCATTATAGCTGTTATTAACACTGAGAGATTATGGTATCCATAATGTACTCCGTTTGTGTTGTAGGTGTCCATGTCTCAGCAGGATGATGGTCTGTTCTTGTATCCTGCAAGGGCTATGGCACTGTGGTGACACCTTGGCTGTGCCATATCTTGGGTACAGGTGAATACATGTCACAGGTCTGTATAACAGTTACTGCATGTGCCACATGGCGAATAGGTCTGGGGGTGGTGTATACAGGTGAATGCATGGTGGTTGATATCAGCAGCCATTCTACAGTGGACAATGGTAAGTTTACTGGGTGGTAGACACCACATGTTGTTTATAACACACAGAATATTTGGTGTTGATGCAATACACAGAGAATACTGTACATATGGATGTATGTACCAGTGAAAGGAAACAATTTTAACCTATGTAATTCCACCAAGACCGAATAGGCACAACAACACATTGGGAAATAAGCTAGTTTAATGTCATTGATGATGGTACTGGCAGGGTATATGTCCCCTTCTCCAATGCAGTGCAATCTTCAACTCGGTAAGCATTGGTGTGCTGGTGTGGGTGGCACAGCCCTACCTTTTGGAGGGTGAGAGGTGCTGTAGATCTTCAGATAATGTGATAGACAACTACTTAACCTGTTAACATGAACTGTACAGTATTACGGCCAGATAAACTGGGGGATACACTCAACAGTAACTGCAATGATGGTGGCTGTGTCCACAAGAGCCACACCCAGCTATATATACCAACTCCAATATCACTGTACACCTATACAGTGGGGAAGAGGGCATTTACACATTTACCACTAGTTGTGATGGAATGTATTTCCAAAGGATGATACCTGTGAAATGTTAGGCAGTTCTCGGACAGATGACCTCCTGGGACATGTATATTCTGCAGACGGAAGTAGATTCCTTCACATACACACACACACACACTCTTACTTGGCAACACTGGGAGTAGAACCCCTACCTAGGTATGTAGTGCTACTGATGTGTGTGACCCTAATTGCAAACACCGCACAGCTTATAGGATGAGGTGTGTTCCAGGTTACATGTTACATGAAGAACATCCCTAGGCCTGTACAGTATGGTAATGGGGGCTGTACTGCTTATTTATGGACAATACATAGTCTGACACACTGTCATATACACATTGACAAACACATAACAGTCATACACACATCTGAGAAACCTGGGCTTATCAGTGCTAGCTACCTTGTCAGTGTGTCCATTCTGTTACAGATAAGTTGCATGCAGCACATGCATAACTGGTCTGGATAGTGTTATCAGTTACCTGTATGGTTGATGGTGACAGTGGTCCCCATACAGTGGAACATGGGACATGTACTGGGGGTACCATGGTGTAAAGACAGTATACCCAGCACTCACACCCCACAGTGGATATTGTATGCAGTGAAATCCATGATAACACTCTGACATACCCACCATCACACATTGACCAGGACTGCAATACAACCCCTTGTCTATCCCAAGAGTGCTACTACAGGGATATGCATCTAATGCATATGCCACAGGTATAGTAGTGAGATGCATTGTCATGGCTCTCCTACGGTCAGCAACATCACTATCCCTAATACTGTGTGGCAAGGTGTATTGTACAAGAAGAATGTGGCCTCAGAATGCTGTATCCTACAAATATGCACACATGCACACATACACACACTTTCCAGAACTTAGAGGTTATCCCATTACTATCAACCCATTTGTACAACAGTGTTGTACTGGTACTGCAAGCCCCAGATAGCTGTTAGGGAGAAGAGTGTAACAAGGTACAGGTAATGTCCGGTACATCAGCAGGCACATCTAATTATGGCAATGGGGGGTGCAGTGGGTGTGAAGGGCCTCAGGCTATTCTCAACTACAGGTCTACAAACACAAAGACACTGTTATTCTCAGTAATGCACACATACACATTTGTCAGTACTGGGGTCCATTGGTGCACGTGTTCATACGTGTGTCCCACGCTATTGTCCATGGACAGATGGGAAGTGTAGGGGATGCGTGTACAGTGGTATCCTGCCACCTGCCATGTACCAGCAGGCCATCATCAACAGATAACATGGGAGTGATCCTCAGGGTGAGAGTTACATGCAGCATCTAATCATCTGGTTGCCTCTTGCAAGAGGGCCAGTGAGGTGCTCCAGTTGACATGTATGCAACATGTATTACATAATATGGTTAGTGTCTGTCTTGGAGACCTGTACCCAAGCATGTCCTGTTGATTGTGGTAGTGTAGTTGAGGTATCCATGGCATGTGGTGTGTACAGGGTGTGGATTCCTAGCTGTGGTATTCATAACACAGCTAGGCAGACATGTCTGTGTCAGTCAAGCATATATTGCCTGTAAGTAGTCAAGATGGATACCCAAGATCACCTCTGCAAATCTGTACAGAGGACAGACAGACATCAACTAGCCAACTGGCTATGCATTGAGATGAATGCATTGACAGATAGATGTCTGAAACCGATAGGTATGCCATTACTACATGACAGCAGCCCTCACTGAAGTGCTATACACACAGTAGCTTACAGTTAATATCCACTTTTCAGATCAATATCCACTAATAAAATATTTAATGAGACACAGCTCACACAACAAGAACATGACAGTGAGGACTCAGAGTCCATCTTTGCATGCAGGGGTGTTTGGTTCCAGTACTACAATCTGCAATCTACTATTACTTGGGAAAGCACTGTCAGCAGTAGTAACGTAATGATACACTACATGCCAGTGTGACTGCATATAACCTGGGATACTATCCATGTATGTAACACATTCAAGCAGGAAAGATTGTTGTACAAGCCATATATACTCAGGTGTCCCAGACAGTAGACTCACACCCCTTGCTACTGTAATGACAGCACATAGACACATAGGTTCAAAGGTTCATAGGTTCATACTAGGCTATCTGCCCTAGGGCATTTATAAACCTAGCCAGAGTGTGTGTGGCTTTCACCACCCCTTAGGATGAGAATACTATACCCATTAGTTTGCTGTGCCTCTGTCCAGCAGTGATACAGAGATGATTCCCGGGGTAAACCTACGATCTCCCATCCACTCATCAAGATTTCTCTTGAACAGAGTCAGTGAGGGGCTCTGCCTCACATGGACTGGGATTCTGTTCCATAGTGTAGGGAGTCTCTGGGTGATGAATCTGTCCTCCAGCACATCCTATTTATATCCATGTTGAGGTTTAAGTCTCTTGCTCTCGTGGCTCTGGTGGATTTGGGTTTTTTGAGGTGGAGCATGTCCATTAATTCTGGGTTGGACATGGCCTTGTATGTCAGGCACAGATCACCTCTGAGCAGATGGTATGTGACTGAATAGAGCTGGAGTTTCTTCAGTCGGGCATCGTATGACATATGTTTGAGCCCCTTTATCCTTTTGGTGAGGAACTTTTGGGGTCTATGTACATGGAATTAAATGCACTTATTAAAGATGTCATTACCCTGCTATTTTATCAGACTGGAATGTGAGCACTGGTTACCATGGCTGAGCCATGCTTAGCAGGTTTCAGCATTGCTGCAATATAAATGCTAAGTAGATTTGTGCACTGGTAAGTGAAGCCTACACGATGTAAGTGCCTGTAAGTTTAACCGTACGTTAGCAACACTTACCATCATGCAAACCCATACAAACCCACTTAAAGCTGCTCAAAACTGCCTTAACCACTCTCTATCCAACAGCTCTTGTTCTCCCCAGCAAATAAATAAACAGCCCTTGGACCCAGGACCCTGTACATTATAGGCACAGCAGTTAACCACTAAGCCATCACAGCTGTGATGACAGCTGTTGTTTTTTCCAAATATATCTGTCAGTACACATACTGAATAGTATTGAACAACTGCTATGACTTACATATATATATATATATATATATATATATATATATATATATATATATATATACACACACACACACACACACACACACACACACACATGTAGATATATGTGTACATGTACATACAAACCAAAAGGAATAGACAAACTGAGGAAAAACAAGAAAAGCAATGGACAAAGTACACTCCAAGCAATATCAAAAGTAATGCTACTGTAGTTTAATAAAGTAAGGTTAGCGCTTTCGTGGTACTTTACTAAACTACAGTATCATTACTTTTGATATTGCTTGGAGTGTACTTTGTCCATTGCTTTTCTTGTTTTACATGTACATACACATATATATTCATATATATGTATTTATATACATCTGCATATTGCGTTATATATATGGTCATATATAGATCTGTGTATATATATATATATATATATATATATATATATATATATATATATGTCTATATATAGATATCTATAAATATATGTATATATATATATATATATATATATATATATATATATATGTGTGTGTGTGTGTGTGTGTGTGTGTGTGTGTGTGTGTGTGTGTGTATATATATATATATATATATATATATATATATATATATATATATATATATATATATATATGGATATATATATATATATATATATATATATATATATATATATATATATATATATATATATATATATATATATATATATATATATATATATATATATATATATATATATATATATATATATATATATATATATATATATATATATATATATATATATATATATATATATATATATATATATATATATATATATATATATATATATATATATATGTTTAACATATATCCAGAACATGTAGTGGAGTCATACCTCAGCACCAATAGTTGCAACGTCTTAGTGCAAGGGGATGTCATGTAAGTATTGCAGGTATAAATGTAGACTGTTGCTACTATAACAGGGGTTGTCTTAACAGAAGTGTTGTGTGTCGGAAGTCACATCAGATATTGACATGTACGCCATCATTTACTGACAGACATCCTAAGATCATCATAGTATAGTACCACAGATATCAAAGTAATGGTCCTGTGGAATACAGCAGAGATATGACCAATAAATGTGGACAGTTTGACACACTCTGGTCAGTCCAGAGGTATACACAGAACCCCTTAGTGCAAGACGTGTGGACCAAGCCTGACAAAGTGGATGTTAACAGCCATGTAAATGGGGATATCACATAAATACTGGAATAGATATGTTCACACAGTTTATGTATTCATACACGCCTCTCTGTCCTGACACATAATAACCATAGTGAGCAGTGGTCACAAGCCCACATACTACCCACTAGTTAGTGACATACATCTGTACAGCATCCCATTGCTTTGTCAGAAATACACAACAGTTATGGTGGCCCGGCAGCACTACTTCTGACAAATATATGGACATAACATTACACTGGGTAAGTACACTGAGCTGCAAGGCATATCACAAAGCACTGTGCAAACTACAGACAGACGGCCACAACAATGGCCTACATTTCTTATGGGGGACTACACATGTACCTGCAAATATAGCAGACTCTACAGGCATGTAACTGCATGGAGTAACAGACACCTCTGTGAAAGCGCATACCCACAACCATTCTGAATGCAGCCATAGCCACATATGGTAAGCGTGCTTAATATTACAGTATATGGACTGTCTGATCAACACCATCCTCATATGTTCCACTCACAACCAACCCTACATATACTCGGCCAATACACAGTGTATTCTAATGCCTGACTGTGGTATGAGACATGTGTGGTTTTGGCCTTACAAACATGTACTCCAATAGAGTACCATACACTGGAGCAGCAAGCAACATAGATAGAACAGGAACAAAACTAATGACATCTACCACAGTCTGTACACAGGCCAAGGTACATATTCGCAATACGCACTCTGTCGACAATCACCATAAGTACACAGACCTCACTACTGTACACACTTCAACAGAATGTCCAGGTTTTGTCCTCAAATATAAGCCTTAATATACATAACATGTCTAGCAGTTTGATATCTCACTGGCTTGTTATCAGGTATGATGTCAATAAATAATGGTGTACTGAACATATGCACCTCTTACTGTATGGAGGCACAAACACAGGGCCAATATTGACATGTTGCTGTGATAAACTCATACATTTACTGGTGTAACAGGGCTTGTTGTGACATATGTCTTCTGAGGGATATGAAGTCAGTAACTCTCATGGCTGTCACCATGTACTAACTGCAATCCTCAGACTATGCTACTGCATTTCTAAAGATAGGTCATCTGTGAGTAACACAACACATGTAAGACTCCAAACACTGGCCAGTCTGCAGATAGCCCTACAGGTGAAAGTTTCTTCAACCACATAACACTGTCATGACAGGTATTAAATCATGGAGACCAGCCATATCCACACAAACCCTGTTAAACCAACATTACTTCAATTATAGAAGAGAAAGGCGTTCATTCTGTCCTCATGTCTGGAACATCCCCCTCCTGTTTGTTGGGCTGTCTCCACAGTGTATGTTGTAAGAGGTATATCCCACTACCCTCTGTGATGCTGTTTGCCAAACACCGACTGCTCACAGTGAATGAAAAGGGCCAACACCTACATGATGTTCCTAGTTATAGGAGTGTGTTTCCATGCAATTGGCTATGGGAATGTTACCACAGGCTGTTCCACATGCAATCAACTAGTGGGGAACTGCAGATCATACACAAGCCATCAGCTGATCATGAGCATCACTTGCAAAACACAAGCTGCTGCCTAAGCAAGGCAGGTGTACTTTTCCACATCCACCAGAGAGGGATTCAGAGAGACAGACAGAGACAAAGTAAGAAAGGAAGGGGGTAGGAGAGTAAGAGCTAAGCATGTTTGTGTCACACACTTACCACCATGGGGTTTCAAACCCCTGCTTATGTATTGCTATTACATTTTATGCAGTTATTGCATGTAATACAGAGCTTCCTTGTTATCTTGCACAGTGAGAGACATCAACAACAGTGATAAAGAGGGGATAAGGTAGCTGTAGTACATATGCCTGTCCACAAAAGGAGGTGTCAAGGACGACACAACCACACTCTCTCAGGGACTCACACATTATCGCAGTTGGCAGGGTCAGGATTAAAATTCCTAACTAACTAGTTTGCTACACTATAGTATTATGCAGGTATTACATGCACCACAGAGGTTATCAGGCTGATATATGGGCAAAGGGTATGTCAAGGTAACTGACATCAGAAGGCATGCTTCAGTAGGGAAATGGGAGGTGTAGTGAGTGTGAATAGCTTCCAAATTATTAATCTCCACACACACACACACACACACACACACACACACACACACACACACACACACACACACACACACACACACACACACACACACACACACACACACACACACACATTTGCCAGTACTGACATACATGGGTTCATTGCTTCACAGGTGTGTAGTAGTTGACTGTGCCAGAAGGCTGTACAAGGCTAGGGAAAGGGTATACCTTGGCATCAGGCCACATGAAAATAGTCTGCAGTGTGGCTCAGGGGTGTAGTCCCTGGATTGGCCCACACAGGTGGGTATTGTATTCACCATCCATGCATCTAGGTTACTATTGTGGGTGGCCAGTGCTGTGCAATATATTCCATAACACGGATGGTGTCTGGGATGTGCACATGTCCCACATGCATGTTCTGTGACATGTGGAAGTATACCTGGGGTGTCTGGGGCATGTTGTGTGGACAGAATGTTATCATCTGATGTGGCCTTCCTGACCTCATCTGGTGAGAACTGGCTATGGAACTCAGGTTGATCCTGCACCTACATTGACAGCATGATACAGGTATTCACTGGTGTTAGTGGCATCTGTCCATACAGGGCATGTGTATAACACATGATATTTCCTTTGTGGGTTACATTTGCTGACTCTACAATTGTTGCAGGCGTCCAGTGGGGAACATAGTAAAGGACCACTGTAAGCAATTATTTGTCTATTGTAGGGATGGAACAGGGTGCCATGTCCTTTGTAGTCCACTGCAATCACACCATGGTTACTAGCTGTGGGAAATATGCAGGGAACTACCAACATAGTGGTTGTTGCCCAGCCAAGTGTGTTTGTGTATGAGACATGGGTGGAGAGTGTTCTCTGGGTAATACAAGGGTTGCCTATATTGTTCCCCAAACCATAATGTCACATGTAGGAGTATGGATTGTCTACACCAGCCTGTCTGCTGTTTTCCATCTGTTGTCCTTGTAAGGTGGACATTGTGACATATAATAGGTCCTCCATATAAGAAATTTGCAAAACCCATCCCATAATGAGTCCTGTTATTACTCAATCACAACTACCTCCATGCAGGAACACACACTTGACAGTGATGAGATTCAACCTCCTACCTAGCTATGTATCACTACTACAGTACTCTGCATTTATCACATGTGCCATGGAGCTTATAGGGCTAGTCTTTCCCCAAAGTTGTATTTCAAGGTGAGTGACATCAGCAGGCTTGCCAAAGTAGAGCAATGGAAAGTGTATTGACTGTGAATGGCCTCAAAAGCATAGATCCTTACACAGACAAACACACGGAGTCAAAAGCATAGATCCTTACATAGACAAACACACACCCACACACACACACACACACACACACACACACACACACACACACACACACACACACACACACACACACACACACACACACACACACAGTTCCACAGTTGCCATGTCTGGGATTAGAACTCCTACATCACACTTCAGCAATACTTAGTTATAGCACGTGTCACAGAGCTTATAGGGCTACTCCTTCCCTGAATGTGTATTTCAAGGCGAATGACATCAGCAGGCTTGCCAAAGTAGGGCAATGGAAAGTGTAGTGACTGTGAATGGCCTCAAAAGCATTGATCCCTACACAAACACACACAGCTTCACAGTTGCCATGTCTGGGATTAGAACTCCTACCAAATTTGTACACCACACTACAGTATTTTGCAGTTATTTCATGGACTACAGAGCTTAAAGGGCTACTTCTTCCCCAAAGGTTTATTTCAAGGTGAATGACATCAGCAGGCTTGCTAAAGTAGGGCAATGGAAAGTGTAGTGACTGTGAATGACCTCAAAAGCATTGATCCCTACACAGACAAACAGACACACACACGAGTTTCACAGTTGTCATGTCTGAGATTAGAACTCCTACCTAATACATCACACTATAGCATGCGCCATGGAGCTTATAGGGCTACTTCTTCCCCAAAGGTAAGGTGTATTTTGATATTTTCAAAGGTAACACAATAGGCAAAGTAAAGCAGGTAGAACAAAGTAATAGTGAAAAAGCCTCCCGTGCAAAGAAACAATCACACAAACAAACAAGCACACACACAAAGAGTTTCACAATTTCCATGTTTGGGATTAGAACTCCTACCTAACTAGTACATCACACAAAGCATTATGCAGTTATAGCACACACCACAGAGCTTGTAGGGCTGCTTTTCCCCAAAGGTGTATTTCAAGGTGAATGACATCAGCAGGCTTGCCAAAGTAGGGCAATGGAAAGTGTAGTGACTGTGAATGGCCTCAAAAGCTTTGATCTCTACACACACAACCAAACACACAGTCTCACAGTTGCCATGTTTGGGATTAGAACTCCTATCTTACTAGTACATCACATTATAGCATTACAAAGTTATAGCATGTGCCACAGAGCTTATAGGGCTACTCTTTCCCCATAGGTGTATTTCAAGGTGAATGACATCAGCAGGGTTGCCAAAGTAGGGCAATGGAGAGTGCAGTGTGTGTGAATGGGCCATAAACCATTCATCTGGAAGCACACACACACACAACACTCAGTCACACACAGGTTTACATTTAACAGGGACATGTATACAACTGCTAGATGAATAATGACTTGTACAGTCATGTTACTCAGTTATCACAAGCACCACAGACATTATAGTGCTGAGGGATACCAGAAGCAAATGTCTGCAGTGATTTACATTTGCACATTATGTGGTATTGGCCAACTGGATGTGTGCTGGGTGGGACAGTCCTCATGATGGGAAGCTCTTTGTCACTGTCTGTCACTCTCTTCCACACATCTATGTATGTGTAAGTTTGGCATATTATAGTGTGTTGTCCTTGGATATATGTGTGTATTCCTATCCGATGTGTGTGCAAAGCATAACTGGTGTGCAATGTGGAGTGTGTGCACAAACATCTGCGACAGCCAGATATGTATAGTCCACTGTTGTTGCCAGACATGGGCTTCATTTCTCTAAGTGTGGGAGCATGCCCAGTTTGACCTTCTGTATTAAATGTGTGATTCCATTCCAAGTAGGTTGTACTCCAGTACAGGCTTTTGTGTTCTACACCTTCAGCTAGCAACTGATCAGTTGACAATAGGGCAAAGGAAAGTGGGATACTGTAACTAATTGTGCCTGTGCTGCTTCTGCTACATGGTTTTGGTATTAGCAGATATATTCAGATATATGTACTGTTTTACACTGTGATGTTTTATGGCATCAACCACTGACAGGTATACATATATGCTTGCAGTGATTTCCTGGGAAACACAAAATGAATGAAGCTCTGTCCAGTATTGTAGTCTGCAGCGTACATATTCTTGCACAATCATGCCATTCTGGAGGGGGAGTTGCAGGCACTTGCTAATAGGTCTATGTAAATGGTTCAGCACTTTGGTACTGTGGTGGCTAAGGATTCCATGCTTGTACATCCAACGTGACAGTATGGCCGTATCCTGCTGTGGCCATACCCCACATCTGTACAGATTCACACAGGTTACCCACAGGCAGGGCTCATATTTCTGGTCATTACCCCTTCACATTGTGGTTTACGAGCAGGTTTATAGCCACACATTCCTGTGTTTGCAGGCAGGAATAGTATGTGCACACATCTCAGATTCAGACTTCACACACTCTATGGCATCCATGCTTCTAACCCCCCTCTGTTATTTTATCCTCTTCCGAACATTATGCAAACGTTATCTGATAAGTATTCCTATAGCTATCACTTCATCCCAGCAATATTTAGGGGTTGGTCCAGAGTTCATGCAGTAGGACATGGTGGACATGCTTCTGGTATTTGTCAACATGGCCTTGCATTTGTGTTCTGTGGACTGTGTTATGTTATTTGGGAGTCCATGAGATAACATACATTGGTAGTACGGGTGAGACAAAGGCCTTTGACAGAGGACTGTAGGGCATTTGGTAGTGATGCAGGCCATCTGTAGCAGGTCAATGCATTGTGTCACTCCTACAGTCCCAGGCTTCAAGCCACTATATTCCCCCTGGGGTGAAATGGTAGGTGTGCAAGGTGTTATTGTCAATAGTTTCTGTCCTTATCGAGCCATTGGTGTGAATGCTGGCAGGGTGCTGCTTACAGCTAGGGACACATCTGCATGGGACACCTCTTCAGCATGATGCATTCCGTGGTGATTCCCATACAGAGGTGTAGGTCATATTGTACTCATTCCCAACATCAGGGATAAGAAATGTGAGGTACCTGTGGCTGATGGTGGGGTGAGCTGGGTGCATGTGTGCTATGGAAGCTACTTGCAGCTGACTCACATATATACGTGGGGCATTCCACTTATGCTGGCTTGTACAGGGACATCAGCAGTTTCTCAGTACTTCATACCTGTACCTTTTGTAGTCTGCCAGTGTTTGGCCAGACGACATCAGTATTCCATACTACACAGCCAACTAATGTGCTGCTAACCTGTATGCACAATTCCAAAGGTATGTCTATTTGACAGTAACATTTTCTACACTCTCTGTCTAGGGTACTTCAACCTGTGTACTGTTTGTATGTCTGGGCCCACATTAATGACATGTCCATCTTTCAGTTGGTGACAGATATTACATCCGAACAATTAGTATGGATTACTGCTGGATTGTATCTTGTTGAGATGCACTGTGTTTGGCACTGCAGTTGTGAGAACTTGGCCCTGTCATCAACAGTACTGGCCATTGGCCACCAGGACACAACTCTCCATGCCTACATGCTGACCACTTTCACACAATATACAACACAGAATAACCTAACACACAGAGCCCTGCATATTGTACACATGCTACAATCTCTCCTGCTACTTTGGCCAGCTCAGGTGATCTTTGCTCCACTGTTATTATACCTACACATTCATGTTACTACATTTCTGCATAGGATTGCGGGATTGTGGGGGAGGGAGGAGCAGACCTGACAACTGTAAACATTTGCTATAACCGTCTGGTATTTTTGAGGCATATCATTGTACTACAGTTTTTAGGTTTTATTGACCTACATTTCAGTTTCAGACTTCTTACGCTTAAGAACTAACACCCCACTGCCTGATCTGTTATAGTCTGTCTGTGTAGGTCTGGAAGGGGGCTGTTCTCCATAGCCATCAATCAGAGGCCTTAGCACAGTCTTTATTTGTGTTTGTCTACACCTGTACTTCTGACTGAGACTGTTGTTGGTATGTGAGCCTCACTGACATGCATGTGTGTGTCCTATGGATACACATTTGGCCCACCACATGTCCTGCAGTGGGTTTTGTCACCTTGTCTAGTACTGCCTATTATGTTGACACCAATATTTGTTAAGAATTTCATGCTGCCAATATAGGTGGCTATCTGCTGGCATCCCATTCAGCCACACAATTCCCTAACATGGTCACATCCATACCATAGATACAGGTAGCAGAACATACCACAACATTCAGCAATTGATAGTGAGTGTGACTTACCTTGTGGCTGTGCCAATACTGAGGATGGTGTGGGAGGGCTGACTATGTTGGATGCACATAGTACACTCCCTATACATGGTTAAGCACATATTGTGTCATGTTAGGCATCCCTTTTACTGTATGTGCGAGTTGGAGTGAGGTGTCATTCCCTGGGTTCATACTGTGTCAGTGTATGTGCTATGCATTGCCTCTTTGTCAAGGCCTGGTAATACTGGGCATGCCTCCTTCTGCCTACTGGGGCAGGCTCAAGTTGTTCCTCCTCCGAGTCACTCTGTGCCTGTGCAGGCCTTGGCAATGGTGGGGGGCTGTGTGGTCCTTCCCCATGCTGTTCCTGCTGCAGCTGTTTCCGCAGGATCATATTGTGTTGAATGGCACATACAATGACAATTTGGGTACATGTAGCTGGTGAGTACTGCAAGGCTCCACGGATATGTCCAGGCCCTGGAACCATGACTTGAGCATCCCAAACACACGCTCTATTATGATTCTGGTCTGTGCGTGTGCCTCATTTTGGAGTTCTTTTTTGGGTATGTGTGCATTTCTGATGGGTGTCATCAGCCACGGCTCCAGTACATAACCAGCATCCCCCACTAGGTGGCCATATGGGAGGTCCCCAGTGGCAAACCTGTGGTACAGCTGTGTCATATGTCAGATGTTGGAGTTGTGACAGCTTCCAGGGCTGCCAGCACAAACATTCATTATAATGCCTTGGGCATCACACATGACCTGACAGTTGATGGAGGGGTTTATGTAGACACTACCCTGCTCGCCGTGTTGTGCTTTGATGTGTATGTGAGTGCAATCTATAGCACCCACTACCTCAGGGTATTCTGCTATTCGGTGGAGGAGATGCATATTGCTGGTCAATGCCTCAAGGGTGTTGAGGAAATACATGTGCTCACCGGCATGTGCTGACATGGCATCCAGGAACTAGTGGAGTACCTTGGATGCTGATGTCTGTGAGATCCCCATGATATCCCAAGTTGGCCTTTGGAAGGTACCTGTGGCTAGTATTCTTAAACCTACACATACCTTGGTATCCACTGGGATGGGTTCCCCTTTGCTGGTTCTGTGTGTGAGGCACGGCCGGCACAGCTCCACAATTTGCTATAGAAGGTCTCTGTCCACCCTATAGTGTTCCACTATCTCCAGCTCATGTAGCCCCTAGTAGGTTACCCTGGGTCTGTACAGTCTTTTCCTTCTCCTCACTGTGGGTTGATTGTCAGCATTCTCATCCTCACTGCCCTCAACCTCTACCACTTGTTGATTTATGAGAGCTAATGCAGCCCTATCATTTTGTTGCTTTGGTTAGGTAAAATTTCCCCATTTGTGTACACCAGTGGCGTAGAGTTTGTGGGAAAAAACAGAGGGAAAGGTGTTTACATAGTTTATAGTAGTGTGCTGGGCTGGGTTGGGCTGCTGCCTGTGTAATTGGCTGATTTTTATACATTTCACCTACCAGCTATGCTAGTTCTCCTTGATTACCTTCCTACTGCTGTTTTCTCTTCCCATCCCCTTCCTTTTTAAGCCCAGAGCCACTCTGTGCAAACCCACTGCTCAGATGTGAACGGAGCTGCTATTTGCTGATTACATTTTTTTGTTTGTTTGTTTAAAACCCGATGCACGGCACACACACACCAGTTTAGGCAATGTAAAGACTGCTAGGCAGTTTCAGACACACCCCCTTTCTTAGCTCTGCTAAGCTTAGGACAAACCCAAGCCACAGAGCTCCAATAAGCTTACAGTATGCCTGACACACCCCTCTATGATGTCAGCTAACTCTTAGTCTTGCACCATGGTTTTCCTGCACCTACACAGTTGGGTGCAGGCTAGCCATGACGGGAAATCTGTGATTCAGTATAATTCCCCTCATTTGCATAGAATTGCCTGCTAATGCTTAGTAACAAGTCTGACACTGAGCCTTCCCCCTTAGCAACCACTCTTCACTGGCCTTGTTGCCTTCTGCCTGCCATTGACTATAATGGCAAAATTGTGATTTTTGCAGAAAAAGCTTTTTTCAAGGTTTTAGTTTTATTTTCAGGCCAATTCCATTTGCGCGCCATTGCCCTGCACTTAAATGGCCGAAATCGGCCAAAAAAAAATAATTATTTTATTGTTATTTTGAAACTGTTTTCCATGCCAATGGCCTTATATTTGGCCATTGGCATGCCTTCCACATTATATACACCCTTTATTTGGAGCTGTCATGGCTCCGTTTTGTAGTTTGCAGAAATGTACTTGGTTACTAACCGAGTACATTTCTGTAGGTTACACTAATCCTGCACAGAAGGCTGCCAGCTTCCTTGATCGCTAATTCACCTCATTTGCATGGCTTTCATCTGCAAATGGGGTCATTAGCATACAGGAGCTGTGTCTGTGCCGAAATAGTGCAGGAGCACTCATGCACATCCCAGGAGCTTGTTCCTGGATCTCTCGGAGGCCATATTGCCTCCAGCAGCTCTTGCACTATTCCTGCACACCATGCAGAGCTTGCTAAATCCCGAGGCAATCTTTTGCATCAGCGGTTACTGTATCAGTTTCTCACTACTTTTCCTAATTATTAGAAAAGTTACTGCAAACTGATGTAAGAATATTTGGCCATGGTAGCACACTGTTTTGGACTCAGTAAATGGCTCTACATGGTGTGTAGAGACATGCCAACAAGGTAAACACTATGGCATGCTAATTACAGCATAAGAAGCTGACATGTATGCTCATCAATGAATCCAAGATGAAGAGCTATTCAACAAGCTATAAAACAACTGTGCAGACTCAGTGCTGGTTTTCCCTGCAAATTCCAAAACCTATTGGAGTGCAGCCATGTAAAGGAGTTTACACAGAAAGAATGTTAGGGGCTGCAGTTACTTTAATTCATGTGTATGTGCAACAGGCTGAAGGCTATGCTGCTGCTGCTGCTAACTGACCATGGCCAAGAAGGAGAAGAGTTTTCAGATCCCAGTTATCTTATCACAATCTGCATGACATGGAAATTGTAGAGTGCTATGGGGTGGATAGAGACACACACTGCAGGAACCCTGCAACGTCTGTCATCCTCAATTAAGAACAAGGGCAAACCTAGGGGAACCAATACTGGTGGAGACAAAGGTATGTGTAGCACTTAGTATTTTAGCTACAGGAACTTTTCAGAGGCCAACAGGGGACACGCTGGGGGTGTCACAAGAATCAGCATCTAGGAACCCCCATCAATTCCTGGCTGCTATGCTCCAAAATGCCAGTCACCACATATATTTTCCCCATACACCTGAGGACAGGGCCACAAATATGCAGGAGTTCTACCCTGTAGCATAATACCCTGAAATACTGGGTGCCATAGATTGTACACATATAGAAATTAAGGCACCACCTTGGGAACAGGGAAAGGTCTACATAAATAGAAATGGCATCCACTCTATTAACTACCAAGTTGTGTGTAATGCCAAGGGAATAATCTTGAACCTGTGTGCTGGAAACTGATGCAGTTACTATGACTCACATATCTGGCACACATCCTGACTGTATCAGATGTTTACTAGGGCGAATATCCCACATGGTAATTATTGGGGGATGAAGGCTATGCACTGGAACCACAGCTGATGACATCCATCAGAAATGCACATACACCCACTGAAGAATGCCATAATGAGGCACATGCTCAAACCAGAAATGTTATACAGCAAAGCTGCTGAAGTTGCAATTCTGATGCCTAGCTACATCTGTGGAGCCCTAGAGTACAATGTATGTACATGTACTGAAATATTCACTGTCTGTGGCATGCTACACAATGTCATCCTGAGAAAGCAGCTTCAGCAGATCAACAAGGATAAGTGGCACGCATGCCACCACCAATGGCAATGTCAACACAGCCACAAGTAGATTAGGAGTCAGAGGGGGAACCAGCAGCTGCTGTGGGTGTAGGCAGGTGTAGGCATGCTCAATGTGCACTCGCACTGGCAAAGATGCAATGCATAACACACTCACTCACCACCTAAGGAGCTAAAACCTTCCTCCTATGCACATGCATATATTAACATTGATACTAGGCAATACTCACAACCCCTTACCTACCCATGTAATGGCTGTGTACTGCTAGCATCAGACAGAGTCAGCCCTGAATTAAAACTGTTACAACTGCTGGATTTCAAGGTAAGTAGTGAACCTGGATTGTATGGTGCAATGATACAAATGAATGGCATATCCTTGCATGTTGTTACTTGGTAATGTAAGCAAGTAAAAGGTGAGTGATTTGTAGAGAAATAACTTTAACATGTTACAACAGAACCTTGTGTCACTATATGTATCCTGCACCAAGTAGTAGATCTCAGGCATCAAAGATTCACACAGTCGTACCTCTCAAAAGTACTGATGGTCACAGTATGCCTTCGGTTTAGCACCATACTTTTGTATTGTAAAATCATTAAAGAGAGAAGTTAGAAAGTAATGAGACACATTTCAGTTTCAATCTTCACAACCCTCACAAGATCATTAATGCAAAAAATGTTAGCTTCTATCAACCGTCTAACTTTCTAAGACCAAAAGATGTCAAATGTACAATTAGCAAAAGAACAAAACAAATGCATATATGCTAAGGACTAAGTCAGCTATGCACCCTGAGCATCACATAAATGTTTTATATCCCTGAATCCAAAATATAGCAAACGAGGATATAGCACAGTTGTCATCACTTGCACAGTGTGTTGTGGGGAGGGGTGGCAGGAAGACTAGGCTGACACAAAAGGTCGGTGAGTGTGTGTGTGTAAGAAAGAGAATCAAGCAGAAATTTGGATAAAGTAACAAATAGCCAGTGAGACAAAATGAGCTTTAAGCTTCATGGCTAAATTATGTAACTGGTGTGTGTGTGTGTGTGTGTGTGTGTGTGTGTGTGTGTGTGTGTGTGTGTGTGTGTGTGTGTGTGTGTGTGTGTGTGTGTGTGGGTCCTCCAAGTGAGACTGGTGTGTGAGTGTCTGTATGAACACAGCCAAGCTCTGCACTACCTATACATCTTAGTATGTTGGACACGTGTGATCCATGCATGGTAGAGGTTGCTGTCCATTGTTGTCATACCTGACCAAGAAAAATGGCTCTGCCAGGAGCCATGGACAGATGCACTGCTGCTACCTGAATGTGACTGATGTCTGCTGGACAAGTTCTCCTCACAAGAACACCTAAGACCACAACCCCATGGCCTGCCATGTCTGGGTGTGGACACCTCAACCACTGTTGGAGCAGTGGAAGTAGTGCCACTATGGGAGTGTGATCAGGCATGAGCATATTGGCTAACAGCAGATGATGTGTCTGGCCTATTACCATGAAGATACCATCCCTCTCCCAGCAGACATTCCATCACAGAGGCTTCCTGTTTCAACTTGTCATTCATTTGATCCATTGAATCTGCAACACAGTGGAGGCAGTCATGCATGTCAGTCTGTGTCACATCTACAACCCTACATCTACAACCCTAAGCATTTCTCTGGAGGACCTATAGGAATGTGCCTGTGCCTCCATGATGGCTCTAAACATACGTTGAATGGCATGGGAAGACGCACTTGGATCAGGTGGAGGATGGACAGCAGGTCTCCTCAGAACACCCCTAACAACCTTCCTGCATCTCACCCAATATTTGGCCAGAGTCAACAGGCACTGAAGCCACAGTAACCATACTTCCCTGATCAAGTGTCTCACTCTCCACCTGTACAATATCTGAGAGTTCACTGGAATGAGTTGGCGTAGGTCTACTGGCTGTGTCCAATGGAATTACAGGAATAGCTGAATGTCAACCTCAGTGTCAGAGTCAACCTCTGCACCCCCCAGACTGTGCTGCTGTTTGCCCACCACTGTCATCAGATTCTGCCAATACTCTGACATCAGGTGGGGTCCTACATTTCCACTGTCAGGATCACATGACAGGACAGCTGGATTCAAATACAGTTAGTTTCCTTTATTCACACAACAAAAAGCTTTTTCAAGGTTTTAGTTTTATTTTCAGGCCGATTCCATTTGCGCGCCATTGCCCTGCACTTAAATGGCCGAAATCGGCCAAAAAAATAGTTATTTTATTGTTATTTTGAAACTGCTTTCCATGCCAATGGCCTTATATTTGGCCATTGACATGCCTTCCACATTATATACACCCTTTATTTGGAGCTGTCATGGCTCCGTTTTGTAGTTTGCAGAAATGTACTTGGTTACTAACCGAGTACATTTCTGTAGGTTACACTAATCCTGCACAGAAGGCTGCCAGCTTCCTTGATCGCTAATTCACCTCATTTGCATGGCTTTCATCTGCAAATGGGGTAATTAGCATACAGGAGCTGTGTCTGTGCAGAAATAGTGCAGGAGCACTCATGCACATCCCAGGAGCTTGTTCCTGGATCTCTCGGAGGCCATATTGCCTCCATTAGCTCTTGCACTATTCCTGCACACCATGCAGAGCTTGCTAAATCCGAGGCAATCTTTTGCATCAGCGGTTACTGTATCAGTTTCTCACTACTTTTCCTAATTATTAGAAAAGTTACTGCAAACTGATGTAAGAATATTTGGCCATGGTAGCACACTGTTTTGGACTCAGTAAATGGCTCTACGTGGTGTGTAGAGACATGCCAACAAGGTAAACACTATGGCATGCTAATTACAGCATAAGTAGCTGAAATGTATGCTCATCAACGAATCCAAGATGAAGAGCTATTCAACAAGCTATAAAACAACTGTGCAGACTCAGTGCTGGTTTTCCCTGCAAATTCCAAAACCTATTGGTGGGCAGCCATGTAAAGGAGTTTACACAGAAAGAATGTTAGGGACTGCAGTTACTTTAATTCATGTGTATGTGCAACAGGCTGAAGGCTATGCTGCTGCTGCTGCTAACTGACCATGGCCAAGAAGGAGAAGAGTTTTCAGATCCCAGTTAACTTATCACAATCTGCATGTCATGGACATTGTAGAGTGCTATGGGGTGGATCGAGACACACTGCAGGAACCCTGCAACGTCTGTCATCCTCAATTAAGACCAAGGGCAAACCTAGGGGAACCAATACTGGTGGAGACAAAGGTATGTGTAGCACTTAGTATTTTAGCTACAGGAACTTTTCAGAGGCCAACAGGGGACACGCTGGGGGTGTCACAAGAATCAGCATCTAGGAACCCCTATCAATTCCTGACTGCTATGCTCCAAAATGCCAGTCACCACATATATTTTCCCCATACACCTGAGGACAGGGACACAAATATGCAGGAGTTCTACCCTGTAGCATAATACCCTGAAATACTGGGTGCCATAGATTGTACACATATAGAAATTAAGGCACCACCTTGGGAACAGGGAAAGGTCTACATAAATAGAAATGGCATCCACTCTATTAACTACCAAGTTATGTGTAATGCCAAGGGAATAATCTTGAACGTGTGTGCTGGAAACTGATGCAGTTACTATGACTCACATATCTGGCACACATCCTGACTGTATCAGATGTTTACTAGGGGGAATATCCCACATGGTAATTACTGGGGGATGAAGGCTATGCACTGGAACCACAGCTGATGACATCCATCAGAAATGCACATACACCCACTGAAGAATGCCATAATGAGGCACATGCTCAAACCAGAAATGATATACAGCAAAGCTGCTGAAGTTGCGATTCTGGTGCCTAGATACATCTGGGGAGCCCTGGAGTACAATACATGTACATGTACTGAAATATTCACTGTCTGTGGCATGCTACACAATGTCATCCTGAGAAAGCAGCTTCGGCAGATCAACAAGGATAAGTGGCACGCTTGCCACCACCAATGGCAATGTCAACACAGCCACAAGTATATTAGGAGTCAGAGGGGGAACCAGCAGCTGCTGTGGGTGTAGACAGGTGTAGGCATGCTCAATGTGCACTCGCATTGGTGAAGAGGCAATGCATAACACACTCACTCACCACCTAAGGAGCTAAAACCTTCCTCCTATGCACATGCATATACTAATATTGATGCTAGGCAATACTCACAACCCCTTACCTACCCATGTAATGGCTGTGTACTGCTAGCATCAGACAGAGTCAGCCCTGAATTAAAACTGTTACAACTGCTGGATTTCAAGGTAAGTAGTGAACCTGGATTGTATGGTGCAATGATACAAATGAATGGCATATCCTTGCATGTTGTTACTTGGTAATGTAAGCAAGTAAAAGGTGAGTGATTTGTAGAGAAATAACTTTAACATGTGACAACAGAACCTTGTGTCACTATATGTATCCTGCACCAAGTAGTAGATCTCAGGCATCAAAGATTCACACAGTCGTACCTCTCAAAAGTACTGATGGTCACAGAATGCCTTCGGTTTAGCACCATACTTTTGTATTGTAAAATCATTAAAGAGAGAAGTTAGAAAGTAATGAGACACATTTCAGTTTCAATCTTCACAACCCTCACAAGATCATTAATGCAAAAAATGTTGGCTTCTAGCAACCGTCTAACTTTCTAAGACCAAAATATGTCAAATGTACAATTAGCAAAAGAACAAAACGAATGCATATATACTAAGGGCTAAGTCAGCTATGCACCCTGAGCATCACATAAATGTTTTATATCCCTGAATCCAAAATATAGCAAACAAGGATATGGCACAGTTGTCATCACTTGCACAGTGTGTTGTGGGGAGGGGTGGCAGGAAGACTAGGCTGACACAAAAGGTCGGTGAGTGTGTGTGTGTAAGAAAGAGAATCAAGCAGAAATTTGGATAAAGTAACAAATAGCCAGCGAGACAAAATGAGCTTTAAGCTTCATGGCTAAATTATGTAACTGGTGTGTGTGTGTGTGTGTGTGTGTGTGTGTGTGTGTGTGTGTGTGTGTGTGTGTGTGTGTGTGTGTGTGTGTGTGTGTGTGTGTGTGTGTATATGGGTCCTCCAAGTGAGATTGGTGTGTGAGTGTCTGTATGAACACAGCCAAGCTCTGCACTACCTATACATCTTAGTATGTTGGACACGTGTGATCCATGCATGGTAGAGGTTGCTGTCCATTGTTGTCATACCTGACCAAGAAAAATGGCTCTGCCAGGAGTTGAACTGGCATGTCCATGCCCATGGACAGATGCACTGCTGCTACCTGAATGTGACTGATGTCTGCTGGACAAGTTCTCCTCACAAGGACACCCAAGACCACAACCCCATGGCCTGCCATGTCTGGGTGTGGACACCTCAACCACTGTTGGAGCAGTGGAAGTAGTGCCACTATGGGAGTGTGATCAGGCATGAGCATATTGGCTAACAGCAGATGATGTGTCTGGCCTATTACCATGAAGATACCATCCCTCTCCCAGCAGACATTCCATCACAGAGACTTCCTGTTTCAACTTGTCATTCATTTGATCCATTGAATCTGCAACACAGTGGAGGCAGTCATGCATGTCAGTCTGTGTCACATCTACAACCCTACATCTACAACCCTAAGCGTTTCTCTGGAGGACCTATAGGAATGTGCCTGTGCCTCCATGATGGCTCCAAACATACGTTGAATGGCATGGGAAGACGCACTTGGATCAGGTGGAGGATGGACAGCAGGTCTCCTCAGAACACCCCTAACAACCTTCCTGCATCTCACCCAAAATTTGGCCAGAGTCAACAGGCACTGAAGCCACAGTAACCACACTTCCCTGATCAAGTGTCTCATGCTTCACCTGTCCAATATCTGAAGGCTCACTGGAATGGGTTGGCATAGGCCTACTGGCTGTGTCCAATGGAATTACAGGGAATGGCTGAATGTCAACCTCAGTGTCAGAGTCAACCTCTGCACCCCCCCCCCAGACTGTGCTGCTGTTTGCCCACCACTGTCATCAGAGTCTGCCAATACTCTGACATCAGGTGGGGTCCTACACTTCCACTGTCAGGATCACATGTTATAATAAGCAACAAGCACATGAAAGACATTAATAGCTACACTACTATAGTCAAATGCATGCTAACAAACTAACAGTGGTGCCACTACTACAGACAGTGTAGCAGTACACATAACAGTCCTGACACCCACAACACACATATGGATAAAATATACATTTCTTTGAACTGCTCATCACTATTAACAAAAATGTTTTTTGGCTTACCATGTGCAGTTGATGACATGGTTCCCATGGACAATGGTTCGAGAAGAAATTAAGCAGAAGTTGAGGACAGCATCATCACAATTAATAGCAACACAGGGGGTTAAAACTTTATGCCCTTTATATGTCCATTAACAATGCATTTAACAAGAACTTTAATGACAAGTTCAACCTAAGCCCATGTGTAATGAATCAGAATGTGTTGTTAACTGTAGCAATCTACAACTCCCCACCAAACAAATGTATCGTTAAATAGGGGAACTTTCGTATTGCTGTCAATATTTTAATACACAAGACTATTTAACAATTTAGAGACATAAGCCTACCTGGATGCTCCTCCTGAAACAATAGCACCAATGTCAAGGGCATGTTGTTCTGCACTTTCCTGGAAGCTGTCTGTATCCCTGACAGTGGACAGGAATACTGCATTTGTTGTTAGTTGTGGCTCTGTAGCAGGCCTTCTTGGTACCCATCTGGTCATGGGCCACTGTAGCTGCTCTCCTACATGCAGATTATATCATCTCAATGGCCCTATGGCACACCTGATCATATGTTCTGTTTTGCCCATCTACTGCATTCATGTCAGCAACTATCTGCTGCCAAATTTGCTTTCTGTCTGACATATCTCCATGTCCCTTCTCAAGCAGAAAGGCACCATGTTGTCTAAAAACTTCCACAGTGACCTGATTCTCAGGGTCACAGAAGGGGAGGGTCAGGGATTGAGATGCTTGGGTGCCATAGTCCTATGTGACCTAAAACACAACAGAAGGATAATACACATAAGTATCACATAACTAAAAGTCTTATTTCCAGATAACACATAAAATGTAGCATTTTACTATTACCCACTGGAGAAACATAAAACTGTCAAGATATTGAAATATAAAAAAGGAATTGTGTGGTTGTAACATATGACATTCACATGCAAATGAAGGCTGAATGCAAAACAAGAAGAGAAACAATAGCAACATATTTTTTTTGTGTCAAAACAGAAATGAAACTTTGCACCCCCAGCCCCAAAAGAACAGGTAAATGACACATGTTGCTAACAAACCATAAGTGAAATGCTAAATGTGCAATCAAATGAATTATCCCTGTAACATGTCTAAAGATTTAACACAGAACATTCCATTTTAAGCTATTGCCAATCATGTCTACCAGTGGCCAGCACTCCCCTAGAGGCGGGTATGGTCCATCCTAGGAGGCTAACACCCCTGTGTCACTGACAGTATAGACAGCAACAAAACAGTGTACCAGCGCCATGTGTAGTTACAAATCTGTTTACTCCACTAGCAAAAACTTTTGCAGTAGAACTGTTCCATCTGGCGTGAACAGAATAAAAACCAAGTAAAAAGCTTATCCTTATATAATACCACAAAAGCAGATTGCACAAGTGACATGATTAATTAAACCATTACACAATTACAACATTTAAATGCCCAGTAATTTAAAATGTACTTAGAAAACAACCTATATAAATCTATATACAATCATATACTACATGTATACATACAAACAGCACTCTATACATACAATAAAAAGCCTCAACTATATTCATGTATATGAATAAATACATATACAAAGTCATACTATCTTACCTTATTTCTAAGATCTACTAACTCTGGTTTAAGAATATGAGCATCATTCAGGACAGGTGGATGCTGAGCTCTAAATCTTAATATCTATTTAGTTTCTTGCCCCTTCCTCTAAGATGTGCGTGAATATAATGTAAAATCAAAAGCTTAAACTTATGTGTGTCATCTCTACCTGCTGTATGTTTATAAAGAGAATTAGTGTCTATTTTCTGTCTTATGTCTGAAAGATGGCTACAAATTTTATCTTTAAACTTTTGATTTGTCTTGTCTATATTATAGTACTCTAAACATTTAGAGCACTTCGCCATATATTTTACTTCTCTTGTGTTGCACTTCCCATAAGCTTTCAAATAAAATATAATATTCCTCACTGGATGTACTACAATGTTTTATATCACTCTCTCTCTCTCTCTCTCTATAATCTATATACATTTATATATATATATATATATATATATATATATATATATATATATATATATATATATATATATATATATATATATATATATATATATCCATATCTATATATATCTATCTATATATATATATATATATATATATATATATATATATATATATATATATATATATATATATATATATATAGATATGTGTGTATGGGTCTGTATTAGAACATCGACTTTTTAAAACATCGAATGTTCTAATATTGACCCCTATTCAGTGAATGCTGCTAATATCGAACATTCAGAACAGAGAATTTTTTCCCAGGGAAAAAAATTCACTGTTCCGACACACATATACACAACACAAACATACCAAACAAACAGCAATCCACATACATACACCTAAATTCCTACATCTAACCCTACACTAAACTGTACACACACCACTAGCTATCGACTTACCTTAACCCAAACCCTAACCCTAAGGTCTGTCACTATCACACACTCACCTCTCCCGCACCCTAACCCTAACTCACCTACCCCGCCCTGACCCTCACATCCACACAATCGCACACTTACCTGACCCGCACCCTAACCCTAACTCACCTACCCCATGCCCTAACTCTCATGTCCACACAATCGCACACTTACCTGATCCCGACCCGTAACTTTCCACCTCAGTGCTGAACATAGCGAAGACACAGGAACGGCCAAGTGAATTCCTTCCCTAGGAAGAAATTTGATGTTCTGCAGCTTCGCTATTTTTAGCGTTTGCTGAATAGGGGTCGATATTAAAACATTCGAAGTTGTAAAACTTCGATGTTCTAATATAGACCCTATATATATATATATATATATATATATATATATATATATATATATAGATAGATATATAGATATATAGATATATAGATATATACATACTTACAGTTATTACATTTGCAAGTTCCTTTTGTCTTAGTAGCATTTTCTTGGTTTATTTTTACTTGCAATATGTTTCTATAACTAAATTCAGGACCTTTACTAACTATTTCCCTTAGTTCAGGAACATGCTTTTTAATGAAATTTTTTACATGTATTGCGATCATAGGTCAAAATATACCTACAACTAACACCATCATTGGCCTTTGATGTTTGGTCATTCTTATTTTCTTGCTTAAAATGGGCTTAAATTCACTAATCTTTCTTCCAAAGCTACATTTCTATACTGACATATTTCTTTCTTATGATATCCTCTATTATTAAAATCTAATGCCATTTGCTTTGAGTGCTCATAGTATCATACTGTGCATTGAGTCTACTGACCCTTGCCATCTGATTTTGAACTATGTTGTTAAACATAAAGCTGGGATGCATACCGTCCCTTGACAAAAAGTACTTTTGTTAACATCTTTAACAAACATAGTAGTATCGAGGTTGCCTTTTGTATTGTTCTTTAAAGTAGTATCTAAATAATCTATTTGCCTGTATTTTATGTTTTTATTAAAATTAAGAAAAGATGTTGTGAAATATAAGTACAAAATAAAGTCATTCAACTCACAAAGACAACCATCCTGTAAAATGAACAGATATACAAACCTTTTATAGAGAACTACAGTTCTAAGAAAAATATTGGAATCAGAGAAAATTTCTACTTCCCAGCTATGTATCACAATGTTGGCATAAGTATCTGCCACTAGAGTACTCATGGCTATGCCAACAACTTGCTTATAAACATGTTTCTGAAACAGAAATATATTATCCTCTAGTATGATTTTCAACATGTCAGATATTAAATCCACATCAATATTTTCTAGTGCAGGTTATCTCAGAATATAATCTCTGACCATTCTTATACCACTCTTATTTGCTATATGGTCAACTTAGTGGTTGACTCACCTTTTATTTGTATCCCTAATAATGAAGGTATAATAATGGTCTCAACATTGAGAGGCACTTATCAAGTTTCCCCAACACCTGCAGTCATCGAACACCTGCAGGCTGCATGCCGACAGTCAATAACTGAAAACGGATACATTCAATTAATTCTGTTGGGCATCACAGAAACACGCTATGCAGCATTGTGCGGTGATCAACACACAGAACTTAAGAATGACTAGAAAGTTACGGAACTGTCATGTAACTACTACTCTGGCAACAGGTATACATGTATGGCTGCAATGCTGATTGTCCTGGGTTCTAATACAGGAAGTGCAACATATTTTTACTGCTGTAACAGTCCAGTTTATAGTAATGAACAGAAAAGTATCCAAGCGTTATTTCATCCTTCTCGTGGCAACTGGTGTAAGTGTAGGACTGCCATACACGTGGCCCTGAATTCTAATACAGGACATTCCTGACATTTTTACTGTTGTTTCATTTCACATTATATTTAATCTCACAACACTTTAGATAGATTCTGTAAGTATAATTTTGCTATCTGTATAGCTTTCACGCTTAAGTAAGACTGATACATAACTGAATCTATATACAAGAACCTTGTCAGGTCACACACATGCATGTTTAACACCTCAAACTGCCAGCTGCATTTATGAATGATTCGTTACTATGTCTGAGCAGCACTTCTTCTGTGGAAAAGATAAAAAATCATCACTGTGGAAGAAAATGTTTTGTCCCTTATGCATAGGTTTGAGTCCCACACTTTAAAAATCTATTTTATCGGTGCATAAAGCCAAAACAAAATGTGTCAAGTCATGAAATTTATGCTACCATTGCATGCCTGCAAAATTAACTCACCTAACAGTTACCTTGCAATTTGCAAAATATATTTCCAAGCTATAGCAGCAGATACCCCTCAAACTAAGGTCAAGTGCCAGATTAACCTTCCAATATAAAATATTTCCTCCCAGGTTGGCACTGCTTCCTTCTACTTAACATCATGCAACTGCAATTGGCATCATTGCTCGGGTTTACGTACTGCCAGAAAAGGCGATGACAGGAATTTTGGGAAATCATTAGTTGTCCTTGCTCTTGTCTGGATATTAGACATGTCTGGCATTAGAGGGGAAATTGCCCAGTTTAGTGCACAGATATGGGGTGTTCAGGAGTCCAGGATTTTTAATGGACTCCTAATAAATCACCACAGCCAAAGGCTTCTGCTGGGGTACTATTTTGGCTCCCAGTGCAAGTCTGATGCTTGGAGTAGTTTGGCTCAGACTGTCTCTAGTGCGATTTGAATCCTATGCACTGGAGAACAGTGTAGACACCATTTCAACTACCTACAAAGGCACAACAGGGATACACTCAATCAGTGGTTGACTGAGTTTCAAACTGGTGACATCCTGCAGTTGTGTAAGTATATTAATAAAGAGTAGTTTTAATACATAGAAAGCTAAATATAGGCAAAACTGGTATGCATACTGCTCTTCAGTTCTTTTCTGAAATAGGGTTAAATTGACAGGCTCATGCTGATCAACTGGAGAGAATTGAATTCATCTGGCATCCAGCTTAATTCCTGTTTTTTTCTATATATTCTGTATATATTACTGTAATCACTATGTGTAACACTGTTTCTGCTTCTGTACCAATTAATGTTTAATTTCTTTCTATATTTATGTTCTTGTTGGAGCTTTTCTCCCTGGGCCGCCACTGAAAATGGGCTCTTTTAGGCCCAGTGAGATTTCCCAGTAAATGACTGCAATAAAATAAATAAATAAAAATAAATAAGGGAAGCAAGTGGCATGTATGCTGCACAAGAGAAATATTATTGTAGCTTTAAACGTTAATGATAGATTTTTTTTGTATTCTATGCATTAGTAGTAAAGTGAGCATGCATATCCTAACTGTAAAAGCAAGTGTGCATGCATACGTCTGCAACACAAACCAACTTTAGGAGTCAAGTGTAAGGCTGTAGTCAGAGGTTGTGGGCTCAAATACCACCAGTAGCAATTATACAGTACTGCATTTCCTTCATAATATTACATAAATTAAACTCTATACAACTGGCATAAATGCCCTGCTGTTAACTGTAATTAGTATTCTTGGACAAAGCATATGTGCAATATATGGACATTGCAAGGCTTACTTTGAGCAATCCATAATTATAGTTTGTAGTTGTTAGGATGCAAATTTAAATATAATAGTTCAGATAAAATAGTTGTATAATTATAATACTGCATTGTATGCCACATATGATGGTACTAATGTTATCTGTTTTCTTTTTCTCCCACCCTAATCTCTCTTTTTTATTTTCTGTTATGTGTCATCAAAATATCTCCATGTCATCCATCTGTAACAAATCACTAAATGCTTCACAGCACAGTGAGGTAGGGCAGCTCCAGTGGATCAGCCTGCCCCCACTACTCCAGCACCAGCACCAATGCTCAGCATATCTGGGACCCAACCTTGCAGCATTGCTGCAGGTGCACCTGCCCTACCTGTACCCTCAGGTAGTTCTTCCCTGGCAGATGGTACTGTGGTACCCTCCAGGAGTACTGGTGGAGGTGGGGATTTCATCACCTGTTAGGCGATGACAGGGTTGTTGCTTAGGGTTATGCACTACACCATTGGTATACTCCTACACAGGATGGAGAGGCTGCTATCCCTCATGGTCAGTAGGATGAGAAGAATGCAAGTACTCCAGCAACCAGTGGAGTTAGATGAAAATGATGACAGTCCAGTGGGTGAGGACTAGATTCTCACTGTCTTTATGTTTGATGGGCATGAGCCTGTGTTATCCCCTCCCTTGCCTCTATCATGGTGTCCCCCAACCTTTTGTGTCCCTCACAGTCTCTGTCTTGTCTTGTTTGCCCTTGTTTGTTTGCATTTGCTTCCTCACCTATTCAACTTACATGATCCAGAAATACCAATGTCCCTTACGCAGCATTCCTCTATTTTTTTTATTCAGTAAAACAAATGGGAACCTGTCCCACAAACAATATACATACACACACACACACACACACACACACACACACACACACACACACATATATATATATATATATATATATATATATATATATATATATATATATATATATATATATATATATAAATATATATATCATCCCATACATAGCTCTCCATTTTGCACACGTCTTCATGACACACTTTATTCGGTCCAATTGGCTATACAACATGATTACGTTGTTGTCACCCCTGTTTCTGGAGGTGACAGTTCAAATTCAGCTAATATTCTGTACATATTTTCAGTTTATACAGCTGAAGAAATGGATAACTATGGTTCTTTCTTACCTCTATCCTGCACATTCTTGTATTGCTTTCCCTTTGTTCTTCTCCATGCATGCTCCCTATTTCGCCAATTTCCCATCTACTCCATTTTAACAGCTATAATCTGGCCAAGAAATAGAATCACACACAATACACATAAGTAACAAAAAAGTAATGGATCCCTTCCCTTTTGGCTTCTGTGTTTAAGTGGAGTTTGACATCACACACCAATGCCAGGAGACAGTGATTGGCTCTTCAATGCTGCTGTTACATTCGTACAATGCCACTTAACCATGCTGTGCTACATCTAGAGACAGTAACACATTTTGAATGTATTATAAAGAATAATTTCATTGCATTATCACTGTTTATTTAAAGGTATTAGATACACCTGGATTCTAACCCAGTATAATCTGGGCTCAAAAAGAAATGCATCAATGCATTTACACCTGCTGCCACAGAGTCAACTAAGCAACAGATGTGTTTCATACACTCAATACTAACTCTCAGAATTTTAGCAATGAGCCCCCATGTTTGCACACTGCTTAACTATGTGCAAACAGGGAAAGTAATGTTAATGCATGTCTCGCATGTGCCAACACTTTGCCTACCATCACTCAAACCTGCTGCTCCCTGTTGTGTATACAAAGTAAATATTAACATGTATTAGTGCTGCTTATTGTCCAGTAACTTTTCATGCCATGAAACTACATGTGGAAACATCACTAAATGAAAGTCCTATCTAAGAATATGTCAGATATTTACAATGCAGCCATGTGTTAAATCCCCACATAGACTGAAACCCTGGTCTCTCAGTACATGTTGACAAATATATCAACTACACTACATGAATTATTAACAAATGTTGTGTGATATACCATGTACATCAATCTGGTAACATGCAGAATGAGAACGATCTTCACAGCTGAACATGCCTATACATCCATTTCATACAGGTCTCCCAACATCCAGTGCTGATGTCATCTACTATAAGTTGTCCTGCAGGCTTGTAAAAGCCAGACTTGTGCCTTGTCTCTTGTGTAAAGTACTGTGTTCTGATGTCGGTGTGCTAAGGTAGTGGTTCTGTTCTCACTGCAGCCAACTGGGGTGTGTGTTTGTGCACTTGTTTGACATTAGAGAGAGACTTTTACACCAGCATGTGGGACACTGCTGTTACTATATTCTTCTCCCCAGACACTGCTGATGTCAGCACTTATAAAGTGTTGTCTGACTCTCCAAATCAGACTTGAGCTGTGACTCTTGCCTTAAATACAGAGTTCTGCTGTTGAAGTACCTTAGATAGGTAGAGATTCAGTTCTCACTAGAGACAGCCTTTCCCACCAACATGTGGGGACACTGCTATTCCCACATTCCCATTAACAGACACTACTGATGTCATCAGCTATATCTCATTTATGGATGTGCACTATACCCACCAGAACAGAGTTAGAGACTCACCTGTAGGCCAGGCAAAAGTCAACTCATCCTATATTATAGAGATTACAATGACAGGGCTTTTAGTCTGCCCACATACATCATGTCATGGTTTGTAAGTCCTGTGTTTTCTTGGTGAGAAACTCCTGTGGTCTCTCCATCTTCAGCTGCTGCAGGTCCCTGGTAGGCACATGCAAAAGAGAGCATTGTATTCTATTAGTGTTCTGAGGTTCAAGTACAGTGCTGTTATATAATCCTCAGATCTGAATACAATGACGTGACTTAAGATGTGCACAACACAACCTTTCCATACCACTGTGGACACTTGGTGGTCGAAGTTCAGATTGCTATCTTCATGCATTCACAGGTCTTGCATAATTGGGTTTTAGCATAGGGGGAGTGTTGTCAATGCTGTAATTAGCAGGGAATTCCACTTCACAGAAGGCCAAAATAGACACATTTTGCATTTATTTGTAGATTGTGTGGCTTTGTCACCAGTTATTTGTCTACGTTAGCCCCTCCTGTAGTATGTTATCATTATTGGTGGACTCAATAATTGCACCCAATATACAAGAACCAGCAAACAAGGTAAGGCAAAAGCTGTATATTTTAGTCTGAACTGTCAAGAAATAGATTTCAAACAGTAAAGGGCCATGCACAAATCCCTGGGGTATGCCAATGGTGACAGCTCTACTGTTACAGGTTGATTCACCAACTTTCACAGTATGTGTTCTGTCAGTGGGCCAATTGGTTACCCATCTAGTGGCATAAAGGTTGATCTCCAGCTAGGAGAGTTTCCAATGATACCTGAGTGGGGGATTGTGTCAAAACCATAGGCCAGATGAAGATAGGCAGTATGCACTTTCATACCTTCATCCAGGTCTATCACGCAGAAGCAGTACGTTGTGAAAACATCACAGATTGCCTATAGCATGTCTCAACACATACACCTTCTCAACATGGTTGAATACACACTTCACCACACCCTCCACATGGACTATGTTCCTGAAGAAGGGTGTACCTCAACATGTATCCACCGTCTGAGTTGGGGAGGACGGCACCTGATGCATGCATGCATAGAGACATCCTGACTCTCCTCAGCTGTGAAGTAGACATACATGTCATCATGGGCCTTTTCTACATGGACACTAGTAATATACCAGCTGTTTAGAACAAACCTGTGTGAGTTGTTAATGCTATATCATGTCTGTTACATCTGGTAGATGTTCTCAAAGAGGTCATCGAGGGCATACATGATGACAACACTATCATCCTATTGAACTTAACCAGGCCAAAATATTTGACACAAATCCACACTGAGGTATTCAATTATCCACTGTCAGATGTGGCCATAAACACATATATCACTAAATGGTAAGACCAGTGGATCGCAGATGTGGCATGTAAGTATGCTGAAATGTGTGAAGTGACTTGTATGTCAGGTCCAGTGATCAGGTCTGTACATCTGGGCTGTCTGATAAGTCATCTCCTGTCCATTAGTTAAGTCACAGGCATCACAAATGACATACACATCCTGTGTCCAAACAGCTGTCTGAAGGACTACAGATTGTGTGCAATCATTGACTCCAGCTGTGATATTAATATAATGCAGACAGTATCAACACACACCAAAGATTACCACAGCCATGACAACACATGAGATGAATCAAAACCATGGGGGTAATTGTTACTTCATAAAAACAAATGCACTACCCATGGATAATGCAGACATCACACCCTATAAGCAGATCAAATGGTATGTGACCTGTCTCCTTGGGTAGATGGTACATGGATTGTCCACTCCCTTGTATGTAACAGAACTACTGAGTATGTGCAGGACATCCACATCAAAGGCTGTATCACTGCCATAGTTCACAGCCTTCATCACACCAATAACTCAGCACAAAGTATCCTTCTTCATGTACCTTCCTACTCATCTTCCAGTGATGCGTAACTGAAGTGTACTCCCTTTGCCACAGTGAGCTGTCACACATCTTATTGTCCACGCCTAACATTACTGTCTGATGGTGCAGAACCCTCATCAAGGTGTTACACCAGATACATAGCTCTTTGACAGCACTGATGACATGGGTTACATTTGTGACAGTGTGGATTATGCAATATATATATATATATATATATATATATATATATATATATATATATATATATATATATATATATATATATATATATATACTGCGGTGGTGGTGCTGCGGTAGCTTTGTCGTCTCACAGTTAGATGTTGCCCATTCGATTCTCAGAGCGTCTTCTGTGTGGTGACATACGTGAATGGGCATTCCTTCATTGAAGCCCGGCAAGCTAGCATGTAAAAATCTACTGCCAATCATTAGCGGACCCGAGTTTCGCTGTGGCGACCCCTAACCAGGACAACAAGCCGAAAGACACAAACAAACATATACATATATATATATATATATATATATATATATATATATCTATATCTATCTAACTATATATATATATCTATATATATATATATATATATATATATATATATATATATATATATATATATATATATATTCACACCACTGATGGCATGGGTTACATTTGTGATAGTGTGGACTGTGCAATATATATATATATATATATATATATATATATATATATATATATATATATATATATATATATGTCTGTATATATATATATATAGATATATATATATACATATATATATATATATATATATATATATATATATATATATAAATATATATATATATACATATATATATATATATATATATATATATATATATATATATATATATATATATAGGTCTACCTGATTACGCCGAAATCGGAAAACACAGACAATGAGATAACCGACACCGGAAGATCGACAACGGAGAAGACCGGCAGTTGAAAAGCCTGATGCTGAAAACACCAACATGATAAGGTAAGTGTGCGATAGGGATGGACTTTAGGGTTAGGGGTGGATTAAGTTAGTTAGGGTTAGGGTGCGGGTAAGGTAAGTGTGCAATAGTGATGGACCTTAGGGTTAGGGTTTGGGTTAAGGTTAGTGCATAGATAGTTGTGTATGTAAGGTTTAGTGTAGGCTTGTAAGGTTTTTGGTGTGCTTGTGTTGTGTGTGTGTTTTTTGGATAAGGTCTGCGTTTTGTTGATTGTCAGGATTGTGGTTTGTCTGGCATGTGAAGTTTCGTGATTTTGAACTTTCGGTTATGTGGTGTCGGTTATTTCATTGTCGGTGTTTTGGCATTTCGGTGTTATCAGGTAGATATATATATATATATATATATATATATATATATATATATATATACATGTGTGCGTGTGTTTGTGTGAGTATGCCATGCACGCCAGTAATCTATTCTGTATTGATCATAATTTCACGTGCAGGTATAGCAGTGTCCATCCTAACACCTCCTACAGATGTTGCAATATTAGAATGGTATGCATGCTTTCCCTCATAGATTGCTGATGTCATAATAGTTGTACAAGCATGTTTGCGCAAAACCATCTCTGATCACTCAGAATCAAATATGTTATGTCATCACTGGTGAAACACATAAACTCCATGTAGGCTTCACGTGAAGCCTACATGAAGTTTATTGAATCCCAGTGATTATCACAATATTTCATTTTCCTTTGTTTTCTTCTTCATCTCCTCATCTTTCAATTTAAACTTAGTGACACCTTATATACATTTTGTAGTCAATGTTGCTTAATATTTCTTCTCCATACACTCAGGCTCCTAACCTGAGGAAAGCTTCTTACTCCATTTAATGTGGTACTATGTCTCATCCACATAAATCTGCTCTATAATATTATCTGTAACAATTGAGGAGGTTGCTGGTTGTTACCTTCCAAACAAAGTATTGCATGAAGTTGATTTGAATGATGTCTTACTTACATTTTCTGATTGTTTACTCTCTCAGTTTTACATCCAACGATTTACTAAATGAGTATGTACTGAATTTGTAAGTGAAAACCCATAGACTCAAAGGTGGATAGACAGGTCTTGTTTTGATGAACACAGATAGCGTTCTTTGGCCTTCTTAGCCATTATGAACATCAACAGATAGACAATGCCTCTCTGCCTCTCATTCTCCAATCCGCACTCAAGATCAACCAGATTACCCTTGGACCATTGTTGCAAGCTTGGGACCACAGCTGGCAGAACATTCAGGGGGTGAGTTGAGACAGAAAGTGATGTATCCTGACAGTGGATCACTAAATCTCAATTGCAGGGACATTTTATGCACTGTAGCACTTCCCACTGGTGGGGAATGCCATGATTTAAAAATAGTCCCATGGGTGCTTCTGCTCATGTTGTGTTGACAGGTCCTCTCTTCACTATGCACATGCGTGCTTTGTGAGACACTAATTCTGCTCTCTATCCCACACTAGAGTGCAATCTTATGTAGGAAAAAACTCAAACTGTTATCCAAGTGTATAGGCAACTGGTTGTTGGAAATTCAAATTTCACTCCTGGCCAACCCTCTAGCTTTGTTAGTTAATCCTGAGTCATTAATGCAGACAAATGCCTTGCCTCTATATTAGCAGACTGGCTTTTGACAAACATAATTACATGAAACAGTCTTGACCAAAAATAACTAAAAAGGTATTTCATATAGGTAACATTACTCTCACACTCTAAAAGGAATTGGAAACTCACCCCCCCCCCCCCAGTTCTAATAAAAATAACTCAATGTTTTGACATCACAAGGAAATGGTTAGTCCCTCATGGGCAAATTTATAGACAAATATTTTCACTGTGTCACGTTCAGTGAAATATGATTTGTACAGCTCTTACTTGGCAAAAGCAAAAACAAATTTTCATCCAATATTATTTACTTACATCATAGCATGATTCTGTACAATAGCATGATCTTACTTAGTTTTACACCACCCAGCTTTATAGGTGTTTTATTTTAGATCAGTTAGTAGTATGTGACAGTCTTATTTAAAAAAAATGTATTTTAAATGCTTTTTGTTTCACATTAATTGTTAGTACACCATAACTTTTGTTTTAACATATTTATTTATTTTTATTTTATTTTATTCTACATTTGTGTTTATTTATTTTTATGTAATTGTTAATTTCCAAATTAATCCCACTAAGCATAGCCTATTTTCAGGGGAGAACCAAGGTGTTACTCAAATTGACAAGTAGAAATCTGGACAGCACAGCAAGGAAATTCCCCTTCTCATTTCACATTCATTAAGTGCTATTAATTTTTTTACATCCACCTCTGAGTCCACCAGCAGAGGTAGAAGGGACCACAGTTCAACATCACAGCTGAAAGATACAATTTCAGGAGTACAACATCCCCCTTGTGCTGTGGTGCAGTATGAGAAAATAACCCACAGCCTCTGCAGTTCTTCCAGCATAAAAGACAACAAAATGCTTAATCTGCTAAGTACACTAAACAAAAGTGACTCTTCAGGGATAACCTGATAGAATATGTGTTTGCAAGTGGAGATGGTAGAAATCAAACCCAAGCTTATGAGATGAAGCTTGTTGGAATATATGCTTACAACAGTTTATCTGCTTAAATATCCTTTGCAGCCTTTCATGTTTAAATTTTGATATCTTGAACTAGCACTGTTGTTTTGCAAAGGACACATCAATTAAGCAACTTGTAAGTCTCAGTGAGTCCTCCAGTTTGCAAGAAAGATACATTTACATTAAATTAATATTTCAGCAGATATTATTAGAGACTGAACAATATTTCCTGATTTTATTAATTATTAATATATTGTGAAATAAAATGTTGCTTCGCAGAAAAGTTTTAGTGAAAACTAATGCCATGCTTAAATTGTTTTCTACTTTACCAGACAATTGTTTTTCACCTGAAAAAAAAAAAAAGATTACACAGCAATTTAAGTGAGCATTTAAAGTGGATTAAAGACTTCATTTTTTTACTTACTATTTGTGCTTAAAGTGTGACTTATGATGAATTTAATGAAATGATAAATGATGCACATTATAAGTCAGGGAATACATGATTGTATACTGATAGGGTAGAAAATCCTTTCCACACCACTAGGATTTCCAAAGTAAACCACACAGTCATTGACAAGTCCCTATTGTGCTTTATTCCTCTTAGCAAGCTAAGCTTTCAATGAATTTACAGACAGGCAATGCCCTGTCAGCTGGTGTTTTCTGTAATAAGCTCTGACAAACTGCAGGAGGCTAAAAGCCAGATGCAGATAGTTGAACCAATGATGATGATGTCATCAGAGTTGATGTGAACTCCATGGGACTCCTTTTTGTGCCTGCCAGCTCTTTTCATGCTCAGAGGAGCAGGCATCCATTGGGATCCTGTATCTCTGGCTTGATTCAACAAGTGATTATTGTATCACAGCTTCACAGGAGCAGAAATCATTATAATCTGGCACTGTGCACTGACCAGCACTGTGGATATATTTCCAAAGAGCGTTTTATTATGTGGCAGAGAGCCTTAGAAATGTCTTCTGAAAAAATAAAATGCACATTGAAAGGACATTCATAATGCAGTTAGAATCACTGTTTCATGAGAATTTAAGGATAGAAATCAGTTATTTTGGAGTAGTGACACTGCAGGGAATATGTCATCCCAATCCATGGTTCCAACTACTGTGTCAAAAGTGGCTTTGCTTTTTAGAAAAGACTGTACATAATCCTGTAGTGCAGAAGTATTCCCTACTGAGATAGGAAAACTTCTGATTTATCCAAATTGCTGAACACTGTTTACTGAAAGCAATGCGAGAATATGTTCCATACCAGATTTCAGCTTGTAGGTACTTTATACTGAATATTTGGGATACAATGGGAATAATTAAACTATAAAAGTGAATGAGGTTTAAAGAATGTGTTGGTCACTACTGGTGATATGGAAAAATGTTTGTGATGGAAGTGAGAAACCTCGAATAAAAATGAGACACAGATATCGGGAGTTAACTGATAACACAGATATGGAAGAAGTAATTTGAAGAATACATGAGCTTTAAATGTTAAAGTGTGAATCCTCAGTGAAGAATCTGCAAGCTAGGTTATTATTTAAAGCCTACCACCAAATGAATACTGTAAAATTTTACACTTAGTTCTATAACCTTAAAATGTCTTTCAAAGAAAACATTTCATCACATGATTGTCAGCATAAAATATAGCACATCTAAATCAATAAGTAGGAACACCAACATATCTGTAATTAAAAACTTTATTTCCTGCAAATTCAAGTAAAGTTAGGACAGCTGATCAGAACACAGAGGATAGCATGGCCGTTTTAATTTGAAATGAGCCTTTAACTTGTTTAATTTAAATCTGGTAATGAGAAATAGTACAAATTTAATCTTTTCTTTTTTAATTCCCTGACTCTTGTGGCATTCAGAAGTTCAAAATGGATAGGTATAATCTTTTAATATAGTATATTATTCAAAATTACACAACTCCCCCCATTAATATTCAAAAACATGCACACTGATTGGTCAGTGTGCATGTTGTAAATCAGAGTTATAGTAATGGAAAAAGGTCTGGTCGCCCGGACTTTTTCCATTACTATAAATCTTTTTTCTCACTGTTTCGCTATGTTAAACGAGTTTAACATAGCGAGGCAGCTTTAAAAAAAGCAACAGAGATTCTCCATTGCTTTTTTAAAGCTGTTTTGCTATGTTAAACTCCTTTAACATAGCGAGACAGTTTGTAAAAAGCAATGGAGATCTTGCTTTCTCCGTTGCTTTTTTCAAAACTGTCTCTCTATGTTAAATGGGTTTAACATACCGAGACAGCTTTAAGCTGTCTTGCTATGTTAAACCCATTTAACATAGCGAAAACAGTTTGTAAAAAGCAATGGAGATCTGGCTTTCTCCGTTGCTTTTGCCCACAGTTCTGATGTACTGCATAGGCATACGCATGCGCAGTACATCAGAACTGCCGCAGAATACCAGACAGCTGTGGAAGCGCAGTAAGGAGGCATTATACAATGCCATTATTTAAGAAAAGTAATTATTTTTTTTCTTAAATAATGTCATTGTATAATAACTCACCTGGGTGTGGTAATTGATTTACCACGGTTGGCTTTGTTTGGCCACTGGGCTTCCTCGTGACCAAACCACGCCAACCGTGGGTAAATCCAGCATTACCCACACCCAGGCGTGGGTTATTGCTATAAAAGAAACTGTCATCATGGGATAAATTATACTTGCCTTTATTCTGCAGGTTTCTTCACTATGCCACAGCTTAAATATCTATATCTATCTATCAATATCTGTATATGGGTCTATATCACATTGCCAAACTCTTACCTGAAAACCTAATTGTCAAACCCTAATTGTCAAACTACCTATTCAGCAAATCACCTAATTATCGAAGTGGAATTCATTGAAAGATTTTACTTGACCAGCACTGCAAAAGATAAACTTTTTTACATTTTTGCAGAGAGGCACAGCCCCTCTGTACCCCTCACACCACCTGTAAATTAAATATATCAACTTCAAGATTGCACTACAGTGAGGTAATGGGGTAAATCCCAGCCAGTCGGCATGTCAATCACACAACATTTTTTTCAAGATGGCCAAGTAAAATCTTTCAATGACTTCCACTTCAATGATTAGGTCATTCGCTGAATAGTATATCAAAAATTAGGGTTCGATGATTAGGTATATATGTGTGTGTGTATGCATTTTATGGGTTTACTATCAATGATCGTGCATTTTGTTAATTGGCAAAAAAGTATTCAACTCCAAAATATCTAAAACCTTGAGAAGCTGATTCTCAAAACAGTGACTCTCCTGAAGTCATAAAACACAAAGACAGCCAAAACAGCATTTGGGAAACATAAGGATACAAATAAGGAAGAAAAAAAGAAAACAGTATAATCTAAGGAAGAAATAAACAGGAAAATCAACAAAATAATCAAGACCAAACTGAAGACAGAATAAAAAAACTCATTCAAAAGAGGAGAAAAGTTGTTTAAAGTATGCATACCTGAGCTGGAAAAGATAAAAAAAGGGATACTGAAAGTTAAGAAAATAGGAAATGAATAGAAAAGAATGCTGAAAAGCAGACACATTAAACAATGCTTCTCAACCACTGTAAGAAAATATTAATTGAAGTGACTGATTTTAGAATAAAAAACAGTAGACAATTTGTTAAATATTCTAAACCATTGCAGATTCCTGCATCATCTCTTATATTCAGCACATGTATTAGTGCAACTAAAGTGAACTATGAAGGATTCCATCAAATGCAAAATCATAGTTCAAACATTTTTTCACTAAAATCTGCAGTATTAAGTATTTTGCTGCAGTATGAATTTTGTTCATATCCATTTACTTCTGCTCTTCAGCTTGAACTATTTTATCAATGTGCAAAATAGTTATACTTTTTATTTCCTATTATTTAATAAAGTTCTGCCTGGAAGGGGCCCTAGTGGTCCAGGTCACCTATCTGCTACAGAAGTAAATACATGAAATAAAATCCAAATGTAGAAGCAAATATTTGATAAAATCTCTTCTCTTAAGTTTTACCATTCTTGATTGCATGTATCAGAAACACAGTGCTCATTGACAAGTTTTAAAGGGATGACTGCCTTATCAGCTGTTTCTCCAAAAGGTATCAGGATTCTCCGAAAAGCAAATGAGAGTAGCAGCTGTAAAAAAGAAAACTCCAATGAGAATGACAGATTTAAATAATTACATGCAAAATGCTCACATTCATTTCAGTTAGAATATAGGCTTAATTTTAAAGCACCCTCTGTGTGCATGTTCACCTTCGAGCATGTAAGCATGTTTAAACAGTGGAACATACCTTTCTTCATAGTACTATTACACTAGTCAAGAGCCGCCAATCATGACCCAAGTCTTAAATGAATATATTTGGTCAGTTACAGTCAGAAATGGATTAGATGGTAGACTGAGGTAGAGCTGAAAGTTCTGAGATCTGTAAACAAATCTTTGTGGACCGAAAATACAATTGCATTCAGTGAATGTTGCTCAGGATCCTGTGTTTAACACATTGGAAATCAAAAATACATGCTGATCACTGTTTACATGACAGTAAAAGGTTAGGGTTAATTAATTAACACCCCTCCACACCAAACATTGCACAATGCTATTCATGCTTTGTCTAGAATAACAGTGCAGTAATAGATTCAAATCACAAATCTCTGGTGTCATGCCTGGACTATGGGGTGATTGACATTGATCCCCTGTTCTGTGAAATCAGAAGGAACACATACTAATTGTGAAAATATATAGTGTGTCCAGGAAAACAGCAGCAGATTAAGGAAAAGAAAACCAAGTTTCCAATTAATATGACACTTTATTCACATAAAATAATAAATCTGGCAACAATATTTCCACGTGCTTTTGTCTCTGCTTATTCAGAGACTTTTTCAAGGATAACAAATGCTGTCAGGACGTTGAATTTAAGCTAAAAAGATCCACCCCCTAATTAACATTAGACCAATAAAAAGTTCATATACCATTATTCACACACCTCATACATATTAATAAAAACTTCATACATATTTAAAAGCTTCCCAAAAAAAATCTTAGATAAGAGAATGCAATAAAAGTACTTAAAACCAATACAATATAAGCAATATATTATTACTAAATAAACATTAAAAGACTATATTCAAGTAATAAATATTCAAATAATAAATATGTCTTCCTTTATCTAGTTAATGCCTTCAACTTCTGGAAACAAGTCAAGGACAGGGCATCATTAATTCCTGGCCAGTTTGTGGTATTTGTTCATATTTGCCATAATGCTTCTTGTCTTTCCAGTTGTAAGGTACAAGGACCACCCTTTGGATCAATGTCAAGTACATCAATAATAAATTTAAAACTCTGTCCTTCACATTCCTTACAATGTTTGGCAAGTTCATATGTTCATAGGTAGGTACTAGGCTATTGGTACTAGGGCCTATATAAGCATAGCCAAAAAGGCACCCTGACCCTCACCACCCAAGAAAATCACTTTCCTGTGCCCCTGTCGAGCAGAACCACAGAAGAGATGGCTGGAGTGAATTTCCTATTTCCCACCCAATCATCAAGATTTTTTCTGAAGAGTGCCAACGAGGAGCTATGCTTGACATATATAGGTAGTCTGTTCCAGAGTATGGGAAGTCCCGGGGACATTCTTGTCTTTGCCCAATCTAATATCCCTCAAGTGTTCAAAATTCTACATCTTAATTTCCTTTTGGTTTTCCCAATATAAAAAGCAGGACAAACCATGCACAGGGCATAATACACCACTCTTTCAGTCTGGCATGAACCCTTTCTTTTCAACTTTATAGTCACACCATTAATCAAACAAGATGGGCCCTCAAGGATATATGCACAAGATGTGCAGATCCCACATTTCCTCATATAAGCTATCATAGGTCCCTTCATCTAAGATTCAAAAACATTTTTAAGGGTCCTACCCCTTCTATATATAACACTGGGTTTCTCACCTACCCATTGTCTAATATCATTGCAGGATGAGATAATCACCCAATTCCTATACAAAATATCAGCAATCTCCTTGCTAGACCTATTATAGGAGTAACAAATGCTGACCTTGCATATGTTACTCCTATGGTCTTTTTATCAGCATCATGATCCCTCAGACCTATATTAATGTGGTTAGTGTTGAAGTCATTGACTTCAGTAATTAATAGGGGAACACTTGAATCCTGATTAAGAATGGTCTTAAAATGACCTCTTTCTCTCTTGTTCAAAATATTAATAGTTCTATTCAATTTTTATATTCTACTTGTAATTCTGATGAGAGAGAAATTGCATACTTAGATGAGAAATTGCATACTTAGATGAGAAATTGCATACTTAGATGTAAAGTTAGTGAAGAATAGTTCCATGCGGGTTTTCCAATCTGAGATCTTTCGTAAGAAAACATACAAACAGTTTTCTACACTTTGATAGTGCCCATCCGTATAAAGAAAAGAAGGCTGTTGTAAAGGGCCAGCTTGTAAGGGCTGCCCATATGGTTACCAGCTACCACATAATAATAGGTCTGAGGGATCATGATGCTAATAAAGAGGGTAGGGAGTAACATATGCAAGGGGTCATTTTTTGTTACATCCGGACCTGCACGTCTTGTACATACATCCTTGAGGACCCATCTTGTTTGATTAATGGTGTGACTATAAAGTTGAAAAGAAAGAGTTCATGCCAAACTGAAAGAGTGGTGTATTGTGCCCCATGCATGGTTTGTCCAGCTTTTTATACTGGGGAAACCGAAAGGAAATTAAGATGTAGAATTTGTGAATACTTGATGGGTATTAGATTGGGCAAAGACATGAATGCACTTGCCAAACAATGTAAGGAATATGAAAGACAGAGTTTTAAATTTATTATTATTGATGTACTTGACAGTGATCCAAAGGGTGGTCCTTGGTCCTTACAACTGGAAAGGCAAGAAGCATTATGGCAAATACAAACAAATGCCACAAACTGGCCAAGAATTAATGATGCCCTGTCCTTGGCTTGTTTCCTGAAGTTGAAGGCATTAACTAGATAAAGAAAGATTGCATATTTATTACTTGAATATTTATTACTTGAATATATTCTTTTAATGTTTATTTAGCAATAACATATTGTTTATATCGTATTGATTTTATGTACTTCTATTGCATTCTCTTATCTAAGATGTTTTAATATGTATGAGGTATGTGAATAATGGTATATAAACATTTGGAATATTCCAACCACTGAGTTAAGCTGATTTCAGAGATTATTCTTGGAAGTGTTAGGGGCATGAGGGTTGCAGCCCAACACATTGGGGAGCAAGATGAGTGAAACCCCTCTAGCAATTAACACATATAACAGGTATTTTCAGAAATGACTTCCTCTTGCAGGAATCGGTTTAATTGTCAAACAGCCAGGACTCACAGCGAAAAATATGCATTTAAGAAGGGTGTCTGACAGGGATTACTATTGCAAATCCTGTATGATACCTCCAGTAAATGTTGCCAAACCTATATTAGAGTCATTAGAAAAAGTTATTTCTTGTGTTGTGAAGTGGATAGCTCATAATATCTTGATACAACAGTCTCATTAAAATGCATGAGTATTAGTAGTACAAGGGAAAGATCAGAATATTCAAGACATTGCTATACATAACAACATTATTCAGAAGAATGACTTAATACAAAATACCATAAACATTGGTATAGTTTATATTACAAGGAATTATATGGGTTTAAAGTTATAGGAAGACATTATAGCAGGTATAGTAATTGTTCTGTAGTTATGGAAATTACATATCCAAGACTTGGTGAGATGGGATTTTAGTTAATTTTTGAAACTGATTTTGTTTGTCTGTATCCTGATTTCGAATGGGAGAGAGTTCCACATTTTTGCGATATTACAGGAGTAAAGTGAATCACCTGAGATATGTCTACTTTTGGATAATTCTACAAGTACTTTGTTGGAAGATCTTAGCAGATGGCTATTGGTATAATTATTAATTAGGCCATGTAGGGCTGGGGTTTTGTTGGGGTGGTAGAGAATTTGGTGAGCTAGCGTGAGATGATTTAAGGTCAGTAAGTTTGGTAATTCAATCCTGGACAGTTTCTGAAGGGCTTGACAATAGTGAGACTTGTAGGAAGAACCAGTGGTGAATTTAGCTATCATGTTATAACAAGTGGATAATTTGTTTAGATCACCTTTATTTTGGTTAACTAGAACAGGAGAAACAGAGTAATGTGGAGAGTAAGTGGGTTCTTGCTATGGTAGTTTTGCTATTGGAGCTCAGGTAGATATTACACCTTATAGAGTGTGCCTAGTTTTTTGTGAGCTTTTGTTATGGTTTGAGCTATGTGCTTGTCGAATTTCATGTCTGGGACGATGATGACACCTAGTAGCTTGGTATGTGCAACTGGTGTGATATGGGTATTGTCGGAGGTGATAACTGTAAAATAGGAATGAGATCTCTAGCTTTGGAGGGGTAAAAGAGCATGAACTATTTTTTGGGGGGGTTGAATATTAATTGAGAGTCTGATAACCAGGTTTCAATGGCTGTGAAGGATTCTTGGGTTATTTTCTGTAGACATTGGAAAGAAGGGGCTGAGAAGATTAGGGTAGCGTCATTGACTATTAGACTAAGCTTTCATGAAGGGTGGCTTTATGAAGGTTGTTGGTGAATATTTTGAAGAGCAGGGGTCCAAGTATAGATCTTTGAGGCATTTCTAGGATGACAGGGAGAAGGGGGGATAGAGAGTCCTGCCACTTAATGGCTTGCTGTCAGTTAGAAAGATAGTCTTTAAACCATAAGACTGTAGAGTTATTTAGGTCAATTTCTGAGAGAGCAGTCAATTGTTTGTTATGGGAGACTGTATCAAATGCTTTGGAAAGGTCCAAGAAGACAGTCAATACTAGATTTCCTACATTCCGCTGTTTATTGTTGTTGCTACTTATTCTGTTAATGCTTTTAGTATGTGCCTATCTCTTATTGTACTATATTATAATTTTGTACAGTATACTGTATCACTCAGCCATGCCTTCTATGTGTGCTTCTGGCTCACAGTTATATTTAGCTCCTTTTGCTACTCGTATTGTAACTGTCCTTGAGGCTTTTCTCCACTGAAAATGGATTTTATGCCCATTTGGACTTTCCCAGTAAGCATATCAAATAAATAAATCAATAAATAAAAAAAACAGAAAAGAAAATAGTAAATAAAATTGTGTTCCTATTGGTAACAGTTCATATTGCCACCTGAACAGAAGTCATGCTTAGTGCATATGATTTTTATACCCTGTTATGTACAGTGCTCCATCCTATACCTGAAACAGTTATAGAAACATTGGGTGCCTTAAATACTGAGAGTCTGACAAACTTTTGTGAAGGGTAGTTATACAGTGAGGAATGAACTTTCGTAAAGCAGCACTTCAAGAAATGTTCACATTTCCTGGATTATCCTCTATCTTTATGGATTGGCTGTCTTACTGGAGCTTATACCAAGTAAAGTACATGAGGATATTACTAAAAGAGTAAACTTTCTTGTAATGGAAGACGAGTAAGTTAAGTTGCTCATCATGTTTTTAGGTAGGTATACCACTAGGTTTTCAGGTATCAAAGTGGAAATATGACAAGATCCACAACAATGAAATGCTCCAAACGTGCAGCGATTCCCAAAAATATGATATAAAAGTGATGTCAGCTCTCAAAAAGCCGAGTGCTGAAAAGCCAGAAAAATAGACCACAACCCAGATAAGAGTGAGTCTATAAAACTGTTCTTCTCATTAAAACTTCTTTTTAAAGGTGGGGCTTGCCTCCTACACCCCCAAATATATATATATATATATATATATATATATATATATATATATATATATATATATATATATATATATATATACCATCTCTGAGATTTACTTACCTTAGAGAAAATGGAACACTCTGAGAAATGGCATTTATGACTTGGTATATACAAGTGCAGTCTTTCAGCTATTCAGTCTCTGCATTTCAGGACTTGATCTTGCGGGTCCCACCATTTCAAAGAGTTACCAAAAGTGGCTTGCTGGAATGCAATAGAGTAAATCATCTTTTAAAAGGCAGTGCAACAGGAAGAAGGCTCATCTTCATTGCATTCACCACAGTGGTGACAGATTTTTTTTTGTTCACCTTCTGCTTCATTCATTCCTTCCAGCTTACCCCAGTGCACCTGTCCATCACTGGGTTTACCAGCCTCTCCTACAATCCTGAACTATAGCTGTTTTAAGGCTGGGGCCACCACAGAGTCTAAGAGCATCCTAGGATATTGTGCCATTGACTGCCATTACCAGGGGATTTGTTCATTCATGACCTACCCCTTGATTTCTTCCACTTCCCCTGAGTTCACCTGTTATGTCTGATAACTACTCCTCTCTGTGGACAACACGTCCCCACAGGGAACACCTAGACAAATGCTGTCCCACCAAGATAGGCATGCTCATTGAACCTGTGTCACCTAGGCCATCGGTCTATGTCATGGCACTGGTAATGGTAACAGAAATTTAGTTTAAACTGTTGAAGGTTATCCTGTCTGGATTTTTTTATTCCTCACATTTGTAAAATCAAAATGGGTGAGTCATCGCCACTGCCTAATTATTCTGTGAAAAGTTACTATGATGTTTCAGTGCCAGCTGTTTGAAGCTGATAATGCTTTGTTATTAATGGTAGCTTAACAGTGCAATACAAGTGTGCTTATTTGTTTGGAAGTAAGTTGTTCTTAAAGTATCAGAATAGAAGCTCTAACTTCCACAGATGTGAAGATCAGGTAACGTATGCAGGAAATCTTTACAGAATGCCCTGCATTAGGAATTTATGGCTTCAAGTAAGAAAAATATGCAGATTTCTAGATCCAAAGGTTGCTCTATTCCTACATAGTACTCTGTTACTGGTTCTTTTCACTAAAATAAGAAATTATGCACAAAATAATCAAAAATGGCATTAACATCACCCATATCAATTGTGCAATGAAAGACAGTCAAAATCTGTTCATGGTGAGTGCATACTACAGGAAGGTAAACTAAAATGGGTGTGAAAAATATCCAGCAGCCTAGGAATCCAGCGTAGCTGCACTCTGAACAGGATAAACTGGAAGAGAGAATAATCTTGCTTGTACAACATCTATCTGAAAACTATTCTTTAAATTATGGAAGTAGTTCATAGAATGCATTTCTGGCATGATAAACTGCTATGAAATATGACTGAGGTCAACATCATGATTAACAACCCTCGTTTGCCATTTTACATGGGGTCAGGATGTTGCATTAATTGTCACTACTTCTTTAGATCAAAGTTGCTGTACTACCTTCTTTGACAGCCATGCCTGCCTATTACATTTTATTATTATTATTATTATTATTTTATTTACCTATTACATATAGTTATTACCTCTGTTCGTCTTTTGTTTTATGTGGAGCTTTTCTCCCCGGGCCTTCACTGAAAATGGACATGTGCCTAGTCGGACTTTCCCGGTAAACAAATGCAAAATAAAATAAAATAAATAAAATATTAATACAGGTAGTCCATGTCAAAGAACTCAGGAGATTGGCAATGAAGTATCCATATATTTACAATAAGTAAAAGTAGTAGAACATATACGACAGATAAAAAGTTAGTGAAGCTGATATTTTATAAGTTCATACAAGATAAAGAAAGTTTAGGAAATACAATGGAATTTAGTATGTTGTGCATCTTTTGTGGTTTTATAGAATTAGTTGTATTATGTTTCCTTGCAAGCTACTGCCTGTAAATCTGTGGATCTGGTAAATATGCAGCTGCACAATGAGGCATGGACATGGAACTATAAACAGCTACAGAGTTCACTCTGTTGCAAGAGGTATCAAGTTTGCGTAGTTAATATTTAAATAGTACTTTCAAACAAGCAATTGAGATACAAAGGGAATGATGAATATATGCAAAGTTTAAATATTCCCTCTATTATGTTGTAAATGTATGTGCTGCAAAATACTGTGCAAAATGTCAGAGGGGCAGAGCAGTTCTAATCTGATGCAGTATATCAGAAGAAACTGCTGTTAGGGAATGGACATTGCACATTTTTGCAAACACAGATAGATTGAATCCATTCTATACCAGCCTAAAACAAGACGTACTGAGCTGTCTGACACTGCACCTACACTGAAAGAAAACATTCCTACAGCCAAGAGTATCCTCACATGAGGTGCAAACGCACACACACACACACACACACACACACACACACACACACACACACACACACACACACACACACACACACACACACACACACACACACGCACACACACACATATAACATACACACACACACACACACACACACACACACACACACACACACACACACACACACACACATATACACTAACACATAGCGGTACAGATGCATAGACATAATCATCTAACTATACTGTTTTATGTGGGGGCATATGCTTCTCATTACCCACATGGAAGGTTGTGCTTGCTGCTGCACACTGCTATCTTGTAACTACTTTTTTGATAATTATTTTAGCAATTAGGTCAAAAAAGGCCTGAAAAAGGTAGTGACAACTTCTGTAGTTTATCTATGTCTGAATAACAATGAATCACTGACATAACCTGCAGCACATCCACACACTACCCAAACCTACTTCATGATTCATAGCATTCACTACTTAGATCCATATTATACATTCACTACCTTCACGATTTATGACATGCTTACATTTGAAAAAAACAGTCACACAAACAACACTCATACCTTTCAACACTTGCACAATATAGCTTGGGATTTTGACATTTGACATTCATCCTAATAACAGCTCTCCATTACAAAATTAGATAGGACACTTTTCTGTGCTAGGGTTGAATTGTTTCTTGTAAGAACGTTTTCAAAGTGAAATGCAGAAATTATATATCTCCTCGGAAGATATTCATATTTACAAACAGCTGAAAGATCCAGTGGGCAATTATTTGTTATACATGTTCTAAATTTAAAGAATAAACAACTTTTTTTCTTATTGTAGAGCAGATGTAACTAAGTTTTCAGAATTAATTGTTGTACATTTCTTTTATTACTAAAGTATGTTTTGAGTACATTTCTGTCTTTGTTGCTGTTTACATGAATCATTATAGCTATATTGCCTACTGTACAGCTATTTTTGAGTGTATGCATATGTAACGATTTTATTAGAGTATTACTACTCAAAATCATACAAATAAATAAATTAAGTGGTATTTACAAATATGGTCTGCAGTATGTAGGGCTGATGAGCAGAAGACACATAGATTGATAACTATGTGGATTGCAGGCCATGTCAGATATAACCTAGAGTACCTCCACCAGACAGCACTAACATAGTCATGCAAATAAGGGCTGCCATGAAATATTGCATTCATAAAGTCTTGTACTATGAAATAAGAACAGCTAAAACAAGCAGGAAACTATGGAATGTATCTGCAGACAGCCCATACAAAGTTACTGCCACAAACCATAAATGTAAAAAAAAAGACAACTATTGGCTGGCATAAATGTCAAAATAAAGACAACTATTGGCTGCCATACAGTGCCTGACATGAAAACAAGTTATGTCAAACATCACTTCAGAAATGTACAATAAAATGTTTTTCCTAACCTACTTATATCCCTGTGATCTGACTTCTGTGTTGTGCAACCAAACTGGCAGGGTCACATGCACTGTAGCAGTGAGAACTAAATAATGCCACAGCTCTGTCTTAATCACAAGCATTGTTGTGGTGGATGCAAAACACAAAGCATTTGCAAATGATGTTTGTTCTGTGAAAATATCATGGGAAACAAGAACTGATGCTGCTTATGCTTGCAGCTCAGTACCCACGTTATGTGCGTTGCATGCCATGGAGTGATGCAGTCTTTGTGTCTATTGTGAGAATACACGACATAGAAGATGTGTCTATTGTGACAATACATGATATAGAACCCAGTATTGTTCCCTTTGTGTTGGAGTTGTCTCTATGAAGAGCTAACATATCTGAAGGGCCAATGCCAGCCAAACTGGATATAATGGATTATTGTTCCTCAAAGTCTTGTGATAAATCGTCATGTCGATCCATTCACATTATTAAATGGACTCAGTCTCTATGCACTCCACAGCACTATTGTACCAACAAGGCTAATTTATTTACAGATTTATTTACTGGTATTTCATTAATTTCATCTTTAAGCTTATACCACCATCCACAGTAAGACAGACTTCTCTAAAGTTTTGCAGTTTGCTGCAGGATAAAATAGACAGGGTATAGTGTAACAATTGCTACTAAATAAATGAGAATAGATGTAGTGCTGCAGTATGTTCTTCTAGCCTCAGTATATAATATTCTGCAAACCAAAAGGCCTACCATGACCTTCATTTTCAGTGATTGTCAGTTGAGTATGCAAATGTCGAATGGATGACAGAGAGATTCTGTTTGGTCAGCTGAGCAACCATAGGAATGCACAAGGTTGCACAGTGTATACCAGTTTGCTAATTAGTCTTTAGACATGGAGTATAAGACTATGCATGATTAAGTTTAATCTTAAAAATATAGAAAGATGCATGAAGGTAATACTCAGATAAATTATTTTTCACTTATGTACTGTATTAAAGTAATGTTACTGTACTGAATGTTATGATGAAACTTTTCAGATAATACTTGTTGTATACTTAAACTATTTATATAATTAACCCACAGAGTGGTGTTCATGCACTAAGCACACTAAGAACCAAACTAGAAGTATATGTCACGTTATGCTACAACAGACACCACAGCACATATAACAATTTTGTAATTAAACAAAAGGTTTAGTCCTTTCTGCCCTTTTAGGTTTTAGAAGGACTTCATTAGAACAAATTGTGACAAAATTGTCCCATATTTATGTACCCTTCCAGTTGTAATATTTCATTTATTTATTTCGCATTTGTTAACCGGGTTGGTCCTGCTGGGTAAGAATTTACCCTTCTTCAATGGAGACCCGAGGGGAAAAGCCCCAATCAGACATACAAATACATACAAATAGAGACAAATTAATAATATTAAAGAGCAAAACAATCTTACGGATACAATGGATAAGAAGAACATAATGTACTCAATGGAATAGTACATAGCTATATATACAAAAAGTGTAGTAATAGGTTGTAACAGGAGAAACAACAATAATAAATCCAGCAGGAAAGCAGGAAGGAAGTTATGGCTGTAGGTAATATAATGAAAAGAAATAAGGTATAATTAGATTAGTGGCTAGAAGAAGAAATGTGTATGTCCAGGGGCTTCAGAATTGAGGGAGAGTAAGATATAACCACAAAACATTTATAATAATATTAGCTCAATGCTCAAAAAAATGAAAAAAATGTAAAAACAGTAGTGGATGAATCATAAATATACCAATGTCATTCCAATAAAAAGTCTCATCTAAAAATGTAAAAATGTAACGTATAAATACATAATTAATAAATCAAAAACATGATGTTGACTGTTGGAATTTATCCAAATGCAACCTAAGTACATTACAGAGTAAGCTGCTTAGAAATGCTGTCAGTTAAACCTGGGTGGGGGACATTCAGCGTAAGTCGCCGTAAGTCTTTGCATTCTAGCTCAGTTTCACACTCATTTCCTGGTAAGCACTTTCTGTGAATGATGGTGAATTCATATAATTTATATGTCTACCCATGGTACTAGTGCATACATAAAATAAAATACCAGCTTTGGGATCATCTTTCTGATATCAGTGAATATTTAAAATGTTTAAATCACAAAGACCTGGCATTTACTCTATTTGCATTAATATTCAAGAAGACATTTACTCCACATTGAGACCGATACACATTAATAGAGTTAAAGTTGTCACTATCTTAGTTTCACAATTATACAGAGATGCAGAGTTATTTAACATGTTACACCTTCTGAACTCCATGTTCTTAGTATCACATAGTTTACTAGAATTGTCAGAGTCTCATGTTTAATCTTAGCAGTGGTAGCAATGGCCACATAAAGAGTCTTAGGAAAATAATCATGTTGGTGAGTACCTTCTAGATGAACATCTATAGAGTATTATTCCCAAGTTTTTTAACAGACTCATATGATGAATTTATAACTCATTCTGGTATTAATAACTAACAAAGTTATTTGACATTGGCATTATATCTCTTTATTTGTATTTAATATCAAATTTGAAATATGACATAAACTCTCTATTTCTTGAAAGAATTGGGCAAAATTTATAGGATTAGCCATCATGCATGACAGCTGAGGTTGAATTAAATAATTTTATTTTCCCAAAGTGTATGCTTCTATGACAATGTTATTTTAAAAATCTCATAGGAATGACATAGGAATGACTGTTGCATGAGTGTTGAAGAAGGCAAGAGTGTAGCATTGAATTGAAAGACATGGCAACAGTTAACACGACACACCAACCCCATGTAGAAAATGGGAAAAAGAGGGTTGATGATGATGAAGATAAGAATAGGTAAGTAACTAGCGTTTCCATTCCCAACCAAATATGCTGATCTATTAGGCAGATGGAAACAATCACATTTATGTTGTACAAAGGACTAATTGGTAATATTAGCCAGGTTTGAGACAAAGCAGCATGGATAAAATGAAAAAGGCTTCTTACCTCTTCTTATTCTACTTGGAATTCTTGTTTAAATATTGTTCAATGTCAGTTTGAAATCATTCTTAAATAAAATAATAGTCTATTATATTTATTTTGCAATGAGGGGGTATCCACACTAATATCAATAACCATAAGTGTATTTTGTTGTAGCAGATAGCACTGTCTTTCTTCCAACATTTTAACAAATGCAACTATTCCCACTTCATGATCAATTAACTGAAAAGCTTGCAGTAGATATTCAAACTATCAGTTACCATTATGTTTCTAAACTCTAAACACTTCATACTTAGAAATATCAAATCACAGAATATCTTCTGCTGATGTGGCTTTAAATGGCTTAACATAGTTAATGAATTGAATAATCTTCTAATGAATGTTTTTATTGGTTGATGTGAGGTGTCTAATGTATATACTAAAAAGAACATTTCAGAAATATTTAGTTTTACTGCTAAAGACTGCTGTGGTATTGGAATAAATCTTACAGTATCGATCTTGCATGACTTTTATTTTCCCAACATTTTTATGATATTACTTTCTGAATATGTCTTGATTGCACAGCATATTGTTGTATAGGTAAAGTTCAGAAAATATGCACTCTTTGTGCATTATAATATTACTCATATTTAATCTTATTGATTAGTTAATCTCACCATAAAATAAATAGTTAATTCAGTATATTCACAAAACTCAGCATTTGTATTGATTTGTGTAGTTTTCTGTGTATGATATTATGTATAATATGATGCCCCTGCACTGGCCCAGTAATCAAGGAGCCTCAATCCTCACCACTGGCAACAGTGAGGGATGTACACATTGGAAGGATGACAAGTACACACACAATAAAGTACATTTCCCTTAAGAGCACACAGAGACCACAGTCAGTCTAGGGCTGGTTTCTCCCTCTTTCTTCAGATCCCCAATAAAACTCCCCACTGGCTCAGCTATAGGGTTAAGATCTCAGCTGAGTGGCCAAGTCAAAACCTCTAGCAGCCTCTCTGTCCAACCAGTGCTTTGTGTCCCTGCCCAAGTAGCTGACACACACACACACACACACACACACACACACACACACACACACACACACACACACACACACACACAAACATATTGAGATTTGATTTATACACAAATACACACCTGGGAAAGGCTGGTACAGGTTTACTAGTTATGCCACCTTCTGCTGATACTATAAGGTAGTACCAGCTGCCACCAGCCACTACTTATCAACTACTTTTAAGGCCCTTACCAAAGGGTGCCCAATTATACTGTGTAATGTTACTATTAATCCAAATGGTAAGTGTAACCAAGACTTTCAAGGCTATTTAGGAGTGGCCTGTACAGTGTTATCAAATACATATGCAAGTACTCTAAGAGCTTAAATAAGTCTCACAAATATCAGCCACAGAGATTGGTTTAAATATATTTAATAATAAAAAATAAAAGAACAAGACAATATTCAATAAATCAGCACAGTGACTACAGAGTTCAGAATCACAAGAAATATTTTAAAACAACATTGCAGGACAGTCACAAATAAATACAGAAAACATCTAAACTAATCTTTGCTATATTTCTATCTATATCTAAGAGAAATTACTGTACCCTAGTTATTTACTATTAGCAAGGCAAATGCAGATGAGTGGATGTTCTTGCTAGGTCCAGGACAAGATACAAAATGTCCAGTCTCTGAGAGAGTTCCCAAATTAATATCAAAACATTACTGCTGGGTTAGCCTGGATGACATTACTCTTTGTCACCTGCCTTCAGTTCCCAGACTAACAGGAACTTAACAAAATTTAACATTTCCCTGTGAAAAATACATATCTCTCTGATGTTTGCTCAGAAGTGGAAGTCGTAAAACAATTAAATACTTTTATGTTTTAGACTTAGTAATTACTTCTCTCCAAGACAATAGAAAGAAACTTCAAACTCTAGACATTGTGTCTGCTTGCTGCACTGAAACTATTTTTATAGCACATTGTAAAGCACTTTTCATTTCAACTTATTTGCTTGAAGTTTTGCAAGTTAACTCTGTGTATTCCTGCTTCTATTAAAACATACATGTTCTCAGGTATATAGTTTATGTACATTTCTTTTCTTTTTCAGTAGGGTACACTGTGGTTACATTCTTGAAGCTCAGTACATAACATATAGTTCTCTTACATTTGTAAGACAAGCATATGAATCATATTAATATTCACAAATGACATATGATTATTTACAAAATTCCAGCTGGTTGGGCTGGCAGCATCACATATAAATTCCTACACTTGAAATGGTAGGCCTTTCTTGGATAGTAACCCAGCCCTTGTGTATTTTGGTACTTTAAAAATACTGCTGTGTATGTTTAATATATATTTTCTGCACATCGTGTTTGTAAAATAAGCCCAGCTTTTCCAAATTATTAAGTAAACCAAGTAACTAATTATTGAGGCATGCCACTCTTTATATTTTCTTCATTGTAGATATGAATTGAGTTTTGTATTTGTTATTGTTGTATTAATGATGGAGCTTTTTTCATCAGGCTTGTACTGAAAGTGGATCAAAAAATAGCAAATAAAAAACAATAAAAGTAGATTTAGTCAAATTTTGAGAGCTAGGCAGGACTTAAATAAATAGTATTACTTTCCAATCCCACTAAAAACAATCCAAGTTGGATTTCAGTATTAAAAATATTCAGATAGTTTTTCCACTGAATGGATGGGTATTGGAGGAATCTCACTGTAAAATTAATAGCCTTTTTCAAAGAAATGCTGAATAGCTCGTAACATACTATTTCCTTAATTTCCTGGAAAAAAAATCTTCAGGTATTGATACTTTATTCTCATTATTCACCATGTTTTTCTGTTTTCTGGCATGCATATTGATAGCTCAGTAGTTCTACATCAGCCAGCATCAGTGTTTATCTTTTGGAGGTGACCATGTTGGATCACAGGTTCATAGTTCATAGGTGTGTACTAGGTTAATGGCCACTGGGCTTTATAAGCCTGTACAAGCATCCCAGTTGTATAACACACATTTATGTGCCTTGGAGGCTATTTTAAGTGGTGTATATGTTAGTTAGGGCAAGATTTACAGACTGCTTCGGTCCATTAGAGACATAGCTGCTAGACCCAGGGTGGATTTCTGATTTCCCATACACTGGTCCAGGTTTCTCTTAAATAGGGTCAGGGAAGAACTCTGCTTCACATAGATAGGAAACCTACTCCAGAGACGGGGGGTTATCTGAGACACATGCCTGTCCCTCCAATGTATCCTATTAATGTCACAAGTAAAGTTTAAATCTCTAGATCGAGTAATGTTGATGCTATTCATTTTGCAGATATAAAAAGGTCTATCAGAGTGGGATCCAAGGATACCTTGTATGCCAGGCATAACTTGCCTCACAATAGGATGTAGGAAAGAAAGTATAGAATTAAGACTTTAAGGTGATCTGCATAGGGCATACTGTTTACACACTGTCTTCTTTTTGTTTGGGACTTCTTTGGATGTTGCAATTGTTGCATGTGACTGGTCAGATACATACAAACGGGGACATTTTACTCAATGATGAGCCTGCTGAGAGGCAGATACAGTGGCGAAATGAACTCTTTGAATCTAGATGCTATGTCCTTGCTTATAAGTTAAATGGCATAAGATGATTTTCTTACTCCTTTATAGACATATTGGTCAAAGATCAGGTTACGATCTATGTATCTACTCAAATCCCTGACTACTGGTTCTACAATTAGGGGTGTCCTATTGATCAGGTAATTTCATAGGGTGGCTGACTTAACAAAAGGTATTATTAAACCTTTCTTGGCATTGAATTTTAAGCAGTGGCTTTGTCACCAGCCATTTGTCAGTGTTAATCCTTTTTGTAGGATGTTGGTGATTTTGAGGATTCTAAGACTGCTGCAAGTTCGCAGTCATCTACAAATTTAGTCAGCCAGAGGTCCTTAACACTAGCTTTGACACTGGACAAGTAGATGCCAAAAAGGAGCAGACCTAGCACAGAGCACTGAGGGACTCCACTAATTACCAGTTTCTTTGTAGAGGTGGCCTCCTCTATTCTAACTTCCTGGGTCCTAACTGAGAATCAACTGGCTATCAAGCATGTAACATGTGGGCTCATGACTGTATCCATGAGTTTGTTTACAATACCAGAATGTGATATTGCATCAAATGCCTTAGCCAGATCAAGGTAGGCGGTATACACTGTTTTGCCCTCATTCATTTACTTGATTACCTTCTTAAAGAAGTCCACAAGGTTGATTAGGCATGACTTGCCATTGACAAAACTAAACTGGGTTGGATCCAGTATTTGAAAGTTTTTTATGCCCTTATAAATCATTTTCATAATTCTGAGACTAGTCAGACTTGCAGATCTGTAGTTAACATAGTCCATTCTTGGCTAGCTCTTGTGCAGAGGGCTGACTGTTGCAGTTCTCAATTTAAGTGGCACAAAGCCTGTTTGGAGGCTGTAGTTAAACAGTGATTCCATTGGTCCTAACAAGTCAGGTTTCAGGCTATTTAGAACTCATCCTGGGATGTTATTTGGGCCCATGCAGTGATTTTGGTCTTAAAAAACACATTTAGGACCTGCACCATAGTAATAGTTATGCAGCAGGGGATAATTTGACGGAATTTCATGGTGAGTGGCTAGGAGGGAGAAGGGATGCTAAAGTTGGAGTTGAACTTGTTGATCAGCAGATTTGTTATATCTTCCAGCTCTGTGTAGTGGTTCCATTTACTTTCAGTTCTGCAATCTACCATGTAGTTCCTTTGAGGTTACTGACATAAAGAAAGCCGTGTGGTTGTTCTTTGCTTGGGAAGCTAACATTACCTCAAATTTGTCTTTAGTAGACTTTATTTGACCTCTTAATTATTTGTTTAGCTTGATGAGAGTGTATGATAATGATGAACATAGCACTTCCTAATCATGGTCATGACTTTTTTCCTTTTATTGTGCAACCTGTTTGGATGCCACAAAAGAGGTATGCATTTCAAATATTGGTTAAAACAGTGTATTCCCCATAAAGCCTTTTTAAGGCAATGCCAAACTTACCACACCATTGGATTTCTGCATTACTGAACACCCACTTTGTAGAAGGTCTAGAAATAGAGGTTGTAATGGTTTATCCATCTCAGTTTCTTGTATATCCCTTATTTGGATACTGTTTCTTCATCAATTTGGTATTAGGCTCTGGACTTCAAAGTATGTCTGTGATGCCGATGCGTGAATTTAAATGTTAATTGGGAAACCTTTCCTTAACCTGCACAGATTTATCATTCAATATATGCTCTTCAAGGTGGGATTGCTAAGTGGTAAGATACGCATGTCAGTTTTCTAAGCTTTATTCCATTAATCCTAGATCACAGTTAATTGTTTACAAATTCTGTTAAATTAGTTAATATTTTTTATGACACTGAATTTACTGGTGTTGGAGTTGACTTCTGTCAGAGTAATAGAATTTGGTCACCTCCTTGATTCATCCTTGAGAGCGATGAGTTTAAGAGCATAGTAGCATAGTTCATTTTTAAAGGAAAACAGAAAGTCAGATCTGTGTGCCAAAAACTCAGAACGAAAAGCAGCCACACAGACAAGATGCTATCCCTAAAAATTGTACACAGCAAGCTGAAATGTATATCAATGGTAGGAAACATTTCTTACCTGAGCAACTAAACCATTAAGTAACTAACTTGAATTTGCATGCTCAAGTCATAGGTGAAGAGGGATAAGAATTTAACAGTAACAGTTTTCATTAGACTTATCAAAAGGGTAGGACTTATGTTAAATGTTCAAAGGAGGCTTAGTTCTTCCATTAAATAAAATGTAACTTTTCTGAATAATGCATTTGCTCTGTGTGTTGAAACTTGTTAATGATGTATTACTAATGAGAATTTTAGGGCTACTGAGAAGTGGTTGATAGAACAGGTTGAGCTTCCACAGGAGATTATGAGCATCTCTAACCAAATGCTTTACAAAGTGTGGATATTTTGAAACGTATACAAAGTTTTGCCAGTGAAGGAATCAGAGTTAGCAGCACACTAAAATTTTTTAATAGAGATCTAATTTCCCTATCCTGAGAGGGGTATAATTTGCATTTGGCTCAAACCTACGAAAAATGCTGACAGCATGATAACATACTGTAAAAAAGCTGTAGATTTAGGATTTTGTTTCAAGAAGAAGGATTAGTCAAATATACACTGTTAGAGATTATGAATATATGGCTGAACTTAAGTCTGTTGTAAATATGCTGAAAGATAAAGCATAGAATAAAAAGTTTGCTTGAATATATGTATAGAGTTTAGCAATGTAAAATGAGCATTCATCCTATATGTATAACAGACAGGCTTCTCTTCACAGCATCAAAAAGAAAAAAGCCTAGCAAAGCAATATTGGAAAGCAAGTATTACATGATTTTCTCATGTTTGCAGAACAAATATCTATTAAGAGACATCCTTTTTTTATAAACTCAGAAATACGTGATGTTTTTTCAATAGGAATAGCTTGTACAGATGTTTCCTTTCAGATTTCTGTTAATGACATCCTCACATCAGCAAAAGTGCTTACAAGTAAATCACAAAAGGCCAACAGAAAAGTCTAAAAACAGACATTATGTGACTTCCCGCAGAAGGCCAAAAAAGATACCACGAGGAAATAACAAAATCTATGTGCGTGACTAGCACTCTATATAACAACTGAAAGTAATTCAGTTATGTGAGAAAGGGACAGAGAGATGTATTTTGTAGAAGTCATCATTCATATCTGTAATGAAGGAAAACTTTGTAAATATATGCTAAATCTGACAGAAATAGTACGTGTGGTTTATTATAAAATAAGTTATCTGTAACTGTGCTTATAGCTGTAAAATATATTTCTTTATCAGTGTGCAATTTGAAAGGCTTGGTGCTTTAAACAGACTACAGATGGAGTCATGCAAAGCTCTGTATCTCTGATTCAGTAGTAAACAGCGCAACAAGACTGTGTGTCTTAAGAAGACTTTGGATTCAGCACAGCATAGGAGCAGAGCACACAAATTAAAATAAATTTTTCAGTGGTGACCCTGACATGATTCAAACATGCAGCCCCTAACAAACGCTCCTAGCCTGTATCCAAAAACAGGGGGAGTGAGTGGGTAATGCCTTGTATAAGGTCGCTCCTGTAAAAGCACAGTAACTAATGTTTATGTGAAGTACTTCAGATTTCTACAGTTTTCTACAGTTTTCTACAGTTTATAGCAGTACAATTCATTAGATGTCTAAATCCAGTGAGACTGCAGTGCAGAAAGATGAACAGTGCCATAAATTATCCAAAAAAGGTACAATACAAAGTTGTAAGACTTGAAACTGCCAGTTTTGCTGTACCAACTTCACAAGTGACTGCAGAGACTTTTCAACCATCTACAGTAAAGCAGCTTGGCCATCTGCCTCTCTGTTGACTGGTAAGAAAATGTTTATGGGTTACATACAGTATGAATACCATAAAGGTAATAATAATAATAATAATAATAACAGAATGAAATGTATATACAGCATATTAGCAAATGTTAAAACCTTATTAGGGCAAGTTAATAGTAAGGCATTATGCAAATGGATTGCAAGTTAATAGTAAGGCATTATGCAAATGTATTTCAATATTTGACTGGTATCTGAAACAAAATCATGTGTGGTATAAAAAATGTTTATTGTGTGTACAATGTCATAAAAATACAGTGCATGCCACTATTCAAAGGTTAAACTGTACAGACAAAAATTGTAATGGTAAAAAAACAAGAAAAGTTAATATGTTGACATTATATTCAAATGTTAGACAGTTATGTTCTCTCACTAGATATAAAAGGTTTATTTCAGAGTTGCAACAACAGTCAAATCAGTTACTGATAGAACCTCTGGTAGATTTTGTTACAAAAAAATGTAATAAACTTCTAAAAGACAGACACAATGAGTTCAGGAAGCTTAGACAAGTTATACATACGTTTTTTTCAAAAGTGCTTAGGAGTTTCAAATATAGCAGAAGAGGTTACTGAAAAATATCAGAAAAACCTTGCAACATTACAGGAAACTCTTAACAGCAGTTGCAGGATAAAGGAAATAAATTAGCTGAACTGACAAAAACTGACCTCCTGCTTACACAGCTAATCTGCACAAAAGAAATATATTTTATAATATGTTTGTATTTTGAAAATGGTTAAGCATACATGCTAAGATCTGATGTCTGAACAAATCATTCTTGAATGTTTAAAGCAATACATTTATCAGTACTACACTAAAGTAGACATTATAACTGCTATTCTAATAGCATAGTCAAAAGGTACACAACAGTTCTAATGCATAAAATTAAATAAAAATAGTTAATAAGAGTAAAGATTTAAAGTCACAAGACTGATATGCTTGTATAAAGATATAGATACAAGACAGACATGCATGTATTTTATTTTCATCTAAAATACATATGTTACAATACACAAGAATAACAGGTAGACAACAGCAAATAGGAATAATGTAAATATAAACATGTGTTAGTTAAGCTAATATCTATTTGTGTTTTACAATTTTTATATAATTGTATAGTAACACCACACCAAACAGTTAAAGTTCTGAATTTTAAAAGGAAATAAAATCACAAATGGTATTAGTCAAACAGTTTTTGCAAAATTAATGGTAGGGCAGTTAAATAAATAAATAAAAAATACTGAAATCCATGTAAGCTAATTGTAAAATAATATCTATTTATGTAGTATAAACGCATAGTTATGCAAATCACAATCAAATTAAAGGAAAAATGCCAAAATAATTAACTATAGATTATAAAGTGGAGCAGATAAAATAAAAAACACGATTTAATATGTTGGAATTATACGCTTTATTAGTAGCTTTTAACTTGACGTTCTTTTTTAAATGAAGGCATCACATGATTGTTTAATTAATTAATTAAGATGAGGCTTTATAAAACCACGTCAAAGTTTATGTCTTTGTGTATCTGATGAAGGAGAAGCATTGCCGTTTCCGAAAGCGCTCATATTAAATTGTGTTTTTTATTTTACCCGCTCCAGTTTGGATTCGTTATTTTTGTTTTTTAAGTTTGTGAACGTCTTTTGGTTTTATAGTTTATAAAGTATAAAATGTGAGCTCAGACCTTCCTAGACTAGATGAATAGTTACAGGAAATGTTGGAAAGATAAGATAAACAAGACTGATTGCCAGACAAGTAGCTTGAGTTTTTCTAAAAACTTATTGTTATTAAAACATAATTGTTAAAATGTTTACAGGCAACACTATTTGGTAATTGTAATAAAACATCACAATTGTGCATATATGTCACTGATAATCTGTTTGCAAGTAAATGTTAAACCTCAGTTACATCAAGTATAGCCAACAGATGGGTTATAGTATACATACAGTTCAAATCAATTGTGCAGGAGGGTATAAATACCTACTAGTGGTAATAAACAGCAAAAGCATTATAAAAATGACCAAATCAGACAAAGGTCTATAATTTAATAACCTAATAAAGCAAATGTATAACCAAGGTATTGGGCTGGTATACATTCTATTATTACAGCATAAATCAAATAAACAATACTGCAGTATACTACAGGGGAGGGGCACTTTCTCAGTTTTACACTGACTGTATAAGCAGTACTGCACAGGGGTCTGAAATAGAGCTACAGGAAGAAATAATATTTCATTCCTTCTTGACAATACTCTTTTGGGAGGGAGGAAAAAACAGGTATTAGTGCACAAGAAACACTAGTAAACAGATTAAATCTGAAAGTCCAAGATACAAGAGATGGCTTAAAATTGCTTTATTACAGCTATATAAGAGAGAGTAAAGATATGTAAAAAAATTAAACAAGAATGGTTACTATTCACTATTTTAATATGTTTTTGGCAAAACAATGTAGGTATAAAAAAGCATGAATGTTTCTAAAATAACAGAACATATGCCTTTGGTGCAAATTCCACTAGATATTTCTAAAGAGACATAAACATTATCCAAGATTTTGCTTAATATTAATTTTATTAAATTTGTAAGATTAGGCTAAATGTACTTTACAGTCTTTGTATGTACAAATGCAGAAAAATTCAGTACAAATGATAGTCTTTGTATGTACAATGAATATGTGTGAAAAACCGTGTTTAAAAAAAGGGTCCAGGGTACCTACTAGACTGAAATGTATGAATAGCAAACAATCTGTGTAAATACATACTGTACTGGTTTTAAGTTGGAGTCTTATTATTGGTTTTTGGACCATCATTTTATCTGTGCTAGTACTGGTTACCCCAGTTAAAGGAAAATTAAATATTGTATTTATACATCTAATGGACTAATATGTACATAGCATTCTCTAGTGTATAAATCATGTTTTTTTTTAATCCTTAAGTATTAAATATACTGAAATAATTGCATTCAAATATTTATTATCTAAGCCCAGTTCAGTACTTTACCAAGATGTTAATGGGCAGTTCAGAAACATGACCACCATGTTATGATTAAAATGACACTGGCCAGGATTCACTAATCCTCCATGTAAGACTAAGTCTTACTCGGAGACTGCAGTCTAAGAGTATAACATCAGTGCATCATGCATATCCATGAGGGCGCACTGACTCAACTCTAAGGCTAACACAGAGCATGCACGAGTGCAGGGGGTGTGTCAGACTGCCGAGCAGTCCAAATATGCATGCCCCTGCAAGTGCCTAAACAGCAAATGCCACCAGACATGAGCGAGTCCGCTTAAATGTGTAAATCTCCAGCACTACACTCCCCCACATTCCAAACTCGTGTACAAATAGAATAAAATGTAAAACCATTTTTTTTCCCTCATTATATATAGTTCGTGATTTGTTTTGCCGTGTGCGAGGGTTTGCCCATTGCTTAGCTACAGTTTCAGACATCGAAGATGATAATAAACTACTTATATGCAAATTAAGCCAAATAGCAATAGCATAGTGGCAGAGCCTTCACAAAAAGAGGAGGCATTCCCGGTTCGAGTCCCACCACTCCCCTTCCCATTTTCTGTAGTAAATCTGTGCATAAAATTAATTCCTGAAATTTACCTTTTAAATATTAGTACAATGCATTGAAATGGCCTATGTAGTAGTGAACAATATTTTATATATATATATATATATATATATATATATATATATATATATATATATATATATAAGAAGGTGAAATGGACATGCATACTGATAAAGTCATAAGTAATGTATCTTAAGCGGTGAAGCACTGCTAAGCAAAGTTTACCAGTATTAAGCATATTTAAGTATAATTGCTCATAGCTTAGCAGTGCTTTAACTAGCACAATAGCTTTGCACGGAGCTGCGCATCATGCCAACTAGCGCAAGCAAAACATGTTTGTGCGAAGCTGCGTACCGTGCTAACTAGTGCAACGTCGGGCAACGTTGGGCAACATCGGTAAATGTAGTGCAACATTGGGCAAAGTTGAGCAAAGTCGGCTAAACACAGCCACACCCCCTACCAGTCAGGCCAGTAGTAAAATAAAAAGCAATGACAGGCCTCGAACCCAGGATAGTGTGCACCATAATCACAGTACTGATCCACTAAGCCATGACAGCATTTGATGTTCATGGACTGTCAACACACATATACATATTAATCAAAGTTTACCCAGTGCTAAGCAGGTGTGCACTCAGCTGAGAATTTTCAAATCCGGCCAATCACAAATAAGTGCGGGAAATGAGGCATATTTAAGCTCCATAGGCGGGAATACTTGCCATAACTGGTTGTAGCTCCCATCTGCAGGCAGCAATGGCTGGTGTTGGAGAGGACTCTGGTTCCGAGTACAACGATGGGGCATTGAGGAGTCAAAAGTGATGGTTTGGCTCCTCATCCATCATCATGATGCTAGACTCCTGCAGGGCCAGTTCCAGGGCATGGAATACAAAGCAGAAGCCTGGAACCATCTCGCACATGAACTCACCAGTGTCACAGACGTCCCTCAGACTGGTGAGCCAGTCAGATACCACCATGCAGACCTGAAGAGACGCAAGCAGGACCAATTGAACCAATGGATACAGGAAGCCCATGGGATGCAAAATGCCCCACTACTGTGTAGGTAGCCATGGAATGAAGTATGTAAAAATTGCTAGTGTAGTCGATAGTATGGCTATGTATATGTATCAATATCACTTCATTTACTTCACAGCTGCAGGAGTCCATGCTGCGAATTGGCAAGCCTATGCAGATAGGCTGCTAAGGCTGCGCCATCAGGCAGGTTAGTAATTATTCTGCATGTACTGTTATATAAAATAAGTGAGAGAGCCTAACAAAAAGTGTCGTAGCCCAATAATAAAGGTATAATAAGGCTTGAATAACCTCTCTGCATGTACTGTTATGTAAAATAAGTGAGAGAGCCTGAAAAAGAGTGTTGTAACCCATTAATAAATGTATAAGTCCTGAATTATTTCTCTGCATGTATTGTTATATAAAATAAGTGAGAGAGCCTGAAAAAGAGTGTCGTAAACCATAAATGAAGGTATAATATATCTTGAGTAAGACGTCTGCATGCACTGTAATATCAAATAAATGAGAGAGCCACTAGAAAAGTCTGTAATGTAATTAATAAAGGTATAACTCCTGTAGTGTGTCCGTGTCACTTTCTTCGAAATGTTGATGTACTCTTGCAGTATAGAAATAGTAGTGTTGTATTAAGTGCTGTCAACCCACACTTGGGTAGGCCCATAGAAAGTGGATGAAGGGCATGCCAGTATCTCTTAAGCATATATACAGTCCTCAACTGTTGTTTCAAGGCTGGCATGTATAGGTAAATCTGGCACATGAGTAGCTTGTTATTGTGTTCACCAGAAATGTCAATGTGCTGCTAGAAATGTAGAGGGCTGTTAAAATATAACTGATAATGTCACCTGAACACATCCAGATATGTAGAAATATAAATATAAATAAAATATATAAATACATAGCAGTAACATCTGCATCCTGGACAGTTTGTATGTCAGATACAGGTCAGGTATATAAGGAACTAGCAAAACACATTTCACAACGTAATGGACATTGCCTAGTGTAATAATACATGTAGGGGATATATACCTGCAGTCAATAGGAATGTAGTGAAAACTATACGTACATACAAGTTGTTAATGGAGGTATCTTTTTACACCCTATTGTATGTGCATAAACAATGCAATTCCACACCTCAATGGGTATGTGTAATCTCAAAACATTTCTTGGGACATATGTCCTATTGGTTTATAAATATCTGCATTTACTTTGATGCATGTGCCCTGTTCAAACACCACAGTCTTGGTGGCCTGTTGCCACCAATCAATCCTGTATACTGTTGGAATGTCCACTGTTGTTCTATATATGCATGTGTTATGCTCGCTGTTCAACTGTTGGAACTCTTGTGTGTTGGGTTAATGGAAATATTACTGCATGCTGTTACAACTAATTTGGAATGTTGTTGGCCGTTACCAACTCATATTGTCATTACATTCTCCTAAACACAGAACGTATGGGAAGGCCGGTCCCAGCAGACCCACCTGTCCCACCTCAGCTGGCGATGGCACCTGGCACCAGCAGGTCCGGTGCCCAGCCCGGGACCTCCTCCTCCATTGGCCCTGTGCCACCTTCAGGTGAAAGCGCTGCATGGGTTGGGGCTCATCCCCCCCTGCAAGAGTGGCCGGAGGAGGGCCATCTATCACCCTCCGAATGGTCTGGGCTGTGGTGCGTAGGGAGCTCAAGCGTTCAGTCGCTGATCCTCTATGCCAGCTCGAGGCATGAGTGGCGTGACTCACGGGTGAGCCTGCCCCTCCTATGCAGCCCCAGCACAGCCACCCTCCAGGCTGTGAAGGTGCAGTAGTGACTGCCCATGTGGGTGGGGATCTCAGTTCCACTGTTGCCATCTGTGGGCTCATGGGCTTGTGATTTCCAAACATCCTTCCCCATCAATGGTGTTCACCCACCCCATGTGTCATATTCCACCCCTGTATGCGTCTTGTCTTATCTGTTTACCTCCCCAACCTACCTCCCAAAATATCCCTACTTCCCCTACCCCACATTCCTCTCTCACCTGAAAAAAAATAAAAAATGGGCAATCTGCTCCCACAAAAAAATTAAGTCTCATACATAGTTGCCCATTTTGCACAAATGTCCGTTGGACACAGAAACTGAAATTTAATTGGCAGTACAACATACTTCGTTGTCCTCACCCCTCTCTCAGGGGTAGAAGGTTTCAAATTTCCCTCCAAATTACTAGTATATGCACAGCTGTTGCTGTTAAAAAAATGGGCAGCTATGGACCTTCCCTACACCCATCCTGCACATCCCGAGCTGTTTTTCCTACTGTCTTTCCCTCTTTGTTCCCCTTTTTCACCACTTTCCTATCTCCCCATTTTCTTTTCTTTCAAAGAAATGAGCGCGAGGGTTAGCGTGAGTAAGCACTTTTAAGCAGTAGTAAGCGGGTTTGCGCGAATGTGCTTGTGTGTATTGCTAAGCATCGTGCAAACCTGTGCAAACCCACTTACAACTGCTTAAAAGTGCCTTAGTCACCCTGCCTATGAGGGGCCTTGTTCTGCTCAGCAGCAAAATAAAACACCACTGTCAGTCTTGAACACCGGACCTTGGACACACTAAACTGCATGAAGTACCACTAGGCCACAGTAGATATAGAGCAGGTTGTTGCTGAAATATATATATCATGCATCAGAATGTGTGAATGTAAAGGAAAGATAAGAATGCCATAACACAAAACCTGTTCTGTGGAACTTTACCAGCAGTTGTTGTGGAATTGCATTACATGACTGTGATAGCAGCACCAGACATTCTTGCAGTAAATAATGTTACAGCAGAATTTTACAACCCCCACACAGTATCATAGCAGGACAATCCCCACCCAAATGTACAAAATATCTGTGTGTTCAAGGTACAGCAAGGATATAGGTAGGCATACTCAGTACTGAAATTGTCCAGTTTTCATGAGCATCCTGTGATAAGGTCAACAAAAGAAAAAGCACAAACTGTGCAGAAATGAGTACATTAATATCCACAGTACAGCAGTTCCGAAACAGTTCATGTGCAAAATGAAAACATCTCAATAACTGCGTATGTATGCCAGCTAATTGTATAAGTAGAAAAGAAAATACATCCTCCCATGTATCTTGTGTTAGCATTTGTAGGGGTGAGTACAATTCTACACTGTCAACTGTGTACTGGAAGTCGCAACATTCAGGTCTAAGTACAACATTCAAATCACTGGCTACACCACTAGCATCAGTTATTAGAAGTATACCAACCTTCTGGCTTACACAACGGTGTCCACAGCAAACAAGCATGGTCCCCACTTTGGAAAGCTGAAAGGGTTATGCCTACCTGACTTAGCAATTTATAGTATTGGGTTGCTATGACAGTGAGTACTGCAAGTACCACACAGCAGGCTGCATGCAATTGCCAAATGGTGGCCACCAATTGGTACAGAGGCCATCACATGCACATGTGCAGATGCCTATAAAAGCAGGCTGTACTTGCTGTCCACACATTCAATCACTTCATTGCAAGTACGGAGGGAGAGGGAGAGAGAGAGAGAGAGAGAGAGAGGCGTACAGACACAGCCAACAGTAGCAGGAAAAAAGAGAAAAGATCCACCACAAATATATTGAAAGAAAAAGTAATATATAGCAAAAAAAGAAAAACTAAAAGAATATATTGAAAAAAATATATTGAAAAAATATATTGAAAAAAAGTATGTTGAAAAGAAAAATATTTTGCAAGAAAAAATCTCATATTGAAAAATAAAATAAAAAAAAAAAAAATGTATATATTGAAAAGAAAAATATATTGAAAAAATAATAATATTGTGAAAGTAATAATCTATTGAAAAGAAGAATAATCATATTGAAATAAAAAATATATCTTGAAGAAAATCATAAGCTATAAAAGAAAAGTTATTACAAAGCACACAAAACAGAGGAATACGAACACATACAAAGGTAAGGTATGTAACAGCTATGTATTTACTGGAATGTAGTAGAAGTTTATGAAGAGTACTCTACATAGTTTGAATCATCCATATGTGGCAGCAGTACGTATCTATACACAAATGCCCTGCATAACTACTGGCATGGAGACATCAGTGTGTAGCTGTGTGCAGTGGGATATGACTGTGACATATGTAGTTCAGCATTAAATGTCAAACATCTGATCCATGTTATCTGTGTTCTGTACAGTAGTGTGTACACTGTCTGTTTGTGGGAGTAGCACATACGGTTATATAAGCATGGATGTGACAGAGTAACAAATGCATGATAGTCATATTAATGTGTAGCTTAGCATTGGCAACAGCTGTACCAGGCTAGTATGTTAATCTAGCATTTGCAGCTATATATACACCATCTAATATTACTGTGTGCTCACATGTGATACCTGTTCATGTTGCAGCAAGACCCAATAGGTCAGCCATGTGGTACACGAACTTACAACAGTGTGGACCTTGTGTGTGTATGGCACACAGATAAGGAGAGATCTGTCTGTGTCAGATATATTAGCATCTGTACATGTGCATAGAGCAAGGGACATACTGCAACTGTTTGTGAAGGGTGGACTATATATTTTGTTGAAGGTTGTTATGTGCATATGTCTATATAGGTTGTAGTGTGTGGCAAACAAGAAAGCATACAGTGCTGTTATATGACATGTGGTGGTTAAACGCTGTGGGTATGATTTGTCAGGTTTGTAGTGTTGCAGCCAGTGAAGCCTGCTAAAGCTACATGGGCTGAGAACACCTTCAATGCATTCCGCACAACACTGTGCAATATTATGACATAACGGTATACCTCACAACCTTTGCATGATTGATATCCCCACCATGAAAGGTGGACTGTATATGTGCCTATATGTATATCTATGTGTACACCAATGGATGTTTATATGTATGTGTGTGTGTGTGTGTGTGTGTGTGTGTGTGTGTGTGTGTGTGTGTATATATATATATATATATATATATATATATATATATATATATATTTAGAGAGAGAGAGGGTCATATTTACTGCAACAGATGCCTGGTGACAAAGCCATGGACCCAAGCTTACTGTTGACACTGCATTGGCATACCTTCTTGCAAAGACTCTGTACCCATGAACTACCATATAGGTGGTAGTCTACTTAACACTGAAGGTGTGATAAGAGACCATGGGACACAGGTGGACAGTAGTCACCCCTCTGATAATCACAATGCCACACTAGTCATGTCAAATGTCTATGTGGCACACATCATCACAAAAGGTGTGTTATCCAGGGAAATATAGGTCAGTGTTCCCCCTACTCATCACACATAAAGGCCATTATCGAGTACAATGCCCCATGCGGTATGTACCTCCCGAGACATCTACAGCAACTGGAAATGACACAGACATACCTCACAAAGAGTAATACTGGCCTCAAACAGATGCCCTATGTAGACCATTTCACAAACCCACAGCTAGACTGTGTTGCATACCGCCTACACAGAGGTGACCTCTGCCTAACATACTAAGCTATGTCAAACCCAGAGCTGTTGGACATGCTCCACATAGACAGATCACAATCCCTACAAGCAACACACTCTAGGGACCAAAACCTTGTGACCTCAATAAACAGCACATGCTGGTGGGATAGATTCCTGTCTCAGAGACATCCCATACTCTGGAACAAACCACCTATCAATAGCAAACAAAGCCCCTAATTAGCTGTCATCAGAAATAATCCTGATGAATGTATGGGAGATAGGAAATACACCCTAGGAATCACCTCTGTGGCTCTGCTTGACAGGGCCATGTGAAACGTACTTACCTGTGAGTCAAAGGCCAGGGTAGCATATGGCTAGAATTCTATAGACCCTAGGGCCAATAGCTTATTACCTACCTTATGAAGCGATACACACCCACACATACTTGTTGCAATAATTGCTATGTGAGGTTGACTGAGTGTGATGGTGAATGTGTTGATAAATGTGTCAGAGTTCTGTATATGTGTGATAGCTTAGTGAGAAACTGTTTCAGTCATGGTATTATGTGCCCTAGCTGTGATCTCAGCAAAAGATATGTATGCAATCACTAGGCAGAAAAAGCAGTATGCCATACGGACTGACGTAGTCCCTTGGTGTTGACTGGGATGTTCCATTGTAGGTTAAAGCAGTACATGTATGCTTGCTGAGTGATACTGCTGGTGAATCCAACTCATGCATGAACTGTAGTACTACCTGAAGCTGTATGCCTACACAGCACAGTATGGTGTATGTCCACATTTCTTGGAACCACTGTTTTGCGTGTTCCCTGTAGTCCTCACAGATTACATACCTCAGGCATAAGGTTTTGTAACTACTGACACACAGTACTGTATGGTACTCAGGTAAAGGTCATCTGGGTTGCCATACCTTTGTGTCTGGTATGTATGTCTGATGTGTGTGTGGGTATGCCTGTACCATGGCCTCGGTCATATGTGTGTTACAGGATATAATTGCGTATCTAGCAAAATGTATAGTCTAGTACATCAGTAATCCACCTATATTAATGAATGTGCACATATGTTAGGCAGGGGTTTGCCATCAACGACTAGTGTGGTATACTGGTAATACAGTATCTGGACTTTACAATCATTGCAATGGAATAGATATTTCCTGATGCATTAGCTTGATATATACCTCCTGTGGCTAGGTGGTGCATTGTGTCACAAACAGTGTGCCATGTACTGTTGTATAGTCTTACATACTGGTTTATCTTTGTTGCTGTGCAAAACATGGTTTGATATATAGAGTGTGCCAGGCACTGTCAGGCAGTTGTGGTCTGAGCACTGATATATGGTATTGAAAGTGTGTATCCTCTGACAACCAATAGGTTGCTATATATGGCAGTTAATTGATATCTGTACTTTAGAATGTTAAGTGTGCCACATGACATGCTCACACATATTGTTTCATTGTCTTCCAGGGTAATGGCCCACCATCATAACCCCACCTACAGCACGGCAGAGGAGGAACTGATAACAGCAAGCCTGGTGCAGCACTATGCCCTGCAGTTGTCCAGAACCAGCCAGGACCAGCATGAGCGGACTGCACTGTGGCAAGATCTTGTCCATAGGGTAAATGACATAGGCATGCATAACCGGACATATGAGCAGGTACGCCATCACTGCAGCAATTTAATTAGACATGTCCAGCAGCGTGCATCAGATATCTGTAGACAACAGCTTGCCATAGGTGGTGGGGTACCCATCCATCCCCCCCTCACCAGAGTGGAGGAGCTGCTCCTGAGCCAGGTGGCTCCTGGCCAACAGCAACAACATCAAGCAACATGTATCATCATGGAGGCAGGAGCCACCCAGCAAGTTGACACAGAGCGTGCAGGTAACATGGCATAGCTGTACACTACTGTTGCCTCTATTGGTAGAGCATGCTCATGTGAGATGTGTACTGTGTAGTTAGAGGATGTGGTGACTAGTGTTGTGCAATACTAATAATTAGCAATGTAATCTGTAGGCCTGTGACTGTCAACCATTGTACTACTATAAGATTGCAGACACACAGTAGCAATGCCACAGTTGTTGCCAATGACAAACTGTCTCATATCCTTGTAGGTCCCTCTGGTGTGACAGCAAGGCAGCAGACCCATGCTGGTGAGTGTGTTCTACATTTAATATTACTAATTAAATGTGCATGTCATAGGTGAGCTGTAGACCATGTACACGTAACACACCTACGCATAATGCATGCTTTGCATGTTTGTTGTGAGACTATGCACATCCCAGTAATGTGGGTAGCTGCCTAAAACACATAACAATACGCAGAGCATCCCACACAATTGTGGCAACACTGTAGTGGACATTGGATAGGCAGAGGCAATACACATGCACACAACATACACAACTTTGTCATACGCGGTACACATTCACATGCTACACATGGCGTATTCAGACGCCCGCTGTAAGGTCACACTCCAGTATCTCAAATGTCATCTGCATAGCACACATAATATACCTGAGGGGCGGATGCCTCTCATGTGGCTGTGTGACACTCTTCAACACATAACACATTCATGTTAGGCAATGTCCCCTATTGGGCACCATACAAACCCATGTAACAATTGGCTGTGAAATGGTGAATGTGGCCATGGTACAGCAGTTCTGGTACAGCATGGTATGTGCCGGTCTGGCACACATTAGTAGCCTTGAGTGACCACATGATGCTGCATGATGATGGCTCATGGTACTAAACCCCATCCAGTTACAGTGACCACAGTACTACACATAGCATTAACTTATGTGCACCTCAATGTTGTGTGTGTGTGCACACATATGGACCAATACACAATATGCATAGCAATCACCTTTTGTACAAAGTGACACTTATATGCCTTGTAATGCTATTGAGTGTATAGGTCAAATGACACACACTGTGTATGTGTGATGTTTAATGTTGCATTTGTGTTGTAGCATGCCATGTCATGGCTGGCACTTGCATGGCCACAATATGTCCTACACTCTACATAACCACTGTACAATGGCTATATTGAGCAATGGTATTCCATCAAGAATACATGCACCACTCATCCTGTGTGTATACATAGCATGCATGTGCTAAACCTGTGTCCACATTTATCTGCTAAAGACACAGACGCTCTAATCAGAAATGGATATCTATGTGACACACAGATACACATCCAGCCATGGTATGTATATCTGTGAGTGATGGTGCACAGGACATTGCAGAGCTTTTAATACTTACACAGCAATGTGTTCCAGTGTGAGGCCAATCACTGAACAACAGCACAAATGCATCAAAGCCATGTATACTGTTATTAGCAAGGGCTGTCTACACCCAAACTGCATGCTGTTGAGCAACACACGTCCTGCATGCTGACACGTGTGATATCACTCTTTGCCTTGTGATACTCTACCCCACCGTCACCCGCTATCGTGTACATTCTGGATTGCTGGTGGTGTGTGTGTGTGTGTGTGTGTGTGTGTGTGTGTGTGTGTGTGTGTGTGTTTGTGTGTGTGTGTGTGTGTGTGTGTGTGTGTGTGTGTGTGTGTGTGTGTGTGTGTGTGTGTGTCTGTCGGTTTTAGTGAGGAGTGCATTTGTGTGCATGTGTTCATGTCTGCATGTGTTCATGTGTTCATGTGTGCATGTGTGCATGTGTTCATGTGTGCCGACATCATGTACAGGTTGTAAAGTGTGTTTCCTGTCTTCCTCTCACAGGTGCTGACTTTGGGCTGGTTCACTGCAGCAGGAAAACTGACGTCACTGAGCAAAATAGTGATAATGATGATAGGTGTGTTGAGGCACAGGCATGTTTGCCAGGGTCTGTCGTTGGGCCACCAATTGACAGTACACAAGTGTCCACCCCATCCATGCACACAGTCATACTGCCAATACATCCATCACCAATGCCCTTAGCTGAGGGACAGCATGCAGTCAGCATTGGCCAGGACAGTGTGGTATCCCATGGCACATGCATCCCGACACAGCAGCCATACCCAGATGTCTGAAAGGGTACCACAGAGGCAGATGTCCAGGAGTTCTCATCAGAGCACTGCTGCTCATCATGCCACTGGCAGATGTGCCACAGGTCTTCCAACCTCATGCATGTTCCAAGCTGTCATGGAGGCACAGGCACATATGGAACGGTACACCAGACAGGGAATAAGGGCACAGAGGGCACATAACACTGTTGTAATTGACAGTATCCATGACCTAGCTGGTGCCATCAGTAATTACACTGAGGTCACTGATAGATGTTGGGGAGAGACATTAGATGTCCTCCACAATGTCATGTCCATGTGTCAGGACAATGCAGGATGGTTGAGTCATCGACGTGGATGCATGCCAGCAACATCAGCAGCTGGCAGTCACCGCAGATGTCCCTCAAGCCACAGCCGCTCCCGTAGTACCAGCCCCAGCAATGTTGGGGGTGGGCTGTCCATAGAACATCCTAGAAGACCATGTGTACATGGCTATGGACAGTCCCAGCAAGAACCTGGGCCCAGTGTACATCCATCTACCTCTGGGGATAGTACCCAGTCTGGCTTAGTACCTGATAAACATTCAGACATTTACATGAATTTCGAACACATGCATTTAAATTTAGGTGCATCTGTACGGTACAAATGGGCATTAGGGGTGGTGATCTAGATAATATTCTGTTATTGAAGGAATATGAATGGATAGTACATCTACAGGCTGATAAACCTCCGGGCCTAAATGGGTCAGTAAGTATAAAACCAGAGTTAGTTAAGCGACAAAGGGAGAATTTATGAGAATTGTTTTGTCTTATCATTTTTTTCTAATGTTCCTTATATATTTATTTTAATATGGATGATTTAAGTATATGTATATATTTTTTATATATGTATTTTATAAGTATAATAGAGTATTTAAGAAATTTAGGTATGATGTGCTTTTAAATAATTTGCATAATTAATTTGGGTCTTTATCTGAATGGCTGGCTTGTTCATGTGATTTTCAAATGTTCCTCTATTTAAATGTGGTTTGTATAAGTTGATTTTATGTGCTGATGAAGGGTGTAGGCCCGAAAGCTTCATTAAAGCTGTTTGTTCGTGACTACTGTGTTTTTGGATACTACTTGACATTTTCTGATCTAGTGTATTTTCGTGGTGGAACATTGTTGTAGCAGGTGGCCACTTACAACAATATAGGAGGAATTTAAAGCCATTTGTTTCGATATTGTTGTGTATCTACACTGCCGTTGCAGGGATGAGTTCAACTATTAAAAGGTTACTAACTAAGTCAACTAATCCGTTGCTACAATCCAAGGTTGTGGAGTCTTCACAAGGTGATAATGTAACTAATGACTTAACTGAGTTTAATAAGCTGCTTGGCCATTTAGAGAAAAAAGTTCAAAGTTATAAGCATTTACAATGGCAGAGGCTTAGTTTTTTAGCCTATTTAGACTTGGGGGTAGTACCACGTGGATTGCGTATACTAAAGATGCCATCATATGGAAATACCCACCAGGAACTTTTAATGCAGTGGCAGCAATTGAATCTTGAACTCAGTAAGAGTTATATGAAGTTAATGAATCAATTTTTCGAGAAAGTGGAATGTGAATTATTAGAAGAAATAGACTGTCTTGAAAAGGAAGTCTTTAAACTATGTGGTACGGAGTGTTTGAATGAACAGTATCAGTTGTTTATTAATCGTGTTCAAGCACTTGACTATAGATTAGAAATGCAAAAGAAGCGAAAGCTTCAATGTGATATTAAAGATTTTAAAAATGGCCATATTTTTAGTTGGCCGAGAGGGGATTTCGCTCAACGGAGAACTGAGAAACTTAATAGTAGGTCAGTGAAGCCGGTTAATAGGCTTCTTGATGAATTGGACAAATTTGAATTGCCGCCATCACCGGCATTAGTTGTAGCCAATAATGAAATGGGCGTGCCAAATACGTCTGCTTCAGTTCCTGCCTTGATGCGTCAGTGTGAGCATACTATGGTGAATGGAGGTGCCAGAAGGGAGGAGATACCACCAAGTGATGAGCTCGTCGGAGAAGTTAATGAGTCTGTAGTTACACCCGTAGCAGAGATCTCTGTATCTGGAGCGGAAGTAAAGGAAAAGTGTAAACAGATGGAGATTTCCTCTTTTTTACCTTTCAGGTTAAAACAACCGGAGAAGGTAGTGGTTCAGCAGAGAAATTTACAAGAGCCCCAAGGGCAGAAAACATTGCAGAAGTCGGTACAAGCGTTGAAGAGAAAGAACGAGAGTCCAAAGCTACCCAGCAAGGCTCCTCGGCTGTGAGGACAGGGATTTGCTTGTTAAAAGGTACTATTAATCTTTCTAACTATGTTTTGACTGAGCAACGCTACAATTTGTTAAAAAATGGAATGAAATTCATCCCTACTTTTAAGGACAATATTGTGGACATTTTAACTGATGTAAAATTGTTTGCAAGAAACGTTATGCTTAAATCTTTGCTTAAACAAACTAATGATTCGAACTGTGTATGCAAAAAACTGAGTGTTTTTGTACCTCAACTTTCACCAGTTATTTTAGCTTTTTAAATGTTGTTGAAAATGAGATAAGAGCTTTATATAGTATTAAGAATAAGTATAGAAATGGAGATATTAAATATAACCTATCTTTTAATGAATACAAGTTATTGTTGCAAATTAAAAAAGATAGTAGTATCATACTAAAACAAGCTGATAAAGGAGGGGCTACAGTGTTGATGGATAGAGTATGGTATATGAATAAGTTTAAGCAATTTTTGTCTGACGCAAGTACTTTTAAAGTATTAACATTTGCAAATGTGAAAGATGATGTTTCTCAGGTGAATTTGGCGTTATATGATATGCAACTGAATCAAGATATTACAATTGAACTGTTTAGTTACTTAACAGTAACATGTCCCAAAATCCCACAAATTTATGGTATCCCCAAAGTGCATAAATCAATGAGTGATCCACCATTAAGGCCTATCGTGTCTGGCAAGGGATGGGTGACCGAGCCAATTTCAAGATATTTACAAAAAGTGTTAGGAAGGTATCTACTTAAGTGTGAAACTGTTTTGAAAGATACGGTTCAATTTTAGAAAAATTGGATATGTGGTTTAATCACCAAACTAGTTCTGATTACATCTTGGTTACACTGGACATAGCATCGCTTTTTACAGTTATTCCAATAGATTATGGGATTGAGGCAGTAAGAGGTTTCCTAACGATGCAATCTTTTGAGCAGACACGTGAAATTGAAAATATTTGTCTTTTATTAGATTTAGTTCTGACGAAGAATATTTTTATTTTTGATGGTGTTCCCTACCAGCAGTTAACTGGGGAGGCCATGGGTACATATGTGGCGAATACTTTGCCAATTTAGTTTTATATGTATGGGAAAAGCAATATATTCTAAATGAGAATAATGAGTATGCGCGTTTATTTGATTGTTACTGTAGGTTTGTGGATGATTGTTTTTTCATTTGGAAGGGGACTTTGATTCAGTTAGAAAGTTTCCTCTCCTATCTTAACACCACAGCATGCTTCCTTAAGTTTTAAGATGGACTTTTCCCTAGACAAAATAGATTTTTTAGATGTAAGGCTTTATAAACAACTTGGTAGGTTGGAAACAAGGGTACATAGAAAGGATGTGCGTGCAGCAAGGTATTTAAATACTGCCAGTATGCATCCAATGCATATCTATAGAGGTATTATAAAATCTCAGCTGATAAGGGTTAGTAGGTTAACAACTGATGTGGAAGTTTTCTTGGAAGAAACTGAGAAGATGAGGAAAGAATTTATTGAGAATGGGTATCATCCTAGAGATGTTAATATGAGTTATGAGGAGGTGAAGCAAGGAAGAAGGGGCCCTATAGACCAGTTTTGGTTCTTTATCCCTGAACCACTTATGTTGCACAACAGAAGGGGAAGGTGATAGGTCAGTCAACAGTTCTGTTCTTAGATTTACCACCACTTATAATGCTAATACTAATAATGTCTGTAAAATAATTAAAACGAATTGGATAATTTTGATGTCTCAACCAGACTTAAAAGATTTACTAGGTCCAGTTCCAAGGTTTACTTTTAGAAATGGTCAAACGTTTAAACAAATTTTATGTTATAAGGATTTTTTGACTGAATCTGTCCCTATACAAGCTAGTATGGGGACCTTTAAGTGTTACAATTGTGTCTGTTGTTCTGATATCAATGATAGTAGTAGTAGCTTCCAGCACCCCATAACAGGTGAATGGTTTAAATTTGTTTCTCGAGCAGATTGTAATACCACTAAGCTAGTTTATCTTGCTAACTGCACTTCATGTAATGTTTTTTATGTGGGGAAAACATCTAGGAAGCTTAAAGATAGAATAACAGAGCATAGGTATGAGATTAAAAGGAAGGTTGAGACAAACGCATTATTCAGACATTTACATGAATTTCGAACACATGCATTTAAATTTAGGTGCATCTGTACGGTACAAATGGGCATTAGGGTGGTGATCTAGATAATATTCTGTTATTGAAGGAATATGAATGGATAGTACGTCTACAGGCTGATAAACCTCTGGGCCTAAATGGGTCAGTAAGTATAAAACCAGTGTTAGTTAAGCGACAAAGAGAGAATTTATGAGAATTGTTTTGTCTTATAATTTTTTCTAATGTTCCTTATATTTTATTTTAATATGGATGATTTAAGTATATGTATATATTTTTTATATATGTATTTTATAAGTATAATAGAGTATTTAAGAAATTTTGGTATGATGTGCTTTTAAATAATTTGCATAATTAATTTGGGTCTTTATCTGAATGGCTGGCTTGTTCATGTGATTTTCAAATGTTCCTCTATTTAAATGTGATTTGTATAAGTTGATTTTATGTGCTGATGAAGGGTGTAGACCCGAAAGCTTCATTAAAGCTGTTTGTTCATGACTACTGTGTTTTTGGTTAGTACCTGATAGTGTCAGTAGCACCCCTGCCAGGCACAGGTACCATATTGGAGGCCAGAGATGGTGATCTGTAAAGCCTTGCAGGTACAGTCTGTGGCTGTCCCACAAATACCCATATATGGCAGCCACATGGTGGAACTGTGTGCATGCAGACACACACACACATAATCCAGACACCCAGGGCTAACACATACCCACACACATTACATCAAAATTGACCCATACCAGTATTCTTGCCCTCACACACACACACACACACACACACACACACACACACACACACACACACACACACATGTCGATTGGATGGCTCACTGTAGGCCTCTGGCAAACCAACAACACACCCTGTGCATATGATGAAACCTGTGCCACCTCCTGTCATCTGTAACATCGATGCAGGAACAGGCTACCATGGTGCTGATGCACAGGGTGTCTTTATAGCAGTATAGCAATGTTAGCATGTTGTCAGCAGTAGACTATAATTATATGCTTGAAGGTGTAGCTGAGGAGGCATGCTGCATTAAAGCTATGATTGACATTGTAGTGTTGTTTACACCAGTGTTAGTTCCAATTGTGTATTGTTTGCCCACATGCCACTTGGCTGATGTGTGCAGTATTGGCAGCATGTGTTAGAGAGTGAAAAGTATGTGTGGGATGTGTGTAGCACAGATTTACAGGTGTACAGTTGTGAACATGGTGGAGGTGCACTGTCTGTATGTACGTGCATAGTGGACACATGGGCAGGGTGACATGCTCTGTATTACACAGTAACACTCCATAGTTTCTATTGGTGGCCAGTGTGCATTGTACTACACACAATTCGGAACTTGACTACACATGTGTGTATGACATGGTTTGACTCTGTGCTGTGGATGATACTGTTACTATCTGTCATTGTTTTGCATTCTGGTAGTATACATGACTTCAACAGCCTGACCATAACCGATCGTTAGATGATGTCTTGACAACTGACACACCGATGTAGGGAACACAGCAAAATTTGGATCCTTCAGGTACTATACTATGCCAGTAACCAGTGGTATTCACCTGCACCCATTACTGGGACCACCCCTGTTTGACATATGGCTCTCTTAGGTACAAGCAATCACAGTAGGGATATGTCTGTCCACGTCTGGTAATGCATACTGTGGCTTATACTGCATTCTCCAGGTGACACACACATCCTTCACAAGGGTATCATGCAGACAGATACCTGTTGTCAAACCCATGCTGTAAAGCTATAGGCCAAACTAAGCATAGTCATCCACCTTTACGGAACATAGTATCCCCACAGTACCACATAGGTAGTAGCCACCAACATGATGAACAGGTACCAATGTTTACAAGCAACCTAGTGTTACATCATCTCTCCTTTGATAATCACATTTCCTAAGGTATTTTGAAATCCCTCGGTGGATCACATAAACAATAAGGGGTCTGCATGCATGTCCACAAAGGTTGTTGTACACCTATCATGAATAGTCATCATTGACAGACTTTGCTGCGTTTGAACAGGTCTGACATATACCTCGGCCATAAACCCTCACTCACACAATTCAATAGGAACCGTAATGAGTGTGTGTGACATGGATGACCTAGGCCAGGCATCACTGCAGTGGCTGGCCTTGTCATAAGCGTACAGATGTGACCTAAGATCTGGGAAGTAGCAGCACAGTTTGGCAAAGATGACAGCTGTGTTCTTAGATAAAGCAGGGTTCCCACACATGCAATAATTGAGGCAACATGTACGTATATGTATTTGCCTCACAGCTACCTCACATGTGCAATGCCTACTGGTATGTCATACAGTAGTAAAAGCAAAACGCACAACATATTGACCAACAGTGTCACACAGATAGAGCACACGCACTCACCAAGTGCATTATTCAAACCCCTACTTAACAATACTAGAGAAGTACACATTAACACAGCGGGATATACACATTACTGAGAGGTCTTATTTCCACAGGTATATTTGTAGGATGGTGACATCATCAGACTTGACAAAGATAAATATACCACTTGTAAGGCGTACTACTACTCTACATAAAGGTTGCTCCTCTCTGAGGTAATTACACACACACAGTTGTCAAGTGCAGGATTCAAACCCCTACCTAACTACTTCATGATACTAGAGAAGTACACTGTAACACACCGCGCTATACACATTACTGAGAGGTTTCATTTCCACAGGTATATTTGTAGGATGGTGACATCATCAGACTTGACAAAGATAAGTATACCACTTGTAAGGTGTACTACTACTCTACAAAAAGGTTGCTTCTTTCCAAGGTAATTACACACACATACTTGTTAAGTGCAGGATTCAAACCCCTACCTAACTACTTCATGATACTAGCAGAGTATGCATTAACACGTCATGCTGTACACATTACTGGGAAGTGCTTTTTTCACAGGTATATTTGTAGGATGGTGACATCATCAGACGATAATGATTAGTATACCACTTTTAAGGTGTTTAACTACTCTCTCCAAAGAGGTTGCTCCTTCCCAAGGAGACCACACACAGACACACACTTATGGAATGCAGGATTCAAACCCCTACCTGATTACTTTATGATACTACAGGAGTACGCATTTACACAACACACTATGCACATTACTGTGAGTTCTCCTTTCCACAGGTATATTTGTAGGATGGTAACATCATCAGACTATACAATGTGGGTTGCATTAGATGACATTTGGTGGGCTACATAGAAGGAATGTCTGAATGCTTTGGCCATGTGACCATCAAAGGGGACTTTGCTATCTACCTGTGTCCCCAGGGCCATAATGACTGTCTCCGTACATACTGGATTACCACCTATGTGGTAATTTGTGTGAACATTGTTTTACCCACAGGGGATGACTATGCATTCATTGGCATTCAGCTTGAAGGCATTGTTTTGACACCAGGTATCAGTCTCTGTAAGACACTTCTGGAGGATGTCTGTGTCAGCTGTAGAGTCGATTATGGACCACAGTTAGCAGTCATCTGCAAACCTGTTCAGCCATACAACTCCCGTGCTTGCCTGTACCTCTGAACAGTATCTACTGAACAGGTGGGGTCTCAGGACCAACACCTGTGGGATGTCATTTGTGACTGCCTTAGAGTCGGACATAGCACCCGCAACTCTGAACATGTGTATTTGATCTGTGAGCCACTTGGCCACCCATCCTGTGACATCACTGTTAATGTTCAAGCTGGTACGCTTGTCCATGATGACAGAGTGGGGAATGGTGTAGAAAGTCCTTAGTGAGGTCCAGGTGGGCTGTGGGGACTACTTTCACCTCCATCTATGTCCTTGGTAACTGTTTGACATAAATCAATTAGATGTAGGAGACAGGATCTGCCTTTAACAAGGCAGTCCAGTGTCTGGAGGTCTCCAATGTCTCTGTTTATGGGTTCCATAACATTTTGCTCAATAGCTTTGTAGACCAGGCTGAATAGACATATAGGGCAATGGTTTCCAGGTTCTGTTGTGGCACCCCCTTTGTGGAGCTGGATGACTGTTGGTGTATGCCATTCTTTGGGTACATAGCCTGTGGTACGCTTGAGTCTGGACAGTGGATGTAGGTGAGGGTGTAGTTCCTTTTGGGCCTAGTGTGGGATGCAGCCTGGGACACCATCCAGTCCCATTGATGCTGTGTTCTTAGCTTTGGAGAGGGCTGTCTTTACCTGCATGTCCATGATGTCTGGGGCTCAGCATCCTTCTGTGATGGACACAGGGCCATTTGGGGGTGATGGGGGGGGAGCTTACACTGAACTTGTCCCTCTGGATGTGGGCAATGAAAGTTGGTTCAATGTATTTCTTTCCTTTTTCAGCAGCTGACAGCATATTTGGAAGTTGACACCTACATGTCTGGTATAGCTACCGAAGACTATGTGGTTATTATTCTTACATTCCTTGGCTATTTGTCTTTAGAAACAGTCCTTGGATTATTTCATGAGCGATCATTGTTTCTTTCTAATAATGATCAGTGATGTCTTTCCTTTAGTGAAGTTGGCTCTATCATGTGTTCGTTTCCTCCTTCTGTTGTCTAGCTTATTTATGGGCAACAACCACCTGATTGCTGTCTTATTTTTGGAGGAGTGCATCTTGGATTTCTTTGTGTTGTCTCATTCCATGCATCCCTGTAGATGCTCATAGGATGCACTTGTAAATGATTCTGCAGATTGTATACCATTATCCTATAGCAAGATGTCTTTGGAACATTCCACTTTGGTCTTGGGAAGTGTGCAGTTTGCTTTGGAATATGTCTTCACAGTGGTTTCATTGACTGGGTGGGGGGCGGGATGTGGATGTCCAGTGTGATTACTTTATGATCTGATATTACCAGCAAGGGGTTTATCTCTGTTGTGAAACACTGGTACCCCATGTTGGTGATGATCATGTCCAGTATGTTGTCACCTGTTGTGGGCGTGGTGACCAGCTGTTCCAGGGTGTTAGAGTTTTTAAACTCTAGGAAACATTGGGCAAAGGATGTTGTACACAAGTAATTCTCCCACTCAATATTTGGGTAGTTGTAATCTCCTCATATAATGGTGTTTGACAGGACCCTTGTATTTTCCACTTTCTCAGGAATACTGAGTGAGGTTCCTGAGACAAGATATGTGATCTGTAGCAGGCTACAATCTGATGAGCAGCTTTGCCCAATGTTAGTTGCACTTGCATTGTCTCCAGGACCTCATGCAGTGCCACTGACCTGAAGGTGTGGGTATCCATTAGGTAAATGGGTACACCCCTTCCTTTTGTATTTCACTCATGGTTTTGGGTCCAAAGGTCAGAGGGATTGTGAGTGTCTTACGTGGAGCATGTCCAACAGCTCTGTGTTTGACATAGCTTTGTATGTTAGGCAGTGAACACCTCTGAGTAGGCGATATGCAAGGGAGTACGGATGGAGAATTTTGAGATGGTCTGTGTATGGCATGTATTCCAGGCCACTAATGCTCTTTGTGAGGTATTGCTGCAGGCTTTCTGGTTGTTGTGGTTGTCTTGAGAGGTACATAGCAGAAGTGGCATTGTACTCTATTATAGTTCTAGTGAGTGATGAGTAGAGGGGAACAATGTCCTCTTCTATTCTGCATGAGACAAATTTTGTGATGAGGTGTGCCACACAGGAGGGTTTCCTGACTACTGTGGGAATGTGGTTATCACAATTGTGTCCACTGTCCACCTCTGACCCAAGGTCTCTTGTCACACTTTCAGTATGAAGTATACTACCACCTATGTTGTAGTTCTTGGCTACAGAGTTTTTAACAAAGGGGATGACAATGTACGTTTTGGCATTGAGCTTGAGCCCATGGCTTTGACAACAGCCATCAGTCTCAGTGAGGCCCTTTTGTAGGATGTCCACATCTTTAGTGTTTACAATTATGGCCCCTAGTTTGCAGTCCTCTGGAAACTTCAGTTGCCACAGACCTTCCATGTTAAATTTTACTTCAGGGAAGTATATGCTACACAGCCTGGGATGTTATCTGGTCCCATGACTCCTGTGATATTGGCTTTGGAGAGTGTTTTTTACCTGTGCAGCTGTGATGACAGCAACTTTGCAGTCTTCCATTATAGAGTTGTGCTTTTTCATGGGTGAGGGGGGGGGGTAAAGTTAACACTGATCCTATCTGCAGGATGTTGGCAATATCAGTTGGGTCTGTTTATTTAGTGCCATTGAGATGTAACTCAGAACAGATCTGAGTGTAGCCATGACATGGACCTGCCTGTTGGGCAGAGATCTCCTGAGTTGGCAGTATGCAACAGAGTATAGATTGGGTTACATTCAGTCTTGTTGCATGGGGCAACTATTTGAGGCCAGTAATCCTCTTGTTAAAGTACTTCAGTAGTCTTTCTGGCTGCTGAACATGCCTAGTCAGATTCATCCTAAGTGTGTTGTGGCACTCTCTGACGGGTCTGATGACCGCTGAGTAGTGTGAACCTCCTTTGACCTACATGCACAGACCTTGGCAGTTTGTGTGAACACATGGCATGATTTTCTGACCACTTTGTGAATGTGTTTCTGTAAGTAGAGATGACTATCCACATTTGTCCATAGATCCCTTATTATCACATCTGTATTTAATCTGTGTGTCTGAGCATGCACAGTATGACCTTTCAGTGTGATGCTGAATGAAATCCACTACATTTGTTGGAGTGTGTGAGCATGCCCAGTATAGCCATTTATACTATATGTGTATGGCAAATCAAGTTGTATTTTTACAGCAGGGCTCACCTTTGTATCATAGATCAACAGGGATCGTGCTGTGCCTGCAGAGCTTCCATGAGACACTTTGCATACACTTATCAACATTTCTAAATACAGGGGGGGCATCTAATCTTTGTACATTTCTACCCGGGGGCACACCTAATTGTTACTGTGGGTGTACATAGGATGAAGGTTTCACCTGACACTTATACACATTTGCTATGCCTGCACTGCTATGTATGGTTCACCATTTCAGTCTGTATTGTTGCCTATCGTACTGGCTACAAATCCTAGTGTCCAATGTCATGTATATTAGATTGCAACTTCATAGCCTACACAACCCACATCACACTGCCTGGCCTGATGTTCTCTGTCGGCATAAGCCTGTGGGGGAGGTTACCCATATGCCTCTTTAGGGGCATGATACAGCATTTCTTTGTGTTTGCTTTAGTGTACAATTGTCCTGCTGTGTCAGTGCCACTGAAATGCTATCATGGCTTAGTGGTTCAGTACTGTGACTATAGTGCACAGTATCCTAGGTTCGAGTCCTATCACTGGTTTTTATTTTCATGCTGGGCAGACCAGACTGCTTAAGGAACAGTAAAGCAAATATGAGCATGTTTACCTGACTTTACTCAACTTTGAATGACTTTGCCCAACCTTGCCCAACATTGCTCAACATTGCCCAACACTGTGCTAGTGAACACGGGCAATTTTGTTTACATATACTAAATATTGATAAATGCTGCTTAGCACTGCTTTAGATTGCTTAAAACATGGCAATCATGTCTCAGGAGGTGCTGCAGGGCTACCTATGTTGGATGCACATACTACACTCCCTATACATGTTTGGAAACAGGTAATGTCAAGTTAGCCATCCCTTTTATTTTATGTGCGAGTTAGAGAGAGGTATCATTTCCAGGGTTCCTACTGAGCCAGTGTATGTGCTATGCGTTGCCAATTTGCCAAGGCCAAGGCATACTGGGCATGCCTCCTTCTGTCTACTGGGGCAGGCTCAGTTTGTTCCTCCTCCGAGTCACGCTGTGCCTGTGCAGGCCTTGGCAATGGTGGGGGGCTGTGTGGCCCTGCCCCATGCTGCCCCATGCTGTTCCTGCTGCAGCTGTTTTCGCAGGATCATATTGTGTAGCATGGCACATACCATGACAGTTTGGGTACATGGAGTTGGTGAGTACTGCAAGGCTCCACCAGATGTGTCCAGGCACCGGAACCATGCCTTGAGCATCCCATACACATGCTCGATTACATTTCGTGTTTGTGTGTGTGCCTCATTATGGCATTCTTGTTCAGGTGTGTGTGCATTTCTGATGGGTGTCATCAGCCATGGCTCCAGTGCGTATCCAGCATCCCCCACTAGGTGACCGTCAGGGATGTTACTATTGGCAAATGTCTGGTACAGCTGCGTCAGATGCCAGATATGGGAATCGTGGTAGCTTCCAGGGCAGCCAGCACACACATTCAGTATTATGCCTTGGGCATCGCACATGACCTGGCAGTTGATGAAGTGGAAGCCCTTGTGATTGATGTAGGCCCTACCCCACTCACCGGCTGGTATTTTGATGTGTATGTACGTGCAGTAAATTGCACCCACTACCTCGGGGTATTCCGCTATTTGCTGGAAGAGGCACATACTGCTGGCCAATACCACACGGGAATTGGGGAAATATACACGATCACTGACGTGCTGACATGGCATTCAGGAACTGGTGCAGTACTCTGGATGCTGATGCCTGTGAAATCCCCATCATATCACCAGTTGGTCTCTGGAAGGTACCTGTTGCTAGTATTCTTAGGCCAACACATACCTTGGTTTCCACTGGGATGGGTTCACCTCTGTTGGATCTGTGTATGAGGCGTGGCCTGCACAGCTCAACAATTTGCTGCAGGAGGTCTCTGTCCACTCTATAGCGCTCCACTATCTCCAGCTCATGTAGCCCCCTGGTAGGTTACCCTCGGTCTGTACACTCTTTTCCATCTCCTCACTGTGGGTTGCTCAGCAGTATTTGCAATGGCACCACCCTCAGCATCTTGCACATATTGCCTTATAATAGCAATGGCAGCCCCTAACGTTTTTTGCCTCAGTTAAGCTTTTTAAGTTTTCACTTCTTTTTGTAGACTGCAGTGTTGCAGTGTTTCTGAGAAAAACATGGGGGGAATGTTGTTTGCAGAGTTTTAAGTGCTGGGCTGGGCTGGGCTAGTGTACTGCCTGTGTAATTGGCTGATTCTGATTGATTTCACCTGGCAGCTCTATTAGTTCTCCTTGGTTGACTTCCTACTACTTCTTTTCCTTCCTTTTCCCTTTCTTTTTCCACAGAGGGCAGCGACACACAAACAAGCACAAACATGCACACACGCATGCACACAGGCTTATACAGGCTTACACGGGCTTACACAGGCTTAGGTGGGTGCACATGCATGCACACAGGCTTAGACATGCCTTACACAGGCTTACACGGGCACACACACACACACACACACACACACACACACACACACACACACACACACACACACACACACACACACACACACAGCCTTAGACGGGTTTACAGGCGCGCACACGCTCGCACATGGTGTAAGCATCTTTGCAATAAACTTTAGTGGTAGCCACTGCGTACACCTTCAGTTTCTGGGTGTCAGTTCAGACAACTGTAGATACGCCTCTTCCAGTGCTGAGTAACTCACAGCAAACACATGCCACTCTGCTCCAATAAGCTTAAAGTCTTTGTAACATACCCCCCTCATGATGTCACCTATCTTCTACTCTGTTATTCCCCTAATCCTACTCTTACACTCTAGGGACATGGTTCACATGGCAGGGAAAACTGGTATTCACTATCCGTATACTCATTTGCATAGGATAGCCTACTAATGCTTGGTTACATCTCTTAGACTGAGCTTCCCCCCTTAGCAACCTCTACTCATTATCCATGTTGTCTTCAGCCTGCCATTCACCTGCATGGCAGATGAATATATTTAATAAAATGCCTATTTTTAGGCTTTTTTCCCTGGTTTTTAGAGCGCTGCATGTTTGCGTGGCGCTGCGCTACTCTTAAACATCAAAGATCGGGGGAAAAATATTGCTTTTTATTATTTTTCAACACATAATAATGCCAATGGCCTTATATTTGGCCATTGGCATGCTTCCTCGACTGGATGCATCCTTTATTTGGAGCTGTCATAGCTCTGTTTTGCTATTTGCAGAATGGTACTCAGTTACCATCTGAGTACATTTCTGCAAATAACGCTACTCTTACTCGGACAGGTTAGTGTTTCCTGGATCACAAATTTACCTCATTTGCATAGCTTTCAGCAGCAGATGAGGTAATTTGCATATCCTAGCACTGTCCGTGCAAGCGTCATTTTAAGAGCTCTCATGCAAGCCCCTGCCGGCTGTTCCTGGATCGCTCAGCAGACATGTTGGCTGTCTGGAGTCTTACTCTACTCTTAGACTCTGTGCAAGCCTTCGTGAATCCGGCCCACTGAAACTGTATATTTTCAGCAGTGTATAAATGCTTGCAGTAGCACATAGTTCTTGTCTCTTATAGTTAATTCAACAGTTGCAAAGAGATAATGAAACAGTTCTAAGTCATAAATTAAATTCTGTGACTGAAAAGAATAAATTAATCAAGTTAAAAACTAAAACTACAACAGACACAGCCCATAACTGATGAAATATTTTCACAGAATGGTCTGCAAAAGAAAAAGTTGTTAAATGCATTCAGTTTTGGTAATAATACTTGATATAATTGTATTAACTATGTAAAATTGCATTTTGACTTGTATAAAAAAAAAGACTAAAGGTTTTGTTTCTTAATGTGTTTTCTATATAATGTGATCAAAAATACATATCAGTATAAAGTGTTTTGAGTATGTTTAAAAAAGAGGGAATTGTTTGAGATTATGAATATAAGACTGAAATTAATTATGTTGTAAATATGCTGAAAGATAAAGCATAGAATAAAATGTTTGCTTGAATATATGTATAGAGTTTAGCAATGTAAAATAAGCATTCATACTATATGTATAACAGACAGGCTTCTATTCACAGCATCAAAAAGAAAAAGCCTAACAAAGCAATATTGTAAAGCAAGCATTAGATGATTTTCTCATGTTTGCAGAACAAATATCTATTAACAGACATTCTTTTTTATAACTCAGCAATACGTGATGTTTTTTCAATAGGAATAGCTTGTACAGATGTTTCCTTTCAGATTTCTGTTAATGGCATCCTCACATCAGCAAAAGTGCTTACAAGTAAATCACAAAAGGACAATAGAAAAGTCTAAAAACAGACATTATGTGACTTCCCACAGAAGGCCAAAAAAGATACCAAGAGGAAATAACAAAATCTATGTGCGTGACTAGCACTCAATATAACAACTGAAAGTAATTCAGTTATATGAGAAAGGGACGGAGAGAAGTATTTTGTAGATGTCATCATTCATATCTGTAATGAAGGAAAACTTTGTAAATATATGCTACAATCTGACAGAAAGAGTATGTGTGGTTTATTATAAAATAAGTTATCTGTAACCGTGCTTATAGCTGCAAAATATATTTATTTATCAGTGTGCAATTTGAAAGGCTTGGTGCTTTAAACAGACTACAGATGGAGTCATGCAAAGCTCTGTGTCTCTGATTCAGCAGTAAATGTTTTTACATTATAGTAAGTCTTTCCATTTTGGAGACAAATATATCACTATGATTTCCCCCTGTGAGGGCTGTAGCATGGAGACCAGTCCCTCTGGGGAAGCCACATGCTAATGAAGCATTGCAGTAGAGTAGCTAATGCTAATTAGCCATGTGTTGTTCCCCTGAATAGGTAGTGCTTCACTGTTTAACTCCACAATATGAGTGAGTCACTCAGCTAAGATAAATTTTACACTATGAAGAAAAAGTAAATGCAATATTTGTTGGTGTTACCCCCCCCTTTAGTCCTATGGAAGTGGTCATAGTGCATGACAGGTATGTATAGTATAGTGTGTGTCTATGTATGTATGTGTGTGGATGGGTTTGTGCATATGTCTGTTGATGCACTAATGCGCATGTGTGTGTACGGGACTTTATGCTATCATGATATATAGACTGGTACAGCAAACACTAACATGGTCAGGTTTGATGCAGAGGCATGGTATTGAGCTCCTAATGAGGTGGTTTTCTGTGCAGCTCTACCAAGCCACATTGTCCATATAGCAAGGATGGAGAGAATCTCGTTGAATCCCAGTCTTTGAGTGAAAGGACACATCAGTATACAGTTTATATCTAACCCCTATGGAATTAAGCTCACTCAGGGATCTATATATAACAATATTCTCTTAGAGAAATTTGCAACTTCTTTTATGACGCTGACCAAGAATTAACCGGGAACCAGAACAGAAGCAAAAAAATGTCACAAGGTGAAAAAAAACAAACTATAAATGCAAACATACATCTTCGAGGCACAACATAGGTCAGACTAGTGAAAAAAACTTTAGTCCATAATCAATGAAAGTAACTTTAATCCAAAAACAGTTAAGCGCTTTTATCCCTATACCAGTAACTTCATCAGAACTAAGAACCATGTTTCAAAATCACATGATTCAATTCGACCAAATTGCAAAATTTAAATCCTCCTACAGGGAAGTTACTTAATTCAACAACCAATCAATAAATAACAAATTATGAAACATTTAAAACAAGTGAACATAAATTTAAAATACAAGCCAGAGACGCCATCTCATTTAAGCCCAGGAATGTATACGCATTTAATATAATCTGCCAATATATTTCCCTTTTTCCATTGTCTCTCACCATGTCTACCCTGGGGTTTCTATCAATTCTTTCTATAGGAAAAAATAAAAAACAATGCTCTGAAAATTTCAAAACATATTTAAAGGGAGTGCTCATATTTTTTCTCTTGTCAATATCCCTTAAATGCTCAAATATACTATGAAAAACTGAAAGGCTGCCAGCCTAACTAGACAGAATTTTGTAAATAATTCTATGTCTTTGTAGATATTAATGTAATCCACAGGCTTGGTTTACAAATTTAAAGAGAGCTATATGTTATGATTAAACTATATGTTATACTGAACTTCAAAATGTAACCACAGTGCCCCCTGCTGGAAGAAAGCGGATAAGGGAAGAATTTTATGACTGTTTGATCTCAAAACTTGGAGATAGGATGTCTGGCCCACCAAAATCTTTCTACTGTTTTGAGAACAGAGTTAATTGCTGGATTTTACATGTATAATATCTTTTATTGCTGTAACTAGAAAGTAGGGCATCCCTGCACAGGAAAGGGACACCCAGTGCTGCTCATGGATCTAAAGAAACCCATGGTGGGCAGCCCAGATAGCCCTAACAGAATCTGTCAGCACCAGGGGAAGCCACTAGTCCAGGTACATGTCCACGACCTAGAGTTAAATGTTTTGAATGCAACCAATAGGGCCATGTGGCATATAGATGCCCACGGAGGCAAGGTCAGGAACAAAAGGTGAGGGAGCCAGTAAGTGGGAAAGACAAAATGCCAATAATAGGTTGTATTGAGACAACATGGGAAACTACCATCCTGCAGATGTCCTGATAGGGAAGTGTTTTGATGAGTCAGTACCATGTGTTAATGCAGTTACACATACCTTCTACCTTATTTAGTACAATTCTATGGGGTATTAGACATTGTATAATTTCATCGAATGAATGAATTGCTGTTGGCACTTTAACATCTGATTTGCATATTTTATTAGTTGCTATTCTAGTCACATGATTTGGGCTAGAAAGTACTTAAGCCTTGAATTTTTAATCATGGTTCATCTTGGAAAATGTCTGGTATGCCTCCAGGCGAAAGCGCTTGATGTGGAATTTTTTATCATTTCATTAAAACAGAGTTTTATTTAATTCATTTTGAATTTTTTGTTCCTGTTGAGTCTTTGGATACATCATTTTGTTCTTGGTCTGGTTCGGATCTAATTTGGTTTCAATTTCTACCTTCTCCACTGAAGTTGGCTATCTTAACTAAGTAAAACCTCTGGGAAGCAAGCCCTGACTCCCTCCAGCTTTTCAATTGTAATAGGTGAGCTACAAATTAGTTTTTGTAAACTGTTAAGGCTTAATGGTGTATGCACAACAACAGTGAAGGGATCTAGCCAATTGCCACTAGATTGGGCTATACTACTTTGAATCAGCCTTACACTCACACAGTGTTCCAGTCCCAAGCATTTACGTTTTAATTTGGTAAAGTAATTTTGCTCCCTCCTTATTGACTACATTTGCTAGTTAACCCCTAGGATCCAATTAAAATTAGCCTGAAAATTGGTGTAAAATTAAAAAAGAATACAACAAATTAAAGGGCAGCCAAAAACATTTCATACATGCAATCGTACAAACCAAACCAAAAGCCCAAGGTAACTCTCAGAGTCAGTGTTAGCCCCGCTCATCCTCGCTGCACTCAGCTTGCTCCGCTCCTCTCCTTACCCCCAAATTCCACCCACCCCACTAGTGCTAAATTTAAACCAGATTTTGCCACTCCCTTGCTACTCCCCCTCCTGCTAAGTACCAATCAGCACATCACACATCATTAAGCAACCCTGCCCCCTTAACCCATTTGCTTCTCTCTCATTCTTCCACACCCTGTTGGCAAAGTCAGCCATCAAATGTCACCCACCCCCTAACATAATGCAAACAAGCAAAAAAACACTAATTAACCAAATGCCTATACTGTTTCTATTTTACCATCTCACTGCCTACAAACAAGCACTTGACCATGGTACTCACTACCCAAATAGTCAGACACCCACAACTTCACACATAACACCAAACACTTTACCTTTCCCAGCACATCAACTATACCACCCTCTATAAAATACCACCCCTGTACAGCCACAAAACATAATCCTAAAGACAAAGACTATATAAAGCTTATAAACAAACTCCTAAAGCTCAGAATATCCTGTAACTATAACCTTATAACACATGGAGACATTCATCCCAACCCTGGCCCACCCTCACCCAATATCCTCCACTCCTCTACCACAACGCCCATAGTCAAGCTACTCATGAATACTCCCACTAGTTCCCTCCTAGCATTTCACCTAAATATTAGAAGTATTAACAATAAGATTCCCAACCTACATGCCCTCCTAGCAACCCACTCCCCAGACATTATGTGTCTTACGGAAACCTGGCTAAAACCCAGCACTACTGACAATGAGATACTACCTCCAGGATACAATATTCACCGGTTAGACCATGCTACAAGGAAATGAGGTGGGATAGCCGTCCTTTACAAAAATACTCTAACCATTAATAGAGACATCATTCAACCTCCCCAATTCAATAATATGGAACTCCTCATAACCAAGCTACAGATTAACCAAAACAAACACTTGAACATTGTCTGTGCATACATTCCACCAGACAACAATCTAAATATCCTCGAAGATCTAATTTACTACTTATCCACTACTTACCCCCAAGAAACCAAAGTTCTTGGTGATTTTAACACTGACTGGCACCCCTGCTCCTCTGACCCCCCCCCCCACTCATATAAACTTATCTGGGTTTAAACAGACCATAACCTCTCCCACTAGGATAAACAAACCAACCAACAAGGAAAGTATGCTAGACTGGATCCTAGTTTATAACCAACCCCAACTGTACACAGCTGGTACTCTCCCTGATGACCCCAGTAACCATTGTCTAACCTATACCATAAAACATAAGGCAGGAAACCCTCACCAGCCCAAATATAAAACATTTAGAAACAGGAAGAACTTTGATGCTGCTATATTCCAAAATGGATTAAAAGCAGCTGACTGGTCAAAACTACAAAAATCCAACATTAGAGGAGGCCATAGATCACTTTAACACTAAATTCCTAAGTATCCTTGATTCCCATACTCCAGCACATACAATAAAAACTAGATCAAATACAGCACCATGGCTCACAAAAGATACCAAAGCTAAAATAAAAATTAGAAACAGAGACTGGGCCAGCTGGAGAACAACCAAAGCCCTACTTGACCATCTAAAATATTGTCAACTCAGGAATGATACAAAAAAACTATTTTACTGGATAAAAAAACTCTTCTACCAAAATCTCCTACAAAAACTCCACAACAACCCTCAAAAGTTCTGGGCAGGCTTAAATCAACTACTTTGTCCAGGTCACTCCACCACCCCAACCCCGGCTAACTACACCTATAGTTCCCCAGAGACCATAGCTAGCGCCTTTAATAACTTTTTCACTGAAACAATCCAATCCCTAGCAAATCAACTAACCCTCTCTAACTTAAACCACATGCCTAATCTACCTAATAATCACCTGGAATTTAGCTTCCAACCAATATCCACTAGTTTTATCAAAATACTTCTAAAAAAAACTAAAACCTATCACCCTTGCTGCCGACCTCCTTCCTGCAGAGTACCTACAAATAGCTGCAGATGCCATTGCATATCCCATATCTGTCCTCATCAACAGACCCTTATCTGAAAATGCTATCCCCTCCCTCTGGCAAATATCTCACGTCATCCCACTCCATAAAGGTGGTAGCTTCTCAGACATATCCAACTATAGACCCATTGCCATTCTTTCCCCACTAGCCAATGGAGAAATGTATACACAAGCAACTAATGCAATACCTTTCACAGAATAACTTACTATCGGACTCCCAGCATGGTTTCAGGTCATACCACAGCACCACTTGAGCCCTCCTTGCCTTTACTACTGCCATAAACCAAAAGAGGAATGACAATAGGCTAACCTCTGTCCTCTTTCTTGACCTATCAAAAGCCTTTGACATGGTCAACCATGAACTTCTCATTCTTTCACTAAAAACTATTTCCCTCAACAAGCCTGCTATCCAGTGGTTCCAGTCCTACCTGACCGGTAGACAGCAGGCGATACTATGGCAGGGCAAACTCTCCAGCCAGTTAACTCTCACACTTGGTGTCCTCAAGGGTCCATACTAGGTCCGCTACTCTTCTCTATTTTTGTCAACAACCTCTACACTGCTATCCCTAAACCCACCTGCATTCAATACGTAGATGATTCCACTCTCATCTGCTCAGCCACCTCCCCATCCGACTTGCAAATCTTAACCCAAAATACATTTAACACTATCGAGAACTGGTTCATCAACCAATGCCTACTTCTGAACCCCAATAAAACTAAACTTCTACTCTTCTCTCCCACTAGTAGATCCACCACACTCTTATTCTCTGTCACATCTAATGATGGTACCATTATTTCCCCAGATAATCACACCAAACTGCTAGGGGTTATCAGAGACAATAATCTCAAATTTGACCTACAGATCAACAAAACCATACTGACCATCAATAAGAAGCTTGGATCACTGTATAGAAACAAGACATTTTTAACTCCACTGGCAAGGACTGCAATCACCTGATCACACCTACTCTTTACTCTTTTATATGCCTCGCCTGTACTCTCAAATCTCAACAAATCCAAACTAGGTAAGCTGTCCCATAGCTACAATCATATTGCCAGATTCACCACTGGCTCCACCTATAGAACCCACCACTTCCAGAACCTTAAACAACTAGAGTGGCTAGAACTGCCCATCTTAATTCAGTTCAATCAACTCTTAATAGTGCACAAAATTGTATACCACCCTGAGGATACCCCCTCACTTAAAAATATTATTAAGCCATATAGCAACCTAAGATCCCTAGTGTCAGCCGATAAACTACAGGTCCAAAGCCACAAAGCTAATAACTCTGCTGGTGAATCCCTGTTTGCCAACTTCATTGGCAAAACCTGGAATTCATTGCCGAACTATATAACCCTACAATCTTCCAAAAGTCTCTTAAAAAAAAAACTCAAACAGTATCTCAAAGTGAATTGGCTATGCCTATGTACCAACCCTGATTAAGTTATCAACTAAAAACATTCTGCAATTATCATAACTTGTAACTACATCACCAAGCTCTGCTTCCAATCTGATGTCTCTTACTTTTAATTGTCCATGAGAATTGTGAGTCCATTCTAGGGAACACTACTAACCCATTGTATATAATCACAATGTTTTTATAATTGTTTGCTAACTTCTGTGTAATCTATGTAAGTTTGTCTATGTGGAGCTTTTCTCCTCAGGCCTCCGCTGAAAATGGACATTTATCCAGTCGGACTATCCCAGTAAACAAATGTAAAATAAATAAATAAATACATATTCCTAATAGAAAAACTGTCCAAAGAATAGGTCATATCCATAGTTCTTTCAAAATTATTGCCCTTATCTTCATTATTCAATAATGTGTGAAAAAATATTTTGAGCTCTCTCTGCTTACTGCTTGGTGTGATGGATTTGCAGTGTTCTTAAGACACTCAGTCTTGCTGGCTGTATTCTGCTAAAATTCAAAGTCTGGTTATATTTGCATTCACAGTCTGTTGCATACAGAAACTTGCAGAATATACACTGATGAGAGAATATACTTTGCAGCATCAACTTTAGAGAGCAGTAACAAATAACTTTTTATAATAAACCAAACGGAACCACGTTGCAGCTTAAAAGTACTGTTCCAACTTTACTTCTCATATAGTACAGATGATGTGAGAGATATAACATTTACCTTAGGACACATGAGTCCCTACCATACCTCTAACATAACTGGATTTATACAGCTCTTTATATACAGTTTTAGTCCTCTATTTTTGAGAATTGCTTATCCTGTAGAAACAATACTAAGCTTCCTTGTTTAACAATGTCTTGTAAGAGACCAGCTTTTCTGACAGTGTGAATATCCTGTAACAGTGTCCTGATGTCCATGTAAAAAACATATTTTTGAGGAAACACATTGTTCTGTATTCTATTTGGATCTGTGTATAAAAACATCTGTTCTTGTGCATCCTGTTTTCCATGCAGAAAAACATATTTTTGAGAAAACACATTGTCACAGTGTCATAAACATTTCCTGTTGCTTTAGGAAACATATTGTGTCCATCCTGTTATTTTAGGAAACATATTGTGTCCATTTCTTATATGCAGAAAAACATGTCAGTGTTCTTTAAAAGCAGATTTTCCATTTTTGCTCTTGCATACATCCTGTTTTTAAGTCTGTAAGGGAAAAATGTCCATTCAGCAGATTCCTTTTCCAAGCCATGGTCATTTAGTATGACTGCTGATCACATATTACTAAACTCTGTTTCTGCATTTAAGCAAGCTTTTTCTTTCAGCATATTTACAACATAATTAATTTCAGACTAATATTAATAAAATCTAACAGTTCCCTCTGTTTTTAAACATACTCAAAACATTTTATATAGAAAACACATTAAGAAACAAACCTATAGTCTTCTTTTGATGCAAGTCAAAATGCAATTTTGCATAGTTAATACAATGATATTAAGTATTACTACAAAACTGAAAAATAAGTTTTTATTATACCAACTTGTTTCTTTTGACAGAATTTCATTTACTGACCATTCATT
>NC_056732.1:1182522728-1182577728 GCF_019279795.1 Protopterus annectens
ATGTATACTGGCTCTGCCTAACTTGGAGCTTACTTGCCTGTGTTTGAATGCAGATTGTAGGTTCAAATGCAGGCTAGCTTGCCATTGAAAAATTATATGGCTCTGCCTACTGGAGCTTACTTGCTGTGGGATGGATTTGCAGTGTTCTTAAGACACTCAGTCTTGCTGGCTGGATTCTGCTAAAATTCAAAGTCTGGTTATATTTGCATTCACAGTCTGTTGCATACAGAAACTTGCAGAATATACACTGATGAGAGAATATACTTTGCAGCATCAACTTTAGAGAGCAGTAACAAATAACTTTTTATAATAAACCAAACGGAACCATGTTGCAGCTTAAAAGTACTGTTCCAACTTTACTTCTCATATAGTACAGATGATGTGAGAGATATAACATTTACCTTAGGACACATGAGTCCCTACCATACCTCTAACATAACTGGATTTATACAGCTCTTTATATACAGTTTTAGTCCTCTATTTTGGAGAATTGCTTATCCTGTAGAAACAATACTAAGCTTCCTTGTTTAACAATGTCTTGTAAGAGACCAGCTTTTCTGACAGTGTGAATATCCTGTAACAGTGTCCTGATGTCCATGTAAAAAACATATTTTTGAGGAAACACATTGTTCTGTATTCTATTTGGATCTGTGTATAAAAACATCTGTTCTTGTGCATCCTGTTTTCCATGCAGAAAAACATATTTTTGAGAAAACACATTGTCACAGTGTCATAAACATATCCTGTTGTTTTACGAAACATATTGTGTCCATCCTGTTATTTTAGGAAACATATTGTGTCCATTTTTTATATGCAGAAAAACATGTCAGTGTTCTTTAAAATCAGATTTTCCATTTTTGCTCTTGCATACATCCTGTTTTTAAGTCTGTAAGGGAAAAATGTCCATTCAGCAGATTCCTTTTTCAAGCCATGATCATTTAGTATGACTGCTGATCACATATTACTAAACTCTGTTTCTGCATTTAAGCAAGCTTTTTCTTTCAGCATATTTACAACATAATTAATTTCAGACTAATATTAATAAAATCTAACAATGTGTAACTCATATACCCCCCATTTATTAAATGTACAAATATTCTATTCCATGTTTTCTTTTTATAATGACTTCCTGAATAAGGGAGTTCACAAATCATATGGAATATACCCATAATAAACATATTAACAAGAATATCACATTCAGACAGAAAAGATCCCCAATTGATCACCATCCTTGCCAATTTAGCAAACCGCCCTTTAACTATGTTTTTTTTATGTTTAGGATGGATACTCATATAATGAGATATAAAGTTGGAATATGTTGGGTTTCTATAAAAGCTGGATACCAATCTTTTATTTACAAAGTGTGTTTTAATTAAAACATCTAACTAGTTAATAGAGGTGCTGTCAACTGTTTTGTAAACCTCAAAAAAATAGTAGTAGTATTAATATATTCGAAAAACAAATCAATTTCTTTGTAAAGTATCACACCAAATAATACAAATATCTTCCAAAAACTTAACACACAACCCCCATGCTGTATTAAGTGGGGTATTATGTAAAAACTTTTTCTCCAATTATACCCTAACAATATTAGCAAAAATGGGCCCACAAAATGCCTCCATTGCTATACCTGTCTTTTGATGAAAATAATGTTTTTTCAAAAAATAAAAAAAAGGTAAGACAGCAGCATATCCATAAAATCAGTCAAATATTTTGTTTCTCTATTTTCCAAACCAATACTATCAATTAAAAGTTCATAGAACCATTTCAATCCTAATATGTGTGGTATTACTGTATGTAGATCCTTCACATCAGTGGTACAAAAAATGAAGGAATCACTAAATGGTACATTACTACACTTGATCCAATGACTTCTTTCATAAATGTATTACAGAATTAATTCCTTCTTTTAGTTTAAAACCTAAATATTTAGCAATAGGGTATGTTTTTGAACAAGCCACATCTACAATTGGACGTAACGAGAAATTAGACAATTTTTGTCGTATATCTCTGGGATACCACAAATAGTGGGAATTAAAGGGTCCCCTGCAGTCAATAAAAATGTGTCTATCCCGTAATTTGCCCACCATAACTCTTTCAAAAATATAAGTGCTCTTTCTAAACTTTAAGAATGTTTCTTTTAGTTCTAATGAAAGTCATGGTATAGGGATGAAAGTTCTTAACTGTTTTTGGATTATAGTTACTTTTATTGATTATGGACTGAAGTTTTTCACTAGTCTGACCTACATTGTGCCTCTGAAGACTATGAATAAAATTGACTTGTCAATGTCTAACTTATAACTTGATATATTACTATAGGCATATTCAGTTTGTAACAGTCTAGATATAACATTGTTTATATTCTGAAAGTGTAATGATTATTGTTGACAAAAGATGTTAACATTTTAAATTGCTAAATATTAATGAGTTAAAAATCTTTAACTATACTGGAAATTACTGGTTTGAGAGAAAGAATAAAAAGATGCAGAGGTATGGGACACTCTTGTCTAGAACCAGTTTAGTTTCACATTAGTGAAGATAGTTTGTAATCAAAAACAAGTCACACAAAGACTGCATTGCATACATTTTAAACACATGAATGTTGTCATCAGGAAACTTGTGTTTCCTTAAAACTGTGAGGGAATGAATCATGTACCTGGTCTCAAATGCGTTGTTTGTTTCTAAAGTAAAACACCATACTTGCTATTAATAATGTCAACCCTGTTATGATACAAAAAGGTTTTAACATAATGACAGTGCCTTATTAGTGTCCTGTGTTTGTCTTGATTACATAAACCAGACTGAAAATTTGAACTGCTATAATTAGCAGCAAAATAAGTTCATTTCTCATAAGATATGAAATATTATTTGTGATAAAGATTGTTCCCAATTGATTTGCATACCTTTTGATGCCAAACTATTGAATATAATTGAATAGTTTAAAAGAATGGAAAAAGGTTTGGATGTGATTTTTGTTTCTTAAATGAGACATCAGAAAAATCCAGTACTGAAGCCTTGTTTATGATTTGAGATTGCCTCCTAGATTTCTTCTAGTTTGTTAACTAGATTATCTAGAAGCATTTTAGGAACAAAGCTTTTTAAAAAGAGTTCTATATCCCCTGATTTTGTATGTAAGGTTTTGATGCATACATTTTATAGGCTTAAAAAGCAGAAACACATATCTGAGTATATACAGTGTCCTTCTCTTTGATTGAAACAATATTGATGGAGCTGTGATTCATTTTAAGTAAGGTGTCCAAATTCTTCAATGGAATAGCTACTAATTCTGAATAATTTGCACATATCTTTGCTTTGAAAAATGTCTGATATGATCCCTGTAGTGATCAAAGTTCATGTTGCATAGTTATTAAGGGGTTTATATTTTTTTAACCAAAATTGTATTGTATTTGAGCATCAAGATGAAAATATGAGATTCTAAGGTGCAAATATATTCTATTTTAGATTTTTAATCACTGCTACTTAGAAGGTCCCCAACAGTAAACCTAAATCTATAGATTTGGTATCATGAGATATTGTTATGCACATTTTCATCAAAATGATTATGGATTAAGATAACAATTTGTTCTACTATATTATTTAGTATATGTGGATTTAATATCCATTTCAAAGCTGATAAGATAAGGAGTTTGAAACATGAGTTTAAAAACATTACTAAATGATTTGAAAATGGTCTACTTTCCAATTTAATCTTAATTTCAGATGAAAGTAATGGTTTACGCAAAGGGTAAACTGAATTGATGTACATGGCTGAGATTGCTCTAACTAAGTGTGCATATATGTACATATATATATATATATATATATATATATATATATATATATATATATATATATATATATCATTATATTTCGGCTTTTCCCGTTAGGGGTCACCACAGCGGATCATCTCTTTCCATTTCTTCCTATCCTCTGCATCTTGCTCTGTCACACCAACCACCTGCATGTCCTCTCTCACCACGTCCATAAACCTTATCTTAGGCCTTCCTCTTTTCCTCTTACCTGGCAGCTCCATCCTTAGCATCTTTTTCCCAATATACCCATCATCCCTCCTCAGCACATGTCCAAACCAACGCAATCTCGTCTCTCTTGCTTTGTCCCCAAACTGTCCAACATGAGCTGACCCTCTAATATACTGATTCCTAATCCTATCCATCCTAGTCACACCGAGTGCAAATCTTAACATCTTTAACTCTGCCACATCCAGCTCTGACTCCTGCCTTTTTGTCAGTGCCACTGTCTCCAACCCATATAACATAGCTGGTCTCACTACTGTCTTGTAGATCTTCCCTTTCAATCTTACTGGTACCCGTCTGTCACAAATCACTCCTAACACTCTTCTCCACCCATTCCACCCTGCCTGTACTCTCTTCTTCACCTATCTTCCACATTCACCATTACTCTGAACTGTTGATTCCAAGTACTTAAACTCGTCCACCTTTATCAACTCTACTCCCTGCATCCTCACCATTCCTCTACCCTCCCTCTCATTTACACACATATATTCTGTCTTAGCCCTGCTGACCTTCATTCCTCTGCTCTCTAGAGCATATCTCCACCTCTCCACAGTCTCCTCAACCTGATTCCTACTCTCACTACAGATCACAGTGTCATCTGCAAAGATCATAGTCCACGGGGCCTCCTGTCTGATCTCATCTGTTAACCTGTCCATCACCACTGCAAATAAGAAAGGACTCAGAGCTGATCCTTGATGTAATACCACCTCCACATAAAATGGATCTGTTACTCCCACTGCAGTCCTCACCACTGTCACACTACCCTCGTACATATCCTGTACCACTCTTACATACTTCTCTGCCACTCCGGACTTCCTCATACAATACCACAACTCTTCTCTAGGAACCCTGCCATATGCTTTCTCCAAGTCTACAAAGACACAATGCAACTCCTTCTGACCTTCTCTGTATTTCTCCAATAACACTCTCAGAGAAAACATTGCATCTGTAGTTCTCTTTCCTGGCATGAAACCATACTGCTGATCACTAATCATCACCTCCCTTCTTAACCTAGCTTCTACTACTCTCTCCCATAACTTCAAGCTGTGACTGATCAGTTTTATCCCACTATAGTTACTGCAGCTCTGAACGTCACCCTTATTCTTAAAGATAGGTACTAAAACACTTTTTCTCCACTCCTCAGGCATCCTCTGACTTTCCAAAATTTCATTAAACAATCTAGTTAAAAATTCCACTGCCATTTCTCCTAAGCACCTCCATGCTTCCATTGGGATGTCATCTGGGCCAACAGCCTTTCCATTCTTCATCCTCTTCATAGCTGTCCTTACTTCCTCCTTGCTAATCTGTTTCACTTCCTGATTCACTATCCCCACATCATCCAACCTTTTCTCTCTCTCATTCTCTTCATTCATCAGCCTCTCAAAATACTCTTTCCATCTACTCAACACAATTTCCTCTCTTGTGAGTACCTTTCCCTCACTATCCTTTATCACCCTTACTTGCTGCACATCTTTCCCAGCTCTGTCCCTCTGTCTAGCCAATCGGTACAGGTCCTTTTCTCCCTCTTTAGTGTCCAATCTCTCATACAACTCTCCATACGCCTTATCCTTAGCTTTTGCCACCTCTCTCTTTGCCATGTGCCTCATCTCCTTATACTCATGTCTACTTTCTTCATCTCTTTGACAATCCCACTTCTTCTTCTTCGCCAGCCTCTTCCTCCTTTCCTGTACTTCCTCATTCCACCACCAGGTCTCCTTGTCCTCCTTCCTCTGTCCAGATGTCACACCAAGCACCTTTCTAGCAGTCTCCCTTACTAGTTCTGCTGTAGTTACCCAGCTATTCGATAACTCTCCACTGCCTTCCAGTGCCTGTCTTAACTCTTCCCTAAACTCCACTTCACAATCACCCTTTTTTAACTTCCACCATTTAATCCTTGGCACTGCTTTCACACTCCTCCTCCTCTTCTTGATCATCAACGTCATCCTACAGACCACCATTCTATGCTGCTTAACTACACTTTCCCCTGCCACCACTTTACAGTCTCCAGTATCCTTCAGACTGGCCCTCCTACATAGGATATAATCCACCTGTGTGCATCTTCCTCCACTCTTGTATGTCACCCTATACTCCTCCCTCTTCTTAAAATACGTATTCACCACAGCCATGTCCATCCTTTTCGCAAAATCCACAATCATCTGACCTTCTGCATTCCTCTCCTTAACACCATACCTACCCATCACTTCCTCATCCCCTCTGTTCACTTCACCAACATGCCCATTAAAGTCCGCTCCAATCACTAGTCTCTCACCCTTGGGTACACTCACCACAACTTCATCCAACTCACTCCAAAATTTCTCTTTCTCATCCATCACACCCAAGTTGTGGAGCATATGCACTAACAACATTCATCATTACACCATCAATTTCGAGCTTCATAAACATCACTCTGTCAGACACTCTCTTCACGTCTAAAACACTCTTGGCATATTGTTCCTTTAGTATAACCCCTACCCCATTTCTCCTGCCATCCACACCATGATAGAACAATTTGAACCCGTTTCCTAAACACCTGGCCTTACTTCCCTTCCATCTGGTCTCTTGCACGCACAATATATCAACCTTCCTTCTCTCCATCATATCAGCTAGCTCTCTTCTTATACCAGTCACATTGCCAACATTCAAAGTTCCTACCCACACTGCTACACTCCTAACCTTCCTCCTCTCTTCCTGCCTTCGGGCATGCCTTCACCCTCCTCTTCTCCTTCAGGCCAACAGTAGCCCAATTTCCGCCAGCACCCTGTTGGATAACAGTACTGGTGGCAGTCGTTGTTAACCCGGGCCTCGACCGTATATACACACACACACACACACACACACACACACACACACACACACACACACACACTTAGATACATATATGTGTGTGTGTGTGTGTGTGTATATATATATATATATATATATATATATATATATATATATATATATATATATATATATATATATATATATATATATATGTATATATGGGTCTACTTCTAAATACTGAAATCCCACAGGTGTGAATGTTATTTTCGCAAGACAAAAATAACGAAAGGTTGAAACCTCGAATGGCCAATTTTTCACAGGGCCAGAAAACAAAAGCTTCACTGAACAACACTGGACTATGTAAAACCTACCTAGGAGGGGTCTATGCCCCCACACACCCCCAATGTGGGGGAATGCACCGCAACACCCCCCTAACTATATACACCAACTACAGGATCATACTACAATGGGGAAAATGACATATTTCCCCATGTTAGGGAAGTGTTTACTTGCTCTGTGAAAACTCAGCCGCTCGGGATTTCAACCACTCATTATTTTTGTTTTGCAAAAATAACATTTGGTCTTGTGAGATTTCAGGATTTATAAGTAGGCACAGAATATATATATATATATATATATATATATATATATATATATATATGTGTGTGTGTGTATACACATACATACATATAACTCTACACATACACAGAAATGGAAATATATGTGCATGTATATATATATATATATATATATATATATATATATATATATATATATATGTATATATATATATATATTTATATATGTAGATAGATATAGATATATATATACATACACACACACACACACACACACACACACACACACACACACACACACACACACACACACACACACCTACAGAGAGAGAGGGTGTAGGGGATTTCTCCATGTCAGGACAACCCTTTGGAAAAAAAAAAAGTTTTTCTGAGATTGGTAGCCTTGGGTGTGTTGCTGTTTTTGTTTTCCACAATTTCAGAAGTTATGGGTTTGACTAAACACATGTTAATTAAATGACAGACAATTTTTCACAATGAACCTGAAGTACTTCTTATATCCTTAGAAGTAGTTAGTAGGTTACTAATTGGCAATTGCAAAGTGCTACGTTCCTGGAGACAGTTTATGGCACTGTTTATTTATTATTTAATTATTCATGTATGTATGTATATATGTATGTATCTAAGTATGTATACATGTTTGTGTATTGAATTATTCATTTATTGTGTTTGCTGGTTGACCTGAAAGGTGGGCTTATCCTGGGATCCTTTTCAGCCATAGCCCATGTGCAGAAGCACTGCAGATTACAAAGTTAATATGATTTCTGACACAAAGCAGAATATTTACATAACTAGTTGCAATTTACAATATTACCCAGTAGATTACAACATTCAGCATTCCAGTATGGCATGTTCTATAACAACAAATATTTATGTTGCACTACAATATTCAACTGCCAGATGTTGTACAATGTTGCTTTATCTTACATGTCAGTATATCACCATTCTAGGAACTGAGAGCTGCAATTAAAGTGAAAGTGATAGAGGTAGGCTTTCAGGTGTATTAAGTAAGTAGCAAAGAAGGAAAAAGAGAGAGTGAAAGAAAGGAAAAACGTTCCAAAAGAATGAGTAGAAAAGCTTACATATGTAGTGGTTTTGTTTGTACATATTTACAGAGTTTGATTCCTACATCAGGATTCAGGCTAGTTAGTCAAGTTGTTAGTTATGGGTTGGTGGCAGAAGAGTTAGAAGCTTTACCTTTGTCTGAAAGTATTTATAAATTCTTTAGGTTATGGTCAATTTTGTTCAAAATGATTTATAATCTGTACATTACCTAATTTCTTGAAGAGGTTCTTCCTTTCAATTCTCGGCTGGAGCGCCTTCTGTGTAGTCTGCATGTCCTCCCCACGCTTGAGTGATGTTTAAAGGCATGCAGGTAAGTGCATGCATGAATGAGTGTGCCTTCTTTGAAGGTTGGGCATCAGGCTGGCAACTCGGCAGTGTAAAAATCCACTGCCAATCATTAGCAGACCGGAGTTCTGCTGTGGTGACCCCTAACCGGGAAAAGCCGAAAGACATTGCTTACATCACCTAATTTCCTGAATGAGCTTGTTACAAGGAGTGGAAATAATTTTTAAAGCTCCTTATACTACAGGATTACATGGGGGCATAACAATGGTCATAGAACTGTTTCCTGAGCTTTTTAGGGATTGTTCCGAGAGTTTCTCTTGGACTGTAGCACCCAAGAAAATGGCAGCGGTGTTCATGTAGGGCTTTACTGGTCAGTCATGACAGGATAAGTGTAGAGCTTGGATGGTGTGGTAGTTAACTTTCTGCAGTAGAGTATGTTGGAACACTCTGTGAAATAATATGCCAATCATTAAAGTAATTATTTAATTCACTTTGTTTTCAAGAATTATTTTATCATTACAGCATAAAGTCTCACTCTGAGCAGAATCATTAGTTGGCCATGTCCTACACTAGCCCAGCTTTGCAAACATCAATTAGTGTTGTCAAAGGCAGTAAAGACATAGACTCTGATTTTTTTATGGAAAATATTAATATTTTTTGCAACTTCAGCTTCATCTTCATTTATAGGCAAAAACAAGGGTTCATGTTTGTGCATGCCTTCTTATTTGTTGACAAAATAAAGGACGATATCAACTATCATAGAAGTTAATTTATGGGAAATGAAGCAGACTTCAGTGCATTGAACTTTCTTCACCAGATAAATACTAAAGCAATAGGACTAAAAGTTTATTAAAGCCAGGAAAAAAGAAGTTATGTCTTACCATAATGTTCCATCTGTGTTATAGATCTTTGTCCATTCATTACAAATAGGACTTTGGTTCTGTCCTCGGAACCGATACGGTTGTTTCCAAGCTTGCACTAGCCAAAAACTCTCAGCTAAGACCTACCCATAATGCCCCTCTCCTCGTTACTTCAGATTGAGTTTGCTCACCCCTATATAATAGAGGTAATAATAGAAAAATAGTAGAAGGCTCTGTCTGAGAAAATACCCTAACCAGGAGTTCCTAATGTCCACCAGAAGTCCAGGCAGGGGGAAGGAGGGCAGGAAGTAATGTATGGACAAAGATCTACAAAACAGATGGAATGTTATGGTAATACATAACTTCTTTATCTGATGTTGTAAATCTTTGTCCATTCATTACAAATAGGACCAAGTCCCCAGCTACTTGAGCCCTGGGTGGCCCTAAGGAAGGATATTCCTGAGCACCATAGAGCCAAAAGATGCTCATCCCCTAGAGGCCAAATCCAATTTGTAATGAGAGATAAAGGTCTGAGGTCTTGCCCAAGTGGCTGCTGTGCAGATATCCTCCATAGAGGATCTGGAATGAAATGCTACAGAAGTAGCCATATATCTAGTAGAATGAGCCTTTATTCTGGAAGGTAAGGATAGCTTATTCTGTTGGTAGATAAAGGTAATGATGTTTCTAAGCCAGGAGGATAAAGTCACTTTGGAAACAAGTTTAGCCAATCTGTGTCCTTCAAAGGTCACAAACAATTGATCTGTTTTCCTGAAAGATTTATTCCTGTCCAAATAACAATGAAGCTGCCGGTGCACATCAAAGGTGTGAAAAAGGTACTCACCTCTATTAGAATGCTGAGGAAAGAAAACTGGCAGGTCAATAGATTGATTAATGGAAAATTCAGAATGACCTGGGGCAAGAAAGAAGGGTCAGTATGAAGAGACACCCTTTCCATGTGGAAGATCAAGTAAGGTCTCTTGACACTCAAGGCCTGCAGCTCAAATAATCTTCTCATTGAAGTAAGTGCTACTAGAAGTAAAGTTTTCCATGACAAAAATTTTAAATCATAAGAAAAAAAGGGCTCAAAAGGAGGACCTGTGAGAGATTGAAGCACCAAAGTCAAGTCCCAGGGTTCTAAGGGAGGCTTGACCGGAGGTTTAACATGTAATGCTCCTTTCAAAAATGTCATGCATAGGCGGTGTGGCATAATCGAAGAATTATCAAGTCCATTATGAAAAGTGGCGGTAGCTGCTAGATGTAAAGTGATCATCGATGCAGAGGCTCCTGCATATAAAAGAGTCATCAGGTATTGAAGGATCTTTTGAATAGACATAGAGAAGGGATCTATGTTCTGATCTTTGGCCCAAATAGAAAACCTAGTCCATTTACTAGAATAAACTTTCCTGGTGGAAGGTTTGTGTGAAGCCAGAAGAATTTCACGAACAGGAGATGGGATGTCAGGCAGCCTGACAATCATTGGAAGTGGAGGAACCAAGCTGTGAGCTTGAGACTGTGGAGGTTCAGATGAATCAGTCCCTGAGGATGAAATAACAGGTCTTGGGAATGATCCAGGATCCACGGGCTGTGAATCAGATGAAACGGGAACCAGACTTGATGGGGCCAGTAGGGGGCAATGAGGATCCCTTTGCTTCTCAACCTCTGAGCTTTCTGGAGAAATTTTGGAATGAGGGGAAATGGGGGAAAGGCATACAGAAGACCTGGAGGCCAATCGTGCATTAGAGCATCCCTCAGGGTTTCCCACTGAAGGAGGATTAGGGAAAAGTAGCTTCTGCATTTGTAGTTTGGGGGGGAAGCAAATCAATCACAGCAAGGCTTGGCCCAATGTTGGAAGATCCGATCCGCTGTTACAGGGTTGAGGGACCAGTCATGAGCCATCAGGATGTTCCTGCTCAGATTGTCCGCAATAAGGTTGGAACTCCCGGGAATATGCGTTGCTATATGAAAGCGATTGGAAGCTATCACCCAGTGCCAAATCCTCATGGCTTCCCAACACAGGGGGTAAGACCTAGTTCCACCTTGCTTTTTAGTATGCCAGACAACTGACATGTTGTCTGACTGAATTGTAATGGTCCCAGGGGGTAGGGATGCATGGAACACTTGCAACGCTAAGAGAACTGCCCTCAATTCCAGGACATTTATGTGCAAATTGGCCTCCATGGGGGACCAGGCGCCTTGGACCATCTTTCCCTGGAAACCCCCCCACACCCATACAGGGAAGCATCCGTGGTCACCATGGCCATGGGCTGGGGAAGACAGAATGGTCGACACCAAAGATTTGTTTGTGGCTTCATCCATCATGGCATTTCTTCAACGGTTTGAAAGATGTATCATGTGGTTGAGTGGGTGAGTTAGAAATAACCATTGTGCAGAAAGGAGCCACTGCAGGAATCTCATGCGCAACCTCGTCAGTGGTACTAATATAATGCCAGCCACCATGGAGCCTAAGAGTTGCAGTACAAGATGTGCTGGTACATAGGTCTGAGGAAGAAGGTCTTGGCTTTGGTGTCTTACTTTTGAAAGCCTGTGATGGGGGACAGAGGCTTGACATGATATTGTGTCGAAGACTGCTCCAATAAATTCCAGTGTCTGCATTGGGGACATTTAAGATTTGTCCTGGTTGATTGTGAGATTCCTGGTCTGAGCAGTAAGGAGCCAATCGTCTACATACGGAAACACCTGGAATCCTTGTAGTCGAAGATGAGCTACCATAACTGCCATACATTTGGTGAACACTTTGGGAGCTGTCGAGAGACTGAATGGCAGTGCTCGGGACTGGTAGTGATTGGCTACCAGCCGGAAGTGGAGAAACCTCCAGGAGCAGTGATCCACCTTCATGTGGTCGTACGCATCCTGAATGTCTGATGAGCACATCCAGTTGTCCCTCCCTAGGAAGGGAAGAATGGACTGCACCATGACCATTCGGAGTTTGTGAGGTTTGATAAATAGGCTGAGATCCAGGATTGGTCTCCAGTCCCCTATCTTTTTCATCACTAAAAAGAACCTTGAGTAAAACCTGGATCCTGTCTGGTCTGGTGGGAATGTTGGATGACTCTTTTTCCTAGCAGCTTTTCTATTTCTAAGGCTGCTAATTCCCTCTGATTGGGTGGTATATTGGGGATTCGTTTGACAGGTCTGGGAGATAAATCAAATGGTATTTGGTAGCCTCTGGATATTATTCTCTGCACCCAAACATTGGTAGTAATAAAATGACCCCCAACTGCTTCCAGAGGAAAGCAATTGGGCCGCTGCTCAGGAGTGCTGGTAGGGTCTGTCAGAAAAAGAATTTCTAGCACCCTGGTTATGCAGACCCCCTGTACCCCAAAAGGGGCATCTTCCAGATGAGTTGCCCCCTCTGTCCCAGGGGGATTGTTCACCACGAGTGTCATGAAAAGATCCTTGGGATTTCTTGAACCACATTTTCCTCCCTTCTGTTTCCCGGAATAGGACCTCTGGGGGTTGGAAAAGCATATGCCCTCAGCAGACTAAGTCTTTCCATCTTTCGCACTTCATGCAAGTGTGTCTCATACTTTGGGTCCAAAAGGTGCAGATTCATTGACAGGTGCATTGACGAAGGAAGATTTAAAGGGGTCTGCGAAGTCACACAACCGCATTCAAGCATTATGTCTCATGACAATACCTGATGCAGCAGCTCGACCTGCCCCCTCGGTGGTGTGAGATATCAAATGCATTGAAGAGATTGAGGTGGATTCAAGGGTAGCTAGCTGCAAGGCGACAGTGTCACACACCTCATCAGGTAGTACCCCCACCAAAGAGGAAGACATTTCGGAAATTAGGTCTCTTTGGAGACGAGTAAAGTGTGCCAGATAGTTCAGTGACCGAATGGCGTAGGTCACTGAAGCATAGGTCAGCTTCCTAGTCTGTCCATGGTCCGGGAATCCCTGTTCAGAGGATGGACAGTGGAACTATCTTCTGCCAGTTCCCTCTTGGTGGCTGCCGCCATGACCATAGAATCAACTGTCAACTGCTTGGGCCAGTGGGGCTGGTCTTCAAGTGTAGATAAAATTTTGTCTGGCCTCCAGGGCACAGGTTCAGTGATATCTGGGGCCTTCCAGGCATGCTGCACAATGAGATTAACAAGGTCATCTGCCGGTGGGGTCATCCAGGAAGTAGATGGCTGGGTATGGAAGGCCTGCAAGAACACCAATTCCTCAGGAGAAGGGTTAGATGACTTCCAGTCTCCCCACTGCTTGAGGATTTTGAGAATGTCTCCGAATGAGACGTCATCTGGGGGAGACCGTGGGGACCCTTCCCCCTCATCACAATCAGTGTCTTCGGTGATAGATTCCTCCAGGGAATCAAGGAGCTTCTTCTTGCACTGTTTCTTCCGGTGTGGTTCCCCAGTGGGATCTTCTGAGTAGGGCTCCGGAGAAGGGGTTCCCTTCAAATGGGAGTCTTGCGACTCCCGTCCTCGTGGTCCCAAAATAGGGGGTTGGGACAGCTGCATGTTAGGAGGGGTTCTGATAATGATGTCATTGGTGCTGACTGTGATCCTGCAGAGGCAAGAACCCTCTCCATCACCTGAAAAGCAGGCCCGCCCGAGGAGGGATGGGAGCCCAAAACCGGGAAGGACAACCTCAGAACCAGAGTCACACCCTGCCCTGAGGAGCCCACCTCCAGATGAGGCATTCCGAGAGGACTGGAAGCCATCAGAGCTGTGGACATAGATGACACCAGCGAGAAAATAAGTTCCGGGCTAGGTACCAAGGTATGGACAGTCCAAGCACTGCTCTGAGAGAGCATTGGCTCCACTGGAGCTGAGGCAGCAAGGCCGGTCAGTGCTGACAGGGATAAAACTGCTTTCGGAGCTGAGACAGTATGCACCAGGGTGGACATCAGTACTGATATCTCTGGGACCAGGGTAGAGGCTGGAGGAGGATAAACAGGGGAAGATGTAGTAAAAGATTCTGAGCCAAGAGGGATGGAAGGTCTAGCTGGAAAGGGCAATCCCCTAGCTGCCAGATGCTAGTCCATAACCCGCACTAGGCCAAATTCAGAAAAACTCCTGGTGGATCTAAAGGAGGCTGCTGAAGGAAAATCAGATTTTTCTAGAAAAGGGCTAAACCTCTGCCCCAAAAAAGGGTCGTAAGTTGGACAGTATCTTGTCCTTGGCAGATATTTGAGTTTAGGAGTTGATGAAGCTGAAGAAACTATCAGCACCGTGGTCGGGGATGGTGCCAAAGCAGGTAAAGTCATAGGAGCCAATGTCGGATCCAAGGACTGCACCGAAGTCAGTTGTGCCAAGGTTGGAACCAAAATAGGGGTGAACATCATGGACGGCACTGAGGGAGAAGATACAAAGCCTGGTGCCAAAGAGGTCTGTGCTGTGGGCACCGGCAAAGCATGGAGCTGACTTGGTTCTGTAACTTCCGGAGACACAGGAACCGAGTGACTCCATTTTTCCTTATGTTTTTTGGTCTTTAGAGGGGGTGAGACCACTGACCCAGATAGAGCCTTTGAAAAAGGTGTCTTAATTAAACCTTTTAAAATAAGCTTATTTTTATGTTCTGCTAGTGTACGATTACTAAAACTAGCACAGATGTCAGTCAGCTTTAATATGATCCATGCCCAAACAGTAGACACAACGAGCATGTCCATCTGAGTTGGGCATCTTACACCCACACTTGTCACACTATTTGAACTCCAACTTAGCTTTGTCTGACATAGTAAGGCAAGAAGGCTATCCTATAGAAAAAACAAAAGAAGAGAGAGAAAAAGATGAGAGAATACCAACAATGATATTTAAAAAATACCACAAGTGGTAAGGAAGGGCCTATCAAAGGCAAGAGAGATGGACGGTACCAACAATGGTAGAAATTAAATTACCAAGGTAAAGTGTAGGGAATAGAAGTAGGTTATAGGTGACAGACTATACTGACTAAAAAATAAGAAATTTTGAGGAGAAACTTTCTTAAAAATTACAATTTTCTACTTAGCTTTGAGAGAGATGGCTAGCACGTCTGACGAGGAATATGGCAAATGAGATCTGGAGTAACTAGGAGAGGGGCATTATGGGTAGGTCTTAGCTGAGGTTTTTTGGCTGGCCCGAGCTTGTAAACAGCCGTATCAGTTCCGAGGATGTAACTGAAGTCCTATTTGTAATGAATGGACAAAGATTTACAACATCAGATGAATTCTTTATACTGCAGCTCTAAAAGGCTCATTATCTTATGGAATATACCTTTTAAGATATATCACCATTCAAGTCAAGAGAAAAAAAAAGTCATCTTCCCACAGACATATACCTGCTTTACTGTAACTTTGATGTCAAGCATCAAACACTGGATAATGTCAAAAAAGCTCTTCTATTTTAATGCACACCACCCATATTAAGTTTCCAGTGTTCAGAGTTAGCTTAAATGGAAACAAAATCTCACTACATTAACTGAATGCATTTGTTTACTGTTTTGCAGAACTTGAAATTTCTACCATAGTTCATTAAAACAGTACAGCTGGGACACATTCAAATCTCCATGTTCATGCAATGGAATTATGAAAATATTTGGAACTACCTCCACATTAGTTAATGTGTACATACAAGAATCTCCTTCTTCTTCTTCTTTTGGCTGGTCCCGTTAGGGGTCAGCACAGCGGATCATCTGTTTCCATTTCTTCCTGTCCTCTACATCTTGCTCTGTCACACCAACCACCTGCATGTTCCTTCTCACCACATCCATGAACCTTATCTTAGGCCTTCCTCTTTTCCTGTTACCTGGCAGCTTCATCCTTACATCTTTTTCCCAATATACTCTGCATCCCTCCTCAGCACATGTCCAAACCAACGTAATCTTGCCTCTCTGGCTTTGTCTCCAAACCTTCCAAGCTGGGCTGACCCTCTAATATACTTATTCCTAATCCTGTCCACCCTTGTCCCACCCAGTGCAAATCTTAACATCTTTAACTCTGCCACATCCAGCTCTGACTCCTGCCTTTTGGTCAGTGCCAGTCTCCAACCCATATAACATAGTTGGTCTCACTACCCTCTTGTAGACCTTCCCATTCACTCTTACTGGTACTCGTCTGTCACAAATCACTCCTGATACTCTTCTCCACCCACTCCATCCTGCCTGTACTCTCTTCTTCACCTCTCTTCCACACTCACCATTACTCTGAACTGTTGATCCCAAGTATTTAAATTCATCCACCTTCGCCACCTCTACTCCCTGCATCCTGACATTCCTCTATCCTCCCTCTCATTCACATGCATATATTTTGTCTTAGTCCTGGTGACCTTCATTCCTTTTCTCTCTAGAGCAAATCTTCACCTCTCCCTAGTCTCCTTCACCTGTTCTCTACTCTCACTACAGATCACAATGTCATCTGCAAACATCATAACCCATGGGGAGTCCTGTCTGATCTCGTCTGTCAACCTGTCCATCACCATTGCAAATAAGAAAGAGCTCAGAGCTGATCCTTGATGTAATCCCACCTCAACCTTAAACGCATCCATCACTCCCACTGCAGACATCACCACTGTCACACTACCCTTGTACATATCCTGTACCACTCTTACATACTTCTCTGACACTCCTGACTTCCTCATACAATACCACAACTCCTCTTGAGGCACCCTGTCATATGCTTTCTCTAAGTCCACAAGGACACAATGCAACTCCTTCTGACCTTCTCTGTACTTCTCCATCAACACTCTCAGAGCAAACATTGCATCTGTAGTGCTCTTTCCTGGCATTAAACCGTATTGCTGATCACTAATCATCACCACCCTTCTTAACATAGCTTCCACTACTCTTTCCCATAACTTCATCCTGTGACTGATCAATGTAATCTCTCTGTAGTTACTACAGCTTTGCACATCACCCTTAGTCTTAAAAATCGTTACCAAAACACTTTTTCTCCATTCCTTAGGCATCCTCTCACTTTCCAAGATTTCATTAAACAATCTAGTTAAAAACTCCACTGCCATTTCACCTAAACACAGCCATGCTTCCACAGATATGTCATCTGGACCAACAGCCTTTCCATTCTTCATCCTCTTCATAGCTATCCTTACTTCCTCCTTGCTAATCAACTGCACTTCATGATTCACTATCTGCACATTATCCAACCTTCTCTCCCTCTCATTCTCTTCATTCATCAGCCCCTCAAAGTACTCTTTCCATCTGCTCAACACACACTCCTCACTTGTGAGTACATCTTACCTGCTGCACATCTTTACTAGCTCAGTTCCTCTGTCTAGCCATTTGGTACAGGTCCTTTTCTCCCTCCTTAGTGTCCAACCTTTCATACAACTCTTCATACATTTTATCCTTAGCCTTCGCCACCTCTTTCTTTGCCATGCACCTCATCTCCTTATACTCCTGTCTACTTTCTTCATCTCTCTGACAATCCCACTTCTTCTTCGCCAACCCCTTTCTCTGTATATTCTCCTGTACTTCCTCATTCCACCACCAGGTCTCCTTGTTCTCCTTACTCTTTCCAGATGCCACACCAAGCACCTTTCTAGCCATCTACCTTACTAGCGCTGCTGTAGTTACCCAGCTATTCGGTAACTCTTCACTGCCACCCAGTGCCTGTCTTATCTCTTCCCTGAACTCCACCTCACAATTACCCTTTTTCAATTTCCACCATTTGATCCTTGGTGCTGCCTTCACACTCCTCCTCCTCTTCTTGATCACCAATGTCATCCTACAAACCACCATCCTATGCTGCCTAACTACACTTTTCCCTGCCACCACTTTACAGTCTTCAATCTCCTTCAGACTGGCCCTTCTACATAAGATATAATCCACCTGTGTGCATCTCCCGCCACTCTTGTATGTCACCCTATGCTCCTCCCTCTTGTTAAAAAATGTATTCACCACAGCCATGTCCATCCTTTTCACAAAATCCACTACCATCTGACCTTCTGCATTCCTTTGCATAACACCATACCTACCCATCACTTCCTCACCCCCTCCGTTCCCTTCACCAACATGCAGAATCTCCTATTGTTGCTATAATCCACAACAACATACATAGTCACCCCAGAGGTGCCATATCATCCGACCATACTTAACATTTCATGAGCTCCACAATAATGACAGTGTTGGACTGGTAACTTGGAGACAGGGAAAATATTTAAGAGACTGTGGACACATTTCAACCTCTTCTGCTACCTCATGAGTGTCATAGATCATTTTTACTGGTGAATATCAAGGTATATGTGGCTTGACATATACTAGCTAGAGGGACCTTCCAGTGATCTACTGGAGGGTTGCCTCAAGAATTCTTCATCAATTTCTAGACACCATGCCTCACCAAGTGGAGGCATATATGGGTTCTCATGTACCAGAGAGTAGAGATAGGGAACAACATGTGGAAGTTAAATGATATAACCTGTTTCCCTGAAGTACTGGGTACCACTGACTGCACCTATATTGAAATAAAAACCCAACCCAGGGAACTGAGGAACTGAGAAGGAGGTATATGAGCCACAAAGGATATCACTGCCTCACCTGCCATGTGGTCTGTATTACACAGGAGTTAATCTGCAATGTGAATGCTGGCCACCCGGGTAGTCATCATGACTCCCACATGAGCACACCTGTAACCTGTGTCAATGCTTTTAAGGGGTGAATTCTCCAGGGGAGATCTTATTGGTGATGCTGGACATACCCAGGAACCCTGGCTGATAACACCCATCAGAAATCTACAGAATGAAGCAGACTAGGGGAACAACTCTACTCAATGACAAATAAGTGTCATTACTGAGCATGTGCTTGGGCTGCTGAAGGCATGCTTTTACTGTTTGGATTCATCCAGTGTTGCCCTGCAGACTGATCCTGGCACATATGCAAACATATTTTCTGTATGAGCAATGCTAAGCAGTACTATACTTAGAAGCCAGTTACAGAAAGGGGTGAAGCTGCAACAAGAGCAGTCCTTAGCACACAAATCAATGGAGGCTAAGCCACATGAGGATTCATTCGAGTAGCAAGCAGCAGGAAATGATCATGCCATACACAGTCAGGAGCAATGTGCCATGGCACTGGTAAAGAGGCAATGGCTTGCACATAGCTTCAGCCCTTAGTAAAGCAGATACACTGCAGTAAAAGTGATACATGCAAAACCAACACCAGGCTGTGTTTACCCATGCATATGCTGGCACACTGTGCATCATGCATAAGCAACCCAAGTAACAAAGTACAAAGGGCATAGTACATCTACCATCATTTGCAAAGCAGGGGAGGAAGCAAATGTGTGGAATTCTTCCACAAGGAAATGTGTAAGTGCTGAATACAATTAAAGGCAAGCCTGCACTTGTGTCTATGGGCTTTGAGTTGGGGTGGGGAACATTGATGTAAAATGCTTTGTGAAAGACTTGTGTGACTGGATGATTGTGTGTTTATGTGTGTGATGTACCAGGGAGCTGTGGCAGTGTGAGTGTGTTTCTACTGATATATAGGTTCAGCAGTGTGTGCTGCCCTGTGTACTGATCTACTTTACAGGTCCAGGGGCATGCATGGTAGAGGGTTTTTCATCACATGAATGCACCTGCTCGTGAGAGCTGTTCATATCGGGAATTCCACTGGTCATTTCACTGCCCTGGCTATATGGTGGAATGCTGTATGACCATGAATGACATCTGTTACTAGATGTGGCACTGCTAGAACTGCCAATACCTTGTTGATGTCCCCTCATATATACATATATACAGAGAGAGATAGATATATACACATGCACACACACACACACACACACACACACACACACACACACACACACACACACACACACACACACACACACACTCACTATACTCCCTGACCATTTCAGTTCATCCCTGCTATCATCACCAAAGGTTGCCGATCATTCAAAGTCCAGTGATGGCAATTCAACAATGGTGGTTCATCACCTGTGAACTCAGCAAAGCACAATACACTGTGTAAGCATGGCCCAAAAGAAGAAGCATACATTAAATTGCCCAGCAGGGTAAGGCTCTTTATTCACCCCTCACCAACCAAGCGACTAAGCAGCTCACCCTACTATTCAGGCATGACCAAAGGGCAACTTCAGGAGCACTCTCCAGTCCTGCTGGTAAATCTGGGTATCCCAAGGCAATGTTACAACTGCCTCATGTACACAGACAACCCTCTTCTCCTACCACAAACACTAACATATGCGAGAGATGCAATTATACAGCCAAACTGGAAGCTAAGCTGTCTCCACCCAAGACTGGAACAGACACTCAAGAGGAGAAGGTTAACACTTGCACCACACCTCCAGCCGTACACAGACCTACTAAAACTGCACTTTCAAAAATTACACATAAATACACTAAATCATACTCGGAGGCTCTAAATAAAAACTTGCAAAAGCATCAGAGACCTCCAAAGCAGACACCCAAACAACCTGCACTTCCCGTCACAAACCAGACAACACATACAACACAAAATCAGTGTGCCACACAATCACAGCCCTTAAGGCAAAATAACATACCTAGTACACTAGTTATAGGTGACTCTATAGTTAGGCACACTGACATCCCACTCATTAGGCTGGACAAGCAGAAGGTTACTGTTAGCTGCCTGTTGGGAGCCAGAATCTGCCACATAACACAGGCACTCAGTTCACTCCAGAACAAGTACAAATATGACTCTGTCATTGTTCATGTTGGTGTGAATGACCTCAGATGTACCTCCCTGGACTACATGAAAATATACATGGAAGAGCTCTCTGATCATGCAGCCCAGGCTGGTATGACCCTGACTCTGAGTAGCATCTTACCCTCACCAAGAACGATACCTCAGTATAAAGAAAAATATGATCAATTTCAACAACTGGCTAAGCTTCTAGTGTCATTCAAAGGGGATTCAGTGTCTGTCATGACATGCTTGACAAGCCGTGTTGCTTCACAAGAGACGGCTTGCACCTGTCACCCCTAGGCTTTCGAATACTGGCCAAGGTTCTTGCTGCCCCCATAGTGCCTTTTTTAGGCAAGGCTCAAAAGTCAAACCCACCTCCATAAACAGCACAATTAACAAAAAAACTGAGGGTTATGCTACTCAACACCAGGAGTTTAAATCTCAAAATGCATGAACTCGAAGCACTCCTCATTATCGAAAACATCAACATCTGTGCAGTAACTGAAACCTGGTTCAAGGCTCCAGAGAGCACCCCAGCACTACCAGGCTACAACTCATACCACACGTTTTGGCCACAGAACATAGACCGAAATACAAAAGGAGGGGGTGTATTCATATTCATCAAGGATACCTACACCTCCAGGTTAGTGGCGCAGCATGATACCTCTGAGATCATCCATGTGCAAATAACATCAGGCAAATCTGCAATATAAATTGTGGCCTGTTACAGATCACCCTCCATGACCCAGGACCAACACTCCACCTTTCTGGAGACACTGGAAAACATGAAGGTCCTACCAAACACCCCGATATTGGGTGATTTCAATTACCCCAACATTCACCGGGAAAACTACTCGAGTACAAATTCCCAGGCTCAGCGCTTTCTGGAATTCATCAACTAAAATTCCCTGAATCAGCTGGTAAACTCCCCTACCAGAGGTGAAAACATATTGGACCTGGTCATCACCAACATGGGTGACAGGTATTCCACACCGGAGGTCAACCCGTCACTGGTTAGATCAGACCATATGTGCACATCCCACCACCACCCCCAACTAAGGAAACCACAGTAAAATACTTTTCTAAAGCAAACTTCACCTTACTTAAGACAGAGGTGGTAAGTTTCACGGCCCCCATGCTAAAGGATAATGCTGCCCAAGATGCAGAAACCTTTACAAATGCACTCTATGCGCATCTACAAGGATGCATGGATCGTGCCATCCATATCAAAACCAAGACTCATTCCTCTAATAGAAGGAAACCAGTTTGGTGGACCCCTGCAATAAACAGGCTATACAATAGAAGGAGGAAACTAGTTCAGAAAAAAAGCAAATCCCAAGAAGGAAAGACATCCCTGATCAGTATCAGTAAGAAACTTTGGTCCCTCATGAAATCATCCAAGGCTAACTTCAAAAGAAAATTAGCCAGGGATTCAAAAGATAACCACAAAGCCTTCTTTAGCTATGTTAAGAATCTAAGTGGCAACTCACAGATATGCACTGAACTAATGCAAAATAGCACAAAATATACTGAACGTACTGATATTGCCAACATCCTGGCAGACAGATTCAGTGCAAACTTCACCCCCCTCTCACCTGCAAAAGGGCCCACAACAATACTGGAAAAGTGTACTGTCCCAAAAATCACAGATGCATAGGTGAAAACAGCCCTTTCAAAAGCCAAAAACACAGCGTCAATGGAACCAGATGGTGTCCCAGGCTGCATCTTGCACGAACTATAGAATGAACTAACCCCCCACCTAAACACGCTGTTCAACCTCAGCCTCTCCACAGGCTACATGCCCATAGAATGGTGCACTGCAATGGTTATTCCTCTCCACAAAGGAGGGGCTACAACTGACCCTGCTAACTATCGCCCCATAAGCCTGACTAGCCTGGTCTGCAAGGCTATGGAGCGCATCATCATAGAACTCATTAACAAAGACATTGGGAACCTCCAAACACTTGACCCGACCCAGTTAGGCTTTGTTAAGGGCAGATCATGCCTACTAAACTTGGTTGACTTCTTCGAGACAGTCACCAAGGCCATAGATGAGGGAAAGGTGGTTCACACAGCCTACCTTGACCTCACCAAGGCTTTCGACACCATTCCCCACTCGGGTATTACAGAACAACTCACCAGCCTGAACATAAACCCCTACGTCACGAGATGGGTTGCCAACTGGCTTACAGACAGAACTCACATGGTAAGAATAGCGGGCTCCAGGTCCGACTCTAAACCAGTCAAAAGTGGTGTCCCACAAGGCTCGGTCCTGGGACCCCTACTGTTTGGCATATACTTCTCAGAAGTACAGGCAAACACAGGAGGACTATGGCTAACCAAGTTCACTGATGACTGCAAACTGGGAGCCATAATTGACTCTCCGGCTGACATGGACATCCTCCAAAAGGACCTTACTGAGACGGACACCTGGTGTCAAAGTCATGGCCTCAAGCTAAATGCCAAAAAATGCATAGTCATCCCATTTGGGAAAAACAAAACACCCACGAATTACCACATAGATGGCAGCCCCCTTAATACAGAAGAGGTAATAAGAGATCTGGGGACCCAGGTAGATAAGTAATCTCTCCTTTGACAATCATATTGCCAAAGTAGTTAGGAAATCCTTCTATGTATTCCATCTAATTACTAAAGGGTTCACATCTAGAAATAATGAGGTTATAGTGCCCCTCTACTCGTCACTCATTAGACCCATCATAGAGTACAATGCACCTTTTGGGGTGTATCTCACAAGACACTTCCAACAGCTGGAAAAACCACAAAAGTACCTCACCAAGAGGATTACTGGCCTCAAACCTATGTCCTATGCAGCCTGACTGAAAAAACTCCGGCTGTACTCAGTGGCATATCGCTTACTCAGAGGTGATCTCTGCCTGACTTACAAAGCCATGTCCAACTCAGAATTGATGGACATGCTCCACCTAAAGAAATCCAAGTCACTGCAAGCCACGCGCTCTAGTGAGCTAAGCCTCGCCGCAACAATAAATAGAACATGCTGGAGGGATAGATTCCTGTCACAGAGACTCCCCATGCTTTGGAACAAAATTCCAAATTACATCAGGCAGAGCCCCTCACTAACACTCTTCAAGAGAAACCTTAACGAGTGGATGGGTAACAGAAAATACACCCCTGGGATCACTTCATTGGCTCTGCTTAACAGAGGATCAGTTAATTAATCAATGGGGTGGCGAAAGCCGAAACACTCTGGCTAGGTTTATAAATGCCCTCGGGCAGATAGCCTAGTACCTACCTATGAACCTATGAACCTATCAAAGTCAAGTCTAGAAATAGTGTTATTTGAAACCCAAACATTTAAACAGCATTTGAGCAAGTGGTCATTTAGGTAGAATCCCCAATGTTCCTATATAACCCAAATTAGACAGGTGTAATAACCTGGCTAGTGAGTACTAAGTCAAGGTGAGTTATGACTATTATTACATAGAAAAGTTCTACTAACCATGTACATCTTTGGTCAACACCCTTGATGCACAGTGAAGCTCTGTAGCGATGTCCAGCACCACAGTACAGGACACTGTGGAGATATGACTGCCTCTGATTGAGGACAAAAACTCCTCTGTTTCCATCAGAATTGGCTTGAACCACTTCCCACCACCTGTTCACCTACAATCCCATGCCAGATGGACCATTCATTTTTCTTCAGCATGAGTAATTCAATGATTGGCCTAATGATAGCTGAGTAAAAAAGGGACAATGACATCCCTAGATCTAGACACAAGACTTTGTTTATAAGCTATGCAATATAGAAGGGCTTTCTTACAACAATGGGCATGTGTTTGTCAAAAGTTAGGTCACTGTCGCCAGAGATTCCCAAATCCTGAACAAATTGGTCAGCTCTTTGGGGAGTATTGTCAATGTGGTAGTTTCCTGTGGTAGATGACTTCCCAAGGACTACAGTAATACATTTTTTGACATCTGGTTTCAGTCCATTATTTTGGGACCAGTTGAGTATTTAACACAAGCCTTCCTGCAAGATGGCCAAGTCATTTGGGGAGTCAGGGACTGCCTGCTCTCAGCTTGCAGTCATCTGACAACTTAATCAGCCAGAGCCCATTTGTATTGGCTTTTACTTGAGAAAGGTAGATATGAAACAGGAAAAGTCCCATCACAGACCCCTGGAGACTCCACTGGTGACTGATATATTTTTGGAAGTAACTCCCCTGTTTTGATTATCGTATTGTATCTGTGAGCCAGTTGGCAAACCTGGGAGTGACATGGGGGGTATTCCCAGTTTTAGCTTTTCTACTATGCTTCAGTGGAGAATTGTGTCCTAAATTTTGGCCAGGTTGAGGAATGTGGTATTTACTGTATTGCCTTCATTCATTGCTTTGTTGATTTTTCCAAAAAAAAACACATGGTTTGGTAAGCATGACCTGGCCTTGATGAATTCGAACTGAGATGGGCAAATGATTTTACACAAAGGGGTATTAAAAGATCAGTCTAAATGTGTGTTCACATGGGCCCTGAGTATTTACTGAAAGGTGTGTCTCCCATTAGGCTTCACAATTATTTAGCACATCAGTTTCCTTACCCTTACAGTACCCCATCATTTCAACTGTTCAATAGCTATAGCAGTACTGTCAAAACTAGTTCACTATGTACTTAACTACCACATCAACCAGCAGCATCAATAGTTAAAAAAGTAATGGTGATAAATTAGCACTTACCTTGTAGAATCTGGTATCTACCAGGTGGAAGGTTGAAATAATAAAGTCTAATCTCACAAATAAAAGATACAGGTTCAATTCTGACCTCTGGTTGTTGGCTAGGCTTGTAATAGTCTGCAGATATATAGCCTGCTCTTCACCTATGAACCACCTCAAAGCAATAAGTGTGAGATTTACCTGTTGCAGGTTGAGACATTGCTGCTCTACTAATTCCTCTAATACAAATCAATGTTATTTAATACACATACTGAGCTGTCCCACTACAGATCATACAAATGATCTGCCTGGCATTTTGTGCCAGTTGACACACCTCATACAGGTATAGGTGTGAAGTATCTGCCATTTTTCTCTGTGACTTTTCAGATATGTAGACCATTTAAAAGGGAGAAGGGAGTTCTCCTTTTAGGGCACAGAAGGATTATATGTAAGAAACAAAAAATATTTCTGTACTTCATTCAGAAAGATTACAGCCACAAACTATTAGATTAGGATTGTGAAGGTACTCAGTACAAGACTGAGGCCTGTAATGGTTTGGCAGTGGCAGTGATCCATCCACTAGCATTCAATGGAGAGTTCACAATGATTCCACTACTACAATGGTGTGTAGTGGCACATCCCTGACCTCCTTAGCTGCTAGGAGGCTGAGGATGAAGCTGAAGCACCACTATTGTACTGTAGGTAACATTTGTCTTACCTACACAAACAATCGCCTAGTGTGTGCCATCCACATATTTTCCACACTCCTGTTTCTTTCTCCATAGCCCCAAAAGCTATTGCAGAGAATGTGTGGCTACACAGGTGAAGGAGGAGAGACTAACTTAGAGTACCAGTGTGAGAAGACTGTCTTCATAAAGTACACATTTATATGTTAACAATCTTCGGGTCTATATTATAACATCGAATTCTACAAATATCAAATGTTATAATATCGAACCTAAGCACCGAAATCCGAAAACATTGAACAGTCAGAATAGCAATTTTTTTTCCCCAGGGAAAAAAAATTGCTATTCCGAGAAACATACACACAACACAAACACACACAAAAAACAGCAATCCACACACATACACTTAAAATCCTACACCTAAACCTAAACTAAACTTTACATACACTACTAGCTATCCACTTACCTTAACCCAACCCTAACCCTAAGGTCCATCACTATCACACACTCACCTCACCCGCGCCCTAGCCCTAACTCACCTAACCCACCCCCTAACCCTAACCTACACACAACCGCACACTTACCTGACCCACGCCCTAACCCTAACTCACCTAACCCGCCCCCTAACCTGCACACTTACCTGACCCGCATCAAATACTTGGATGCTGTCTTGACAACTGACAAACCACATCTTTGTGGAGGTTAGAAAACCCTTTTATCTTATACAACTTATCCTTCACGGTATTTCCTCAAGGACCAACAAAGTTATAGGCCACTTTATTCCTCCTTTATTAGGGCCGCAACAGAAAATAATTTACCCTTGTGCATGCATCTCTCTAAGCACCCATCCCAGCTTCAGTTACCTTGATGGTTTCTTGCCAAAAGGTCTCTGGTCTCAGCATCTTTAGCTACTCTGATAGGCTAAAAGCCCTGTCCTCCTACTCAACATCATACAGACTCCTAGGGGGTGATCTTTGCTTAGTGTTCTGTGCAATGAAAGACCCAGCACTCTTTGAACTCCTTCACCTAAACTGAACCAGTAGTAAAGCAAACACCCAGATATCTTAACCTATACTATCACATCAAAAACAGCCATTGGTATAACCCAGTTTGTCCCCTATTTCAGGAATAGGCTGACATTACCTATCAAGCAGAGCACTTCTCTAGCAATCTTTAAAACTACCATTATACTTCATACTGCATGGAGTGAAGGAGGCATATCAAACCAAGAACCAATGTCAAAAGCAGCATCACACAGACCACTATTACCCCCAAATTGCTCTTCTATTTAAAAAAAAATTGCATAATAGTGGTTGGCATGGTGCAATTTTACTTGCTGGATTATCAACATTTTCATTTTGGATATGTAGAGAAAGTCTTCTTATCAGGGAACATTGTAATCTCCTACCAGCAATGAATGATGTGGCAAACCTTCTTAATGGTCTCCTTTGCTATAAACTTCTATGAACCAGTAGACCTATGACCTCATAAGAGATAAATGAGACTGAATTCCACTTTTGGAGGCACTGTTGGTTTGTTCCACTTGTACTATAAAGATCTTCAAAGAAACTGCAAAATATATACTGTTTATTGTTACTTTCATAGTATGTACATGTGTATAAGAGGACCAAATTATCACATATTGAGAGAAGAATATTTTACCTCTGTTTAGTCTTGCTTGTGTTCTTAAACCAACAATTTTCAGTATTTCTGTTAGGTTTACATCCTGCCAGATAGCTACAAGATGTTTGTATTGTGAGGATGCTGCTCAGTTGCCATCATGTGTATGTTATGTGCTCAGCTGTTTTCTGTCTGTCTTATTTTGGTTATCTCACTCAATCTTTCTACTGCATTCTTGTATTAAGTAGTATAAGGCTGGAAACAAAATTTTGCCAGAGTTGATTGGGACCAGTCAAGCATGATTTGTAAAGGGAAGATTGAGAACCAGTCATTGCAGGTTTCACTTTACTTTACTGAGTAGGTCATAAAGCATGGCTTGACGAGATTGGATTATGCTATTTGGCATACAGAAAGCTTTTCAAACAGTGGAAAAGAATGTTCTTTTCAAAGTACTGTGAAAGGTAGTAGTACAAGTGACTTTTGTGGGGGGTGGGTGGAATGGGACTTTCTTTTCAAGGTTCTGCACAAGGTCATATGAAAAGAGCTTTTGGTAAAGGGAGTCAGAGTATTAAACAGTACCCTGGATTTTGAAAGCCCTGCACAGTGTGCAGGACTAGTGTAGGAGCTCCAGCAGGCAATATGTCAGCCATGCAATCCAGGAATAACCTGTAGGGGAGTGCACGAACCCTTGTGCACTAATCTTGCATGGACTCAGCCCCTGTATGCAAATTACCCCATTTGCAGGAGAAATCCATGCAAATGAGATGAATTTGTAATCCAGGCAGGACTAGTGTAGTCTGCAGTAATGGAGTACATTTCTGCAAATTACAAAATGGAGTCATGACAGCTCCAAATAAAGGGTGGATATCATGTATAAAGCATGCCAATGGCCAACTATAAGGCCACTGGCATGGAAAACACTTGCAAAAAAAAAATCAACTTTTATTTTTTATAGCCGATCTCGGCTGTTTAAACGTAGGGCAGCTGCGCGCAAACAGGATCGGGGGGGGGGGTAAGAAAAAATACCTTAAATAAGCATTCTAACCAAAATTACTATTTTAAAAAACACTGTGGATGTGAGTGGTAACCAAGAACTCAAAAAAAACAAATAGCCACTCAGTAAAGCACCAAACCAGCAACAGAAATGAATTCCAAATAAAATAATAAATCCAGTTGAATGAGAGAATTTAATATAGAATTCACACAAACGATAAAATGATCGAACAGATAGGTAACAAATGTACAGATAAGCACTTTTGTCTGTCTAAATGCAGACTTTATCAAATCTAACAATAATTGTAGCTATTAAAATTTAAATAATACTACCGATTAACCTACCAGGTGTTTTTAAAAATACAGTACCCTAATAAAAAATACACTACAACTAAAACATGTAAAAGTGAATTTTAAAAATCTATTACAAGTTAGCAGCTCTCTCCACCAAAATGGGTTTCAGAGACAAGTACTTGTTCAACCCAGGTGGTTGACATGAGCTTAAACAAAGCTGCAATCTCAACTCACTTTTATCTACTTGATTCCCCCAGTTACCCCCTCTAGGATTCCTAGGAATAATTTCTAAAATGCCAAACCTGAAACCTGTAAAACCTACACAAGTAAGAGAATGTTTACAAAGAGCATTATTTAAATTATTGGTGTTAATTGCACATATGTGTTCAAAAATTCTCTTCTTGAGGACCTCTCTGTCTTCACTATATAAAAAGCTTTACAGGTACTGCAAACACTAAGGTAAACAAGTCCACAAGTGTTGCAATTACCTCCAGCTAACATACCCCTAAAAGGGGGATCCCCCACCTCAATATCCAATGCTTTGACCATTTATGTGCAATAATTGCATCTTCCACATGGTTTCGTACCTCTTTCATCTCTCTTAGCAATTGGATGTTCAAAGAAAAATTTTAAATTTTTACCAACTTTGTGGGTGAAGGTCAGACCTTTCCCCAAAGAACCAACCACTTCACTGTTACATTCCAAGATCACCCAGTTTCTCCTAAGTATGTTTCTCACCTTCATACCAAATGAGCCAAATTGAGTCATCGTGGAATCAGAATAACTCAAAGGGGTGCAAGAATTATTGTCTGTGTAAAATGTGTTGCAGTGAGTTCTTAATGTTGCCTCATCCTGCCCAAGCAGGGGCTTGAATTTAGAACCCTAACCTTCTAAAACGTCTGAATGCAATTCTTGAACCAAACAGTCAGGGTAACCACTTAAAATAAACATCCATACCAAAGTATCCAATTCTTCTTTCAAATTTACCCTAGTGGAACATATTCTCACCCCCCCCCTAATCATCTGTCCCCGGACAAGATTTCTCTTAATGTGGTAGGGGAGGTTACTGTTGAACCTCAAAAAGCAATTTGAGTAAGTGGGTTTACGAAAAAATTTTGATGAAAACGTACCCAACTCAACATTTCTTGTGATGTTAACATCAAGATAATCAGTACTGTCTACACTGAAACTGTGAGTAAATTAAAAATAGGGACAAACCCCATTTATGTGTTCAACAAATTCATCCACCATCAATCTATCTCATTTCCACAAAATGAAAATACCATCTAAATAGCGTCCATAGAACAGCCATTCCTGTTTGAACCTGGTACTAAAGACAACGTGTTCTTCCCACCTTGCCATAACTAAGTCGGCATAAATGGGGCCACAACTGGCCCCCATTGCTAGTCCCTCAGCCTGTTTGAAATATTCATTTTCAAAGGTGAGAAAATTGTTTTGGAGTATAAGTACCATAACTTCCATAACAAAATTAACCAGGGTGTTACCAGGATTAGTGTATCCCAATAACGCCTCATTAAACATCTCAAGACCAACCTGGTGTGGAACAGAACTAAACAAATCGACCACATCAATGGTGGAAAACCCAGTAATCTCAGCAAAATAGCGTGCTTTAAGTCTGGTCAAAAAATCCCAAGAGTCCTTAATTACATGGTGGACTGAACTTAGAGCACCTTTAACCAATCTATCTGCAAAAATCCCTAGGGAATGTGTTGAGCTCTTCTGTCCAGCCACTATAAGCCTGTATGGTGTATGGTGCACATTTTGTCCACCTTCGGGATTCTAAATACCATGGGAATAAGTGGAAATTCATTTCTTAAAAAATCAAAAATGTCTTCATTGATAACACCCTGGTATAAACTATCCTCCAGAGAAAGTTGTAACCTTCTGTGGGCTATATGTATCTCATTTAAGGAAATTGGGGTATATTTATCAGTGTCATAAAGGGTGGTGTTAAAATCATTCATATTTATCAGTGTCACAAAGTCATAAAGCTCCAAATAAAGGGTGGATATCAAGTATAAAGCATGCCAATGGCCAACTATAAGGCCACTGGCATGGAAAACACTTGCAAAAAAAAAATCAACTTTTATTTTTTTTAGCTGATCTCAGCTGTTTAAGCGTAGGGCAGCAGCACGAAAATGGGCTCGGGGGGAAAATAAGAAAAAATACCTTAAATAAGCATTCTAACCAAAATCACTATTCCGCCTTTATACTCAATGGCAGGCAGAAGACAGCATGGCCAGTGAATAGTGGTTGCTAAGGAGAAGGCTCAGTGTGGGACATGTAACTATGCATTAGCATGCAATCCTATGCAAATGAGGGGAATGATAGTGAATCCCAGATTTCCCCTGCATGCTAGGCAGCTCCCAACAGTGTAAGAGCAGGAATAGCTTGGTGCAAGCCTGGGAGTTAGCTGACATCATGGGGGGGTTTCAGGCATACTGTAAGTGGATTGGAGCCCTGTGGCTCGGGTTTGCTCCTAGCTTAGTACAGCTAACGTGTCTAAGGCTGCCTAGCACTCTTTACATTGCCTAAGCTGTTGTGCACGCCATGCACCAGGTTTTAAAGGAAAAAATAAATAAACCAGGAAATAGCAGTTCTGTGCACATTTGAGCACTGTGTTTGTGCGGCGTGCCCCTGGGCTTAAACTGGAAGGCAATGGGAAAGGAAAACAGCAGTAGGAAGGTAATCTAGGAGAACTAGCATAGCTGGCAGGTGAAATGTATCAGAATCAGCCAATTACACAGGCAGCAGACCAGCACAGTCCAGAACACTACTATAAACCATGCAAACACCTTTCTTACTGTTTTTTCTCATACTCTACACCACCGTTGTATACAAGTGGGGATGTTTTAACAAACAAAACAACAAAATGATAGGGGCTGCAATAACTATCATACAACAACATGTGGAAGAGGCTGAGAGTGGTGAGGTGTTGACCAACTCACAGTGAGGAGATGAAGAATGCACAAATCCAGGGTAACCTACCAGGGGCTACATGAAATGGAGATAGCGGAGCACTATAGGGTGGACAGGGACCTCTTACAGCAAATTGTTGAGCTGTGCTGGCCACACCTAACACACAGAACTAACAGAGGGGAACCCATCCCAGTGGATGCCAAGGTATGTATAGGCCTAAGAATACTAGCTACAGGTACCTTCCAAAGGCCAACTGGGGATATGATGGGAATCTCACAGGCACCAGCATCCAGGGTACTCCACCAGTTTCTGGATGCCATGTCAGCACATGCTGGTGAGCACATATATTTCCCCAACACCCGTGAGGTGTTGGCCAGCAATATGCAACTGTTCCACCAAATAGCAGAATACCCTGAGGAAGTGGGTGCTATAGACTGCACACACATATGCATCAAAGCACTACCCAGTGAGTGGGGTAGGGCCTACATCAACCACAAGGGCTTCCCCTCCATCAACTGCCAGGTTGTGTGCAATGCCCAGGGCATAATAATGAATGTGTATGCTGGCTGCCCTGGAAGCTATCACCATTCCCACATCTGGCATCTGATGCAGCTGTGCCAGAGATTTGCCAATGGGCCATCCCTTACAGTCACCTAGTGGGGGATGCTGGTTACGTACTGGAGCTGTGGCTGATGACACCCATCAGAAATGCACACACACCTGAACAAGAACTCCATAATGAGGCACATGCACAGACCAGAATTATAATAGAGTATGTGTTTGGGATGCTCAAGTCACGGTTCCAGTGCCTGGACACATCCGGTGGAGCCATGCAGTACTCACCAGCTGCATGTACTCAAATTGTCATCATATGTGCCATGCTACACAATATGATCCTGTGGAAACAGCTGCAGCAGGAACAGCATGGGGCAGGGCCACACAGCCCCCCACCATTGCCAAGGCCTGGACAAGCACAGAGTAATTCGGAAGAGGAACAACCTGAGCCTGCCCCAGTAGGCAAAATGAAGCATGCCCAGTATGCCCTGGCCTTGGCAAAGAGGCAACGCATAGCACATACACTGACACAGAAGGGACCCAGGGAATGACACCTCTCTCTGCCTTGCTCATACAGTAAAAGGGATGCCAAACATGACACAACCTGTGCTCAACCATGTGTAGGGAGTGTACTATGTACATCTGGCATAGACAGCCCTGCAGCACCACCCTCAATACTGGGAACACCCACAAGGTAAGTCACTCAACCTACCAATTGCTGAATGGAGTAGAATGTGTTGTTACCTGTATGTACGGTATTGATGTGAGCATGCAAGGGAATCGGGTGGCTGAATGGTATGCCATCAGATAGTGGACACCTATATTGGCACCATGAGATCTTCACATACCCAACAACAGTCTCAGCCAGCAGGACAGGTGTAGACAAACACAATCAAAGACTGTGCTATGGCCTCTGGATGATGCCAATGGGTAACTCCCCCCCTCAAGCCTACACAGACAGACTATAGCAGGTCAGGCAGTGAGATGTTAGTTCTGAAGGGTATGAAGTCAGAAACTAATATGTAGGTCTAAGACCTGTAGTACACTGACATGCCTCTAGTCAGCATGATAGGTTAGAATACAGAATGCAATGGACTACCTGACATACCAGTACAGTGATTGCAAATGTGTACAAGTGTCAGATGTGCCCCCCATCTTATGTAGAAATGTAGAAACAGTGAGGTTTGCCCCCCAATCCTGTGTAGAAATGTAGTAACAGTGAGGAGTGCTCCCCACAATCCTGTGTAGAAATGTAATAACAGTGAGGTGTGCCCCCCAATCCTGTGGAGAAATGTAGAATCAGTCAGGTGTGCTCCCCAATCCTTTGTAGAATTGTAGTAACAGTTAGGTGTGTCCCCAATGTTGTGTAGAAATATAGAAATTGTCCAGTGTACCCCCCCATAAAATCCTGTACAGAAATGTACAAACAGTCAGGTGTGCCCCCCAATCCTGTAGAGAAATGTAGAATCAGTCAGGTGTGTCCACCGCACAATCCTGTGTAGAATTGTAGAAACAGTCAGGTGTGCCCCCAATTCTGTGAAGAAATATAGAAATAGTCCAGTGTGCCCCCCCCAAAAAAAAAAAATCCTGTGCAAAATGTAGTAGCAGTCAGGTGTGCCCCCTCCAACCACTGTGTAGAAATGTAGAAACAGACAGGTGTGCCCCCTCCCCAATCCTATGTAGGAATGTAGTAACAGTCAGGTGTGCCCCCCCAACCCTGTATAGGAATGTAGAAACAGTCAGGTGTGCTCCCACCAACCCAACTGAGAAATGTAGTAACAGTCAGGTGTGCCCCCCCCAAACCTATTTAGAAATGTAGTAGTGGTCTGGTCTGCCCCCCCAATCTGATGTACACACATTGTAACAGTCAGGTGTGCCCCCCACAACCCTATGCAGAAATGTAGTAACATGTATGTGTGGGTACAATAACAGTGGAGCACAGATGCCCAGATGTGGCCAAGGTAGCAGGATAGGTTGTAGCACTTGCACAATATTCAGGTATGTGTGTGTTGGGTTGGAGTGTATTTTATATTGTGTAAGAGTGGTTAGTATGTATGCATGTTGAGGTAAGACCTGGTGGCCATTGTACACTACTGCTGATGACAGGGACAAGTCCTCACAACTGCAGTGCCAAAGACAATTCCCACCAGTATAACACATGCTAGCAGTAAGCCATTGTATATGTATGGTGGTAATATGTGTCACCATCTGAAAGACTGACATGGCATGGCTGTTGGGCTAGATATACAAGTAGTACACGGGGAACGTACTCCAGACATATAGTATATATTGTGTCACTGTGAAATGGAGACACCCTTGGAATTGTACATAGAGGTATGCATCACATTATCTGGTCCTGTAGTAGGGGATACTGGTGTAGTCTGCCCGACCACGTGCAGATCACAAAGAAGGTAATACTGATGTATTGGGAAACAGCTGATGTACCTGCACATGCCAGCATAACTGGAATGACCCATGCTTATCTGTGTGTCAGATGCAAGTAGTGTCCATAGAACACATGCACCCAGTTCATGCAAACACCACCCACAGGTACCTCTCTGGTTGTAACCCTGCTGTGGGCAATGGGTACAATATGATCCCACCTGTATATGGCAATAGCGAAGGAATGCAGCATGCAGTGCAGGTGTCCTATGCAGGTGTGTCCCTAGCCATAGCTAGCACCCTGCCAGCACCCACACCATCTGATCAAGACTGATAGAAGGTATTGACATGAACACCTAGCACACCTACCCTGTCACCCCAGAGGAATATACTGTATGGCGGTCTGAGACTGCAGGATTGACAGAATGCAATGGCCTGCCACATCTGGCCTGTGGCAACACCTAATGTTCCACTGGCCTCTGCCAAAGGCCTGTGTCTCACACATATTGTCAATGCATGTTATGTCATGGACACCCAAATAACAACATAACACACTCCACATAAATCATATGCAAGGCCATGTGGACAAACCACAGTAACATGTGCACCATGTCCCATTGCATGAACTGTGGACCAACACCAACACACAGCTGTGATGGGGTGATAACCTTAGGGAAAGTATCAGAGAATATATGCATAATGTATGGAAGAGGATAGAATAACAGGGGGCTGGGCGCATGGGCAGCAGGGAATGTGCAAGGTCCGACACAAAGTTGTGTGCACACACTATCCCTGGCTGCAAACACATAAATGGGTGGCTACATACCTGCCCGTACACCACAATAGGGGTAATGTCTTGCTTCATGGCCCCTGCCTCTGGGTAACCTGTGCGAATTTGTACAGCTGTGAGGTATTGCCACAGCCAGATAAGGCCATACTGTCATGTCAATGGATGTACATGTATGGGATCCTCTGCCAGCACTGTACCAAGGTGCTGAACCAGATACACAGACCCAGCAGCAAGTGTCTGCGGCTCCCCCTCCAGAATGGCATAACTTACCATATATAAGTAGGCATCTGCCCACAATACTGGAGACAGCTGCAGTCACCCTTGTCCCCCAAGACATCACTGTGAGCAAGAATGTCCACCTGACAGTACATGAGGACAGAAAACATCATAGTGTATAACAGTACACATGTCTGAATATCTCTGCTAACCGCTGTACCATGCACCTGAAGTAGCACAGACACAATCACCTACAGTACACACTATCCCCTGCACAGTTTGTCCTCATATTGCCAAATGATCGATGGATACCCTGCAGAAACAGTTTGCTACCTGTCGGTGTACAAAAGGTCTACACTGGAGTACAAACTACCTGGAATCGATCCACACATTCAATACAGAAGGGCATACTGGGCATGCTAACACACTTAGAGAAATGAAGGCAATGTCAGACAACAACATACTGAAAGGTCATACTGGGCATGCTCACACACTTAAACACATGAAGGCCATGTCTGCAAACAACAGTGGACCATACACATCTGACAGTTGCAGATGTTAGTGCATACACTCCTCAGTATGCACCGCTTTGCATACACAGTGGATAGGAATACAGACATATATCCAAGGACAACACACTATAATAAGCCAAAATTAGACGTACATGAATGTGTGGAAGAGAATGATTGTGACAAGGAGGCATCCATTATGAGGCCTGTCGCACCCAGCACACAGCCAAATGGCTACAATCACATGAGGTGTAAATTTATTTATTTATTTATTTATTTATTTATTTATTTACTTATTTACATTTGTTGACTGGGAGTGTCCGACTGGACGTAGGTCCATTTTCAGCGGAGGCCCAAGGAGAAAAGCTCCACAGTTAAATTAAACAGACAGCAGTTACACTGGATTACATAGAGATTAACAATTTAACATAGCAATTAATTACAAACATATTTACAGATGAAGAACATAGTACATCAGTAGACAACTAGAATCTTTATCTGCGAAGTACATAACAGACATTAACAAATGTTACAATAAAAAGTTCTTGCTGTATAATGAGTACTAGGCTTATTAGAATCCGAGCTTACTATAATCAAGGTAGTTAATGGGGTGGAAAGAAAGGTAGTGGTTGGATGGGGTGGGTGATATTAGAGTGGGAGTTGAAGGGCATAGCCAGCATGTTTTTAGTTGAGCTTTTAGTAAAGTTTTGAAGTGGGTGCATGATGGTACAGAGGTAATTGTGGGTGGGAGGGAGTTCCATAATTTGGCTATGGTGCAAGAGAATAGTGCTTCACCAGCAGAGTTATTGGCTTTAGTGATCAGCAAGTGATTTTTGTTGCTGGATCTTAGTAATCTGGTGGTGCGATAGAGATGGAGTAGATTCTGGAGGGATGGGACATTTAGTGGATGATTTACTAGTTTGTGGGCGAGTGATAGTTGATACCATTGAAGGAGGTGAGGGAGTTCAAGCCAGCCCAGTTCAGCAAGTGGGAGACAGTGGTGACTACAGTAGGATGCCCCTGTGGCGAATTTGGCGATTTTGTTGTAGCAGGTCTCTAGCTTGTTTAGATCATATTGCCTTAGGTTGGTATATATTGGAGAGGCATAAAGTAGGGTGGAGTTAAGGTGGGAATTTGCTATTGAAATCTTTGCTGCTTTGGTGAGAAATTGCTTATTTCTGTATAATGCTCCTAGTTTTTTGTGGACTTTTTTTATGGTCATGGATATGTGAATGTCAAATGTTAGTTTATTGTCTATTTCCACTCCTAGCAATTTGGTGTGTTCAGTTGGGTATATAGTGGTGTTGTCTTTTGCTGTGATGTTAAATTGAGAGTTGTTTTGAGTATGTTTGGTGGGTTGGAAGATGAGTAGTTCAGTTTTGTTTGGGTTGAGTATTAATTGGATAACCAAGTTTCAACAGAGGAAAAGGCTTCCTGTGTGACTTTTTGCAGTTTGGGTAGGGACTGGGCTTACCAGATGATGGTTGAGTTATCTGTGTATTGTATGAGTGTGCCATGTTTGGTGGCAGAGGCTAGATTATTGGTGAAAACAGAGAAGAGTAGGGGTACAAGGATGGATCCTTGGGGAACCCCTATGGAGACAGGTAGTTGGGGAGGTATGTCATTCTGCCATACAACGGATTGTTGGCAGTCAGACAGGTAACTCTGAAACCAGTTGGTGACTGATTGAGAGAAGGATAGGTTATTGAGGACAGAGATGAGTTGTTTGTGTGGGACTATGTCAAATGCTTTAGACAGGTCTAGGAAAGTAGCAGAGAAGAGATAGCCATTGTTTTTATGCTGAAGGATAGTGTTAGTGAAGGAGAGTAAGGCAGTGGTGGTGCTATGGTTTGGTTGGAAACCATGCTGAGTATTGGAAAGAAGGTTGTTAGTAAGGAGGTAGTCTGAGACCTGAGAATGTATGCATCTCTCTAGTATTTTGGAGAGTGGAGAGAGAATATCTATGGGGTGGTAATTGGTTAGTTCTGTGGAGAGGCCGCCCTTGTGGAGGGGAATTATATGTGATACTTTTCACAGTGTGGGAACGTAACTTTCTGACAGAGATCGGTTAATCAAGATGGATACTGGGTAGGCCAGAGCATCAGCTGTGATTTGTAGGTATTCATTTGAGAGGTTGTCTGCTGCTAATTTGGTGGGTTTAAGTTTAGTTAAGAGTTTTTTTTTTATGTTGGAGGTAGGTACAGCAGAAAAAGAGAAGGCAGTGGGGAGATTACTAGTTGAAGGTGTGGGTTGGAGGGGAGGGTGGCTGTGTTGTTTAGCTAGTGATAATATGGTTTGTGTGAAGTGTGGGTTGAATGAGGTAGCAATATTTTTGGAGGAGTGAGGTATGTTAGGAGGAGGGGTACTGACTTTACCTGGGTGGAGGATGGAGTTTATTGAGGACCAGAATTGTTTGGGGCTGTATTGGGAGGAGTCTAGGGCAGACTGGAAGTATTGGAATTTGTCCTGTTTTATTAGCTTTTTAACTCTATTGCATAGTTCTAGGAATTTCTGTCTAGTTGAGGGGGTTTTAGTTTTGCACCAGTGCTCCCAGACTTTATCCCTGTTTTTTATTTCTGACTTGTGGTTTTCTGCAGCCATGGGGAGGGTTGTGCTTTTGTTCTGGAAAGTCTTATGGGGGCATGGTAATTAAGGATGCTCAGGAAGGTAGTATTAAAAAATCCAACTGCGTCATCAAGACTGAGGTACTTTAGGGGATGCCAGTTACATTATTTGAGGGATGAGATGAATGTGAGTGTGTTAAAGTTTAGTTTTTTTTTACGTATTTGACGGTAGATGACAGGTTTAGCTTGGTATAGGTATTTTTTGAGTAGGAATGTTGGGGGGTGATCACTGAGGCTATCTGATAAGCAGCCTGTTGTATATGACTGGGGGCTCTTACTGACTAGTATCCAATCCAGGGTAGTGTGCTTGCTGGAATTTTTATTTATCCTGGTTGGTGACTGGACTAGTTGGGTGAAGCCGTGAAGGTTCATATGATGGGTTGGATTGTTGCCAGAACAGGATTGCCAGTCAATATTGAAATCACCTAAAATTATAGTTTCTTAGGAGAGATGGTGGGTAGACCAGCTGAGGAGGTTTTTTAGTGGAGGGATGTTTTGGCCAGGTGGGAAGTAGCATCCAATTATGTTGATGGTTTTGTTTTGGTTTATTTTGAGGTTGGTATATATTATTTCTTCATTGCCTATTTGTGGAGCTGATGATTTTAAGATCTGGATGTTTAGATGCATTTTAAATATTATAGCTACACCGCCTACTTTTTTGTTTAGCCGGTTTACTCTTAGTATGCCGTAACCAATAGGGAGTATTTGCTCACTGGCAATGTGAGGTTTTAGCCAGGTTTCTGTCAGGATGACTATATCTGGGGAGTACAAGTCTATGGTGGCATGGAGTTCGTGGACTTTTTTGGATATACTTCTAATATTTAGGCTTAGTAGAAGGAAGTCACTTGGCTTTCTATTGGCTGTGATATGGGAGAAGTTGTGGTTTCTAGTCTGATTATGAGGATTGGGGTTGGAAATGGTAGGGCCAGGGTTGGGGTGGATGTCTCCACTTAGGGCTAGTTTTGATATGCATGAGGTTGTTAGTTTTCTCAGTTTTTGAATGTGTTTGTTTATTAGGGAAACTTTATGATTGTGCTCTGCGGGTAATAGGTATGGTGGGAGGGTTACTATGTTAAGTTGTAGGGGTGCTTTATGTTTGAGTAATATAGTTGGTAGAATATGCGGGGGGTGCATAGGGATGGTTCTTGAGTTGGTGGGAGGGGAGCTGAGTGAGGGTGAGACATGAGTGGTAGTGTGAGTAGTAGTACAGTGGTAGTGGTTGAGTGGGCAAATGATGGAGCTTTGGTAGGATGTGTGACATGCAAGGAAAGTGCATGCAGTGAGCATAGGTAAGGTATGCTTGTACATGTTAGTTGAGGAGGTGTGACAATATTGGGAAAATGGAGGAGGTAGTGTTGGGTTAGCGCTGTGGTTGGCTATTGGAATGATGGGAGGGGTTTGCGAGTGTAATAAAGGTAGGACCACTGGGGGTGGGAGGGAATAGGGGGCAGGGTGGGGAGCAAAACGGGTAGAGATCCTGTTAGTTGCTCTTATGAGGAGGCTGGAAACAATCATGTAACAGAGTAAACTCATAAATGATCATATGATAGTGTCAAAGGGTGGTTATAGTTTTAAAAATGGTGTCTGCAACAGGTAATATTTATTAACTTTGGGATTGGCTTAAGGTAATAAACAGGGAAGGGGGAGGGGGAGAACAAGGGTGTGAGCAGGCAATTATTTTGTACTGCTGCTAATGAGTCAAAGCAAAGACACGTTTGTGTTTAAGAAACAACCAGAATTGACCAAGGACTGCTCTGAAACTGTAAATCATTTCTTAACCATTTATCATGTGGAAAAACAGGATAACCTTGTATCAGTAGGCTATTGTGGTCTCAGTTTAAATCAACAAACACACAGTATTGATCAGTTATTATTAAATGTCACTCACTGTAGACATTAGTAACTGGTATCCGTCAGCCTTACAGACTATGTGGTGCAAGTGCTAGCTGTGCAATATGACTGTACAAGGAAGTAGTCATCTAGCAGCTGTATACATGTACCTGTGGAATATAACCCTGCATGTGCCCACATGTGGTGTGTCAACCTCTAGATGAATGGGTTATGACCCATGCACACACACTGCCCTCCCTAAAGCCCTACTATGACAAGCCTGCTGAGATCATCCACTTTGAATTTTACCTTTGGAAAAGATGGAGCCTAGTAATCTCAGTGGTGCATCCTATAACTGTGTACTGCTGTAGTGTGATAAACAAGTTAGGTAAGATTTCTAATCCCAGACATGGCAACTGTGTGTGTTTGTGTGCATGTGCAAGCGTGTGTGCCCTTGTCTGTGTAGACAGCAATGATAAAAGGCTAGTCACACTCACTACAATTCAAATGCAATACTTTGGCAAGGCTACTGATGTCATTTACTGTGAAATACACCTGTGGGAAAGGTGTAGCCCTTGGTGCATCCTATAACTGAGTACTGCTGTAGTGTGATAAACTAGTTAGGTAGGAGTTCTAATCCCAGACATGACAACTGTGTGTGTGTGTGTGTGTGTGTGTGTGTGTGTGTGTGTGTGTGTGTGTGTGTGTGTGTGTGTGTGTGTGTGTGTGTGTGTGTGTGTGTGTGTGTGTGTCCCTGTCTGTGTAGAGAGCAATGCTTTTTAGGCTAGTCACACTCACTAAAATTCAAATGCACTATTTTGGCAAAGCTGCTGATGTCATTCATTGCAAAATACACCTTTGGGAAAGGTGTAGCCCAGTAACCTCCATGGCGTGTCCTATAACTGTGTACTGCTGTAGTGTGATAAACTAGTTAGATAGGAGTTTTAATCCCAGACATGGCAAGTGTTTGTGTGTGTGTGTGTGTGTGTGTGTGTGTGTGTGTGTGTGTGTGTGTGTGTGTGTGTGTGTGTGTGTGTGTGTGTGTGTGTGTGTGTGTGTGTGTGTGTGTGTGTGTGTGTGTGTCTGTGTAGAGAGCAATGCTTTTTAGGCTAGTCACATTAACTACAATTCAAACGCCCTACTTTGGCAAGGCTGCTTATGTCATTCACTGTGAAATACACCTTTGGGAATGGTGTAGTGCAGTAATCTCCACGGCGCATCCTATAACTGCGCACTGCTGTAGTGTGATAAACTAGTTAGGTAGGAGTTCTAATTCCAGACATGGAAACTGTGTGTGTGCATGTGTGTGTGTGTTTCTGTCTGTGTAGAGAGCAATGCTTTTTAGGCTACTCAAGCTCACTAAAATTCAAATGCCCTACCTTTGCAATCCTGCTGATGTAATTCACTGTGAAATACACCTTTGGGAAATGTGTACCTCAGTAATCTCCATGGTGTGCCCAATAACAGCGTAATGCTGTAGTGTAATATAGAACTCTGGTAGGGGTTCCATTCCCACACATGGCAGTTTTGGATGTATTTGTGTGTGTTTCTATGTTTGTGTAGGGAGCAATGCTTTTTTGGCTAGTCACACTCACTACAATTCAAATGCCCTACTTTGGCAATCCTGCTGATGTCATTTGCTGTGAAATACAACTTTGGGGAAAGTGTACTCCAATAATCTATATGGCGTGTCCTATAACTGTGCAGTGCTGTAGTGTAATAAACTAGTTAAGTAGGAGTTCTAATCCCAGACATGGCAGTTGTGTGTGTGTGTGTGTGTGTGTGTGTGTGTGTGTGTGTGTGTGTGTGTGTGTGTGTGTGTGTGTGTGTGTGTGTGTGTGTGTGTGTGTGTGTGTGTGTGTGTGTGTGTGTGTGTGTGTCTCTGTTTGACATTTGTATCCTGTGTGGAGGTGGCTGAGTGTGTGACAACTGGACTCATTGTGGAGTGGGTTTTGCAAATTTCTTATATGGTGGCCCTAGTATATGTCACAATGCCCACCATAAAGGGATAACAGATGTGAAATAGCTGAGAAGCTAGGGTGCAAATCCATACCCTTATATGTGATGTCAAGGCCAGGTGAACAAAGTTAGCAACCCATGTATTACCCAGAGAACACTCTCAACCCATGTCTCATGCACACACACACTTGCCCAGGCAAAAACCGCTATGTTGGTTGTACCCTGCATATTGCTTACTGATAGTAACCATGGTGTAATTGCAGTGGGATACAGAGGGCATGGCACCCTATCCATCAGTCCAATAGGCACATACATGCAGACAGTGCACCTTCCCTATGTTCCCCACAGGACACCTGCATCACCTCTCATACCATCAAATGTGACCCACAAAGGACATACCATGCCTGAAACACATGTCCTGTATGGACAGATGCCAGTGATGCCGGGAATACCTGTATCATGCTATTAATGTAGGTGCAGGGTCAACCTGCTGTCCATTAACAGTTCCCGCCACATGAGGTCAGGACTGGCACATCTGATGATAACAATCTGTGTACACAACATGGGCCAGATACCCCAGGTCCAGTTTCAAATGCCACTGTACATGCATGTGGGAGGTGTGCACATCCTAGACACCATCCATGTCATGGACTAAGGAACACATACATGGCAAGCAATGCACAGCAATGGCCACATGCAATAGTTACCCAGGTGACTGGATGGTGAATATAATACCTACCTGTGGGGGCAAATCCAGACACTACTTCCATGAGCTACACTGCAGATGATTATCATGTGGCCTGATGCCAAGATATACCCATCACCAAGCTTTGTATAGCCATCTGGCACAGTTGACCACTACACACCCGTGAAGCAATGCACCCATGCATGTCAGTGCTGGCACCTTGTGCCTGTGTGTGTGTGTGTGTGTGTGTGTGTGTGTGTGTGTGTGTGTGTGTGTGTGTGTGTGTGTGTGTGTGTGTGTGTGTGTGTGTGTGTGTGTGTGTGTGTGTGTGTGTGTGTGTGGTGTATGATGCCTATGACCACATTCAGACTCACTACAACCCCCATTGGCATACTGAAGCATGCTGTCTGATGTCAGACACCTCCACATACCCTTTGCCCATATAACCTCCGTATAACCCCTGTGGTGTATGTGATACGTGCACAGTACTGTGTTGTGGCAATCTAACTAGTGATGAGTTGTATTCCTGACCCTGCCAACTGTGTCAATGTGTGTGGGTCCCTGTGAGAGTGTGGTTGTGTTGACGCTGACACCTGTTCATGCAGAGAGGCATGTGTACTACACCTACTGTATAGCTACCATATCACTGTCACAGATGTCACTCACCATCACATATACATTTGGAGTGCTCCTCAACATGTAACCTATGTGATGCATCCAAAAACTGCATAGACATGTGATAGCAATACATAGCCATTCAGGGGGTTGATACCCTGTACTGGTAGGTGTGTGACACAAACTTGCTTAAGTTTTACTCTCCCACCCCTCCCTGAATTATCTTTGCCTCTGTCTGCCTTTCTCACTCCCTCTCTGGTGGATGTGAAGACTTACACCTGCTTTGCTTAGGCAGCAGCATGTTTATTGTAAGTGATGCTCATGATCAGCTGATGGCCTCTGCATGAATTGCAGTCATCCTCTAGCTGATTGCATGTAGAACAGCTGTGGTAACATTCCCATAGCCAATTGCATGGAAACACACTCAAATATCTAAAAACATCATGTTGGTGTTGGGCCATTTCATTCACTGTGAGCAGGAACTAGAGCTTGTTTGGCAAACAGCATCACAGATGGATAGGGAATTTACCTCTAACAACATACACTGTGGAAACAGGCCAATACACAGGAGGGGATGTGCCTGACTTGACTACAGACTGTAAGTGCTGCTATACTGCATTTGGAGTAATGTTGGTTTAAAAGGGTGTATGCAGATATGGCTGTCCTACATGTTTTAAAACCTGTCATGTCAGTGCTATGTTTATGAGGAAACCCCCATCTGTAGGGTCATCTGCAGACTGGGCAGTGTGTGGTGCCTTTTGTTTCTTGTGTTACCCACAGAGCACCTATCTGTGAATGGCAGAAGGTAGTGTGAGGATTGCAGTCAGTAGATGGTGACAGCCGTGATAGTTACTGACTTCATATCCCTCATAGGACATATGTTGCAACAAACCCTATTACAACAGTGAATGTAAGAGGTTATCACAGCAACATGTCAATATTGGCCCTGTGTTTGTGTCTCCAGCCACAACTCTGTCAACCTTTGTACATATGTCATGCAGTAAGAGGTGCATATGTGCTGTACACCATATTTATTGACATCATATCTGATAATAAGCCAGTGAGATATCAGACTGCTACACATGTTATGCATAGTAGGGATAATATTCAATGACATAACCTGGACATTCTGTGGTTGTGTGTACAGTACTGAGGTCTGTGTACTTATGGTGTTTATCAACAGTGTGTGTATTGTTAATATGTTCCTTGGCCTGTGTACAGACTGTGGTAGATATCATTGTTCTTGGTCCTGTTCTATCTGATGTTACATGCTGCTCCACTGTATGTTACCCTATTGGCTAACATGTTTGTAAGGCCAGAAACACACATGTCCCATACCACAGACAGGCATCGGACCACACTGTGTAGTGGCCCAGTATATGTAGGGTTAATGTGTGAGTGGCACATATGAGGATGGTGTTGAACAGATAGTCCATATACTGTAATATTACACTAGCTTACCATATGCGGCTGTGGCTGTGTTCACATTGGTTGTGGTTATGCACTGTCACACAGGTGTCTGTTACTCTGTGTTGTAACATGCCTGTAGAGCCTGCTATATATGCAGGTACATGTGTATTCCCCCATAGGAAATGTAGGCCAGTGTTGAGCCAGTTTGCCTGTAGCCTGCACAGGGCTTTGTTACATGCCTAGCAGTTTAGTGTACTTACCCAGTGAGATGTCATGTCCAGATACTTGCCAGATGTACTGCTGCTGGGCCACCATAACAGTCATGAATGTCAGACAAAGCAGTGGGATGCTGTACAGATGTGTGTCACTAACTAGTAGTATGTGGTCATGTCACCTCTGTACCAGTGGTTATTATGTGTCAGGACAGACAGGGGTGTGTGAATGCATAACCTATGGGGGCAAATGTATACCAGTAGTTACGTGATATACCCATCTACATGGCTGTTAAAATCCTCATTGTCAGGCTTGGTCCACATGTCTTGCACTAAGGGGTTCTGTGTATACCTCTGGATTGTCCAGAGTGTGTCAGACTGTCCACATATATTGGCCATATCTCTGCTTTAGTCCACAGGAGCATTGCTGTGTTAGCAGTGGTACTGTACTATGATGTCCTTAGGATGTCTGTCAGTAGCCAATGGTGTGAATGTTGAAAGCAGATGTGACTTCCCACACACACCATGTCTATGAAGACAATCCCTATTACAGTAGCAATAGTCTACAAATATACCTGCAATACATTCCTAACATTGCCTTGCACTAAGAGGTTGGGACTACTGGGGCTGAGGTAGGGCTCCACTTCATGTTCAGGACATATGGTGAACATATATGTATATATAATTATCCATATACCTATATAGATATATCACATATACATATTGATATACATAGATGGATATGTATATATATATATATATATATATATATATATATATATATATATATAAATATATATATAAACACTCAGATATATACATATACAGAGCAATATATGTATACACATATACAGATAGAGATACATATGCACATATATGTATGGATATCTACATATATATTGACAGTAGTAGGTATATCAGAATAGATATGTATGCATATATAGTTATAGATATCTATCTATATCTATCTATTTATATATATATATATATATATATATATATATATATATATATATATATATATACCAGGCATATCTGTACACATAGGATGTGCATACATATATAGCTATATATACATATATCTATATACATATAATATATATATATATATATATATATATATATATATATATATATACATACAAAGAGATGTACACATGGCCATATATATGTTGCACTATACAGATATGTATACAGACATATGTATGAGTATACATGTGTATGTACATGGAGACATATACGACCTATTATATGTATATAACCATATTCCTGGCATGTGTAAACCTCACGGTTGTGTATACCCTCCCAGATTTATCTCACCGTATGTATCTGCTATGTGTACATTATGATAATACAACATATGTGATGCAGCAGTCATATTAATAGCAAGGACTACAAAATTTTGGAAGTAAAGGCAATTGTTCAATACTACTCAATATGTGTATGACAGCTATATTGGTAAAACAACAGTGATCATGGTGTAGTGGTTAAGTGTTGTGACTGTAGTGTACAGTTTCCTGGGTTCCAGACCTGCAAGGGCTGTTCATTTTGTTGATTGACAGAACAAGGGCTTTCAGATACATAGTGGTTAAGGCAGTTTTGAGCAGCTTTAAGCGCATTTGCACTGGTTTGCGTGAAGCTAATTGGTGCTATGCTACAGTTAAATGTACGGGCGCTTACACAATATAGGCTTCGCTTACCAGCGTGCAAAGCAGCTTAGCTGTTATATTGTAGCAATGTTGATACCTGCTAAGCATGGCTTAGCCCTGGTAACCAAGTCACACTACCCAGTCTGATAACATAGCAGGGTAATGACATCTGTAATATGTGTATGTAGTGCCATGTGCCTATGCGCTGTCATTACAGTAGCAAGGAGGTTGAGTGTCATGTGTGAGACACAGACATATATGAAGCCTCTACAGCACTGTTATCTGGCTGAATGTGTTACATACAGGGTTAGTAGCCCAGGATATGTGCTGTCACACTGGCATGTAGTGCATCATGGCAGTACTACTGTTGACAGTGCTTTCCCAGGTAAGAGCAGAGTGCTAAATGTAGTACTGACAACAGGCACACTTGCAGGCATAGCTGGATGCTGAGACCTCCCTGTTGTATCCCTGGTGTGTGAGCTGTGTCACAGTATATACCCTTACTGGGTAATGATCCGACATGTGGAATGTAACTGTAGACTACCATCTGTACAGCACATGTTAGTGAGGGCTTCTGACATGTAGTTTTGGCATACATATTGTTGTCAAAGTCTATCTGTCAACACACTCATCCTACTGCATAGCTACTTGCCAAGCTGATGACTGCCAGTCCCTGTACAGATGTGCAGATGGCAGGTATCCAGCTGGGATATGTACAGGCAACCTAAGCTTGATTGACACTGACATGTCTGCCCAGCTTTGTAAGAACTGGCACATATAGAAGATGTCATCCTGTATGCACACATGCCACGGGTATCTCCACTACACTACCACAGTCATAAGAACATGCGTGGGTAAAGGTCTCCATCACAGACACTAACCATGTGTTGTAATGCATGTTGTGTACATGTCAACTTGATCACCTCAGTGGCCATGTGCAGCAGGCACCTAGAGGATTGGCTGATGCATGTCATTCTCACCCTGAGGGTCACCAAAGTAGTGTCTGTCGATAGATTGCCTGCTGCCACCTGGCAGGTGGCAGGATACCACTGTACACACAACCCTCACACAACCCATCTCTCCTTGGACAATAGCTAGGTACACAGCTATGACCACCTGCAGTGATACACCTCTGTACTGACACATGTGTACCTGTGCATGACTGAGTATAGCAGTGTCTGTGTGTTAGCACACCTGTACTTGGGAATTCCATGAGGGCCTTCACAACCAATGCAATACCCATTGCCATAGTCAGTTGTGGCTGCTGCTGTAAGGGATATTACTTGCACCCTGTTAAGCTCCTCCCTATACCGGCTACATGAGCTTTACAGTACCAGCAGAACCTTGTTGTACAAATGGGTTAATAGGCATGGGATACCCATTGGGTTTTGGCATGTGTGTGTAGTTGCGTATGTCTGTATATCTGTAGGGTACAGCATTCCGAGGCCGCATACTCCTATTACAATACCCATTGCCACACATTAGTACAGATAGTGTTGTTGCTGCCCATAGGTGAGGCAGGACAATGCAACACCGTACTACACATGTGGCATGTGCATTAGATGCATATCCCTGTAGTACCACTGTTGGGGCATACTATGGGTTGTATTACAGTCGCGGCCAATGTGTGATGGTGGGTAGGGCAGAGTGTCTTCATGGGTTTCAGGTAGTACAATATCCACTGGGGGATGTGGGTGCTGTGTACACTGTCATTACATCAAAGTACACCTGGTATATGTCCCATGTACCACATTATGGTTATCACTGTCACTATCAACCATACAGGTAACTGATACCACAATCCAGGCCAGTTATGCATGTGCTGTGTGCAGTCTACCTGTAACACATTGGACACACAGTCAACTTAGTTAGCAGCAATAGGCCCTGGTATCTCAGATGTGTGTCTGCCTGTTATGTGTCTATTAATGTGAATATGAAGGTATGTCACACTATGTATTGTCCATATACACCCATTACATCACCCATTAGCATACTGTACATGTCTGGGGATGTTCTGCATGTAACATGTAACCAGGGACACACCTCACCCTAAACCTTGTGTGGTGTGTGCAATGTAAGCCGCATATCAGTATCACTACATAGCTAGGTAGGGGTCTAGTCCCAGTGTTGCCAAGTAACAGTGTGCATGTATGTGGATGGGTCTACATCAGGTTACAGGGTATACACACCTCAGCAGGTCACCTGCCCATGTGGCACAGGCAATAACCATTTTAGTAACCTGTGACATGTGTTCAACTATACCTCAGATATGCCACAGCCATGGTGTCACCACAGTGCCATACCACGTTGTGAAATATGACTGCAGACCATCCTCGTGCTGACACATGTACACCTACAACACAAATGGATAAAATTATAGGGACAGTAATCAACCAGTGTTACTAACAGGTATAATGCATCAATGCTGGATGGCTACACTACCTGACATATATGCATTACACTTCACTCCTGACATGTTACACTGCAGTACTATGGTAAACTGTAGTACAGTCACTGTGGGAATCAGCTCCATATTAGCCTGTACCTGCACTGATGGTATGAATGACAGGGATGTGGCACAGGTATCATCATATGCACAGGGCATCATTGTGCTGACACATGTACACTTGCAACACAAATGGATAACATTATAGAAACCACAATTAACCAGTGTTACTAACAGCTATAATGCATCATTGCTGGATGGAAACACTACCTGCCATATATGCATTAAACTTTACTCCTTACATGTTACACTGCAATACTGTTGTACACTGTAGTACAGTCACTGTGTGCATCAGAACCATATTAGCCTGTCCCTGCATTGATGGTATGGATGACAGGGATGTGGCACAGGTATCATCATATGCACAGAGCATCCTTGTGCTGACACATGTACACCTACAACACAAATGGATAACATTATATAGACCACAATCAACCAGTGTTACTAACAGCTATAATGCATCATTGCTGGATGGCTATACTACCTGCCATATATGCATTACACTTTACTCCTTACAACATGTTATACTACACTACTGTGGTACATGGTAGTACAGTCACCATGTGCATCAGAACCATATTAACCTGTCCCTGCATTGATGGTATGGATGACAGGGATGTGGCACAGGTATCATCATATGCACAGGGTGTGATGTTGATTTGCCAGAGGCCAAGGGTGGACCATAAATTTGACACCATATGTGTGGGTGAGGGGTGTACTGCGGTGAGCTGGGCATGGTGCTGTGGTGTGTGTAGGTATGGGGTTGCCCTAGGTGTGTTCGTATAGTGTGTGGGTATGCATGCATGCAATTCTGCCATGTGGCTGCCCTGCACAGGTGTTTATGGACAGCTGCAGACAATACATGGCAGAGTGTGCAGTTCAATGCCTCCAGCCATGGACACATGGAGTATGCCTGCCAGGGGTTCCATGGGCATGTCCAGGTACAGGCCTCGATGTGCTACTCTCACCTGCTGATGACAAATGTCCACTGGTACCAGGTACCTCCTGGGACTGGCCAGGACCATGTGCATGTGGCCTGATGTGGTGTGGTGTAGACAGCACCCCCCTGCACTGCTGGGGCTGGTACTGCCATGATGGAAGCCCCTTGGTGTCCTAGCATGCCCACGTTGAGTGCCAGCTGTTGGTGTTGCAGGCCTATGTCCACATGCCTGTCGCCACACCCCCACCACACATTCAAGCACGGACACACCACGGCCAATGAGGGCCATCATTTTACTATGCCGTCTATCCATGAGCCGAGTATTGTCATGGATGGCACCAAACAGTTCACGATGTTGTCGCTTACAGATGTGAGAACAGCCCTCTGCAGCCTCAAGCCCTGTCTGGTGTAACATTCCATACACTCCTGTGCCACCATGATAGCCTGAAATATGCACCTGCTAGTACTAGCTATGTCACCTCTGGCAGGAGCATGATGTACAGCGGCCCAACCATGAGCACCCTGGGACATCTGCCTATGTCGCATACTGCACCAAACAACAAAGAACTGCTAATAAATCCAAAAAACGGCAGTCTGGAAGTCCGTGAACACAATTTATTAAATCAAATACTCTTAAAGCCAGACGCTTTATGTACGAACTTCTTCGGAGAATCCATTAATGCAGAACACACCCTTAATATAGGTTTTACAAGTCAGCTGATGTTAAGCTGATTAATGCATTTAAAAGACCAGCATCAGTAAAGTTTTAATCATGCTTATATTAAAGGCAAAATTGATATTATTATAACTTTGAAACATTAAATGAATATCCAAATACATTAAAAGTTTTTTTAAAAGTAGAAACAATGAAACATTAATACCAAAAACCACAGCATATTAATGTATTAATATGTTCAAACCCAAATAGCCAACCCTAAAAAACATTTGTTTTAGATATAACCTTCAAAATATCTTACTTATATTATAATAATAAAATAAAATAAAATACTACTCTCCCTAAAACCAAACTTCATTCAATTACATTTCATTTACTCTCCCTATATGCCAAAAATATCATATTCATTAAGATAATAACATTCCTTAAAAACATATTAAATATAAAAATTAATGATATTATTAATTTGTTATTAATTCCCTTCTTACATTCTACCCTATCAAGTTAAATGAATATAACAATATTTCAATAAATAATTATTGAATACAGTATAAACTTTACTATAAAAATGGTTAGTATTATCTGGTTAGACTACGTAATTTTAAAATAGGCATAATAGAACAAACGTCGTTCAAACCAGGTAAACATTAGGAAAACAATCTGATTTGCCATATCAATTCCTAACACTCAAGTTGCAGTTCAATAGGACCACCTCTAATGTTTGGTACCAATTGATCTAAAACCCAAAACTTAAAATTATGTCCAGGAAATTCTGTAATATGTCTAGCAAGAGCATTATCAAGGGAGCCTTTTTTAATATTGTAACCATGCTCGTATATTCTGTCTCTAAGCCTTCGGATGGTTTTGCCCACATAAAAACAAGGGCATAACTGGCATTTAGCCACATATACAACCATCTTAGAATTACAATTATTCTTAGATTTGCTTTTTAGGACAAAATCATTTATTTTAACAGTATTCCCTACAATGATAAACTTACAGTAAGAACAGCTGCCGCAGTCCGACATTTTCTTTTGACTTATAGTCAAATTGGATTTGTTGTTAATACCATCCAAAAGTTGTTTAAAGTTCAGATCATGCCTCACTGTAATTTTTGGTTTAGCACCCAACTTAGATATTAAATCTTTATTTTCCTTCAAGATGTTCCAGTTTTTGTAAAAAACATTTTTTAATAAAGAAAAATCAGAACAATAAGTAAGAGTCAAAAGGTAACTTGACATTTTCCTCATTTATAATAGATGAATTCTCTAGGTTGGGGCTAATCAAAGGGGATATACTAGACTCCACTCTCAACAATATTGGTTTATAAAACCCATTATTTCTTTTGATTATAACCTCATCCAGAATGTTATCATTACTTGGGTAAGCTCTATTCAAGAACATATCCTTTAGATTCTTACATTCATCTAAAAAATCTTCAGTGTTACTAATCATTCTTGCTGCTCTAACAGCCTGACTTTTAACCACTGATTTCTTTTGATAGGTAGGATGTGCACTAGTAAAGTGCAGGAAAGTATTAGAGTATGAAGCTTTCCTAAATATTTTTGATTCAAATCTACCCAGTGGTTGATTCTTGATGAGATATACATCAAGATAGGCTATTTCTTTAACACTAAAATTAAATGTAAATTCTAGAAAATTAGTAGTTGAGTTCAAATAATCAATGAGTTGTACTGCTTGTTGAGCGGACCCTTCCAGTAGGATGAAAATATCATCCAAATACCTCGTGTAAAATTTAATTTTAGAGGTGAACTCAGTTTCGACCAAAACATATTCCTTTTCCCAAAAACTCATGACCAAATTTGCAAAGCTCGATCCACAGGGGGAGCCCATGGCTACCCCTTTCTTTTGATGATAAAACTTGTCATTGAATACTATAAAATTATGGGCCAGAACTATTGTTAATAATTCCTCAATAAGCCAGATTTCAGAAGTTGGAGCATTCAATTTCTGAAGATTTAATGACACCCATTCTATACCCAAGTCTTGTGGAATTGACGTATAGAGATCTTTGACATCTATAGTTAATAGATTGATATTTTCATCAAAGGGCAGTTCATTAATCTTACCTAAGAATGACCATGAATCCTTGCAAATGGTAGATTCAAGTTTAACATATTTATTTAAAAGTTTATCTACCATTTTAGCACAAGCATAGGTCATACTATTCTTCCCACTTACAATTGGTCTAAAGGGGGGGGTCTACCAAGTTCTTATGTATTTTTGGTATTCCAAAGAGAATAGGTACAATAGGAGATGGTATAATTAAATAATTAAATTGGTCTGAATCTATTCTCCCTTCTATAAACAAATCATTAATATAGCCTTTAACTCTTTTACAGGCTTGATTATATTCATTTAGTGAAACTTGTTCATAGGAATTGGACGATGGTATGACTTCTATCCTATTGATATAGTCAAACTGGTCCATAAAGACCAAGCCCCCACCTTTATCTGGTTTCATTATTCGGACCTTAAAATTACGTAAGAAATTTAGCCAATCCAACTCCTCAGAATTCAAATTACTCTTCCTTCTGTTGTTACTTATATGGTGGAAGTTCCTAAGATCCAGTTCACATAATTTTTCATATAGTAGTAGATTGTTATGTAGAGGTGGATTAAAGGTACTAGGAATTCTATGCTCATTATTACCATCAAGTAAAGTGTTTCCCAGAACCATCGCTAAATTCAATTTACGAACGTATAATTTCAAATCAATAATGCAATTTGTAACATTCAAATTATTTAAGGGGACGAAAGTAAGACCTTTAGCTAATAAATCCGCTAATTCAGGGGGAACAGGCATAGAAGAATAATTATAAATGGAAAAGTCTCCTTGTGTGTTCTTAATAAGATGAAAGTTAGATGAAAAGTCATTTTCTACTATTTCCATTTGTTGGTTCTCTTCCTCTGATTCCATTTGTTCTGGCCCCTTCCCTCTGAAAATTTGAATGCTTGAAATTATTTCGATTATTA